>NC_081561.1:82808733-83120856 GCF_022355385.1 Mustela nigripes | reverse complement strand
AATATAAATATATATATAATATAAATATATAATATATATTATATATTTATATAATATATAAATACATATTTATATATATTATATATAAATAATTTATAAATAAATAAACTTTAAAAGTAAAGAGAGTAAATAACAGGTTTACAGTTACAGGACTTGGATTTCAATTCCATTGGATTCTAAAGCTCATGGAATTTCTTCTTTACCCATGGTTACTTCCAAATTTCCTATTCCAGACTCTTTTCTTGATTTTTCCGTTTTTCTCTAACTTCTCCTGAGATCTTTATTTTTTCCTTTTCGTATTATTGTATCAGAATCTATGCAATATTATAATTATATAGAAAGTTTCTGAGGCCCTGACATAGTATAATAATGCTAATATGGTGTTTTTTAATTTTTTTGGTGTTTCACTTTTATTTTTCCATTAAATTTTTGTGTAAAAATATTACTTCATTATCTGTCTCATCTCCGCCTCTCCGTAAATCATTAACCTTCTTCCTCTCTAACCCCTTAGGTATAGCTGGGTAAATGCTTCCAGGAAAAAAATTCTGTTTGAATCTTGTAAGTGGTCTGTATGTCATCATTTCCAGCTCTAAACTCTACTAAGGCTTTCCCTTTGCTCTTAGTATCTGCAAGACTGTCAGAATCTTTGGAACTTCTGGATATCTTTCAAGTTCTTGTCATTTTGGCTAGGATTACTACATGACCAAGTCTGGCTGAGAAGGAATAAGAGGAGGCTCGTTTTACCACAGAAAGGTCATCCTGATACCACATTTTATCCTCCTCTCATTGCTAACGAAGGACATAGGGAAGATTTAAGGTAAGAGGTGGGCTTTCCCAGTCAACATTGGTTTTCATTGAATATCTTTAAAAACTTAACTCATATGGACTTGAGGAAAAAAGATGAAAAAGAGCTTCATAACTTATATACCTAAAAAGGTCATCAGATAGAGCTTGAACCAGGAGCATAAAAAAGGTTCTAAGAATTCTAACACTGTGCTCTGTTTCTGGCTCTGAGGGCTTTTACTCTAACGCACAGTATCTCCCTGTGTGATGGAGATCCAGGTTTAAATGCTCTGAGCTCTAGGTTTCCAGAAAGCAGAGAACTTCCCCAAACTTCAAACAAGGGTCTTGGCCTTGATTTGGTTTGGATCACTTGCCTACCAATGAGCAAATTGCTGCAGTCAGAGAGCTGGGGTATTTGATGGGCTTAAGCTGGCCCTTCTCTGTGCCTCTCTCCTTGGTTTTCTGGATGTTTAGAAGAGGAGCAATATGAAAAAGGAAACCAGGGGCTCCCTGAAAGGAGGGGAAGAATACCATAATCCTCTCTCTTTGGAATATTAAGTTAAAGTTTTCTCTCAGGGTAGACAGATGGCCTGTGGACAGAAAGGTCACCATTGGCCCCACCTGCGAACAAATCTTAAGGGGAAAGTTTGGGCTCAACAGTAGAACCTGGGGGTTGGTGGCTAAGCTTTGGAAGCTCCTCTGGACTTCAGAATGCTTTGGGAATAATGGCTGAGCAGTAGTTATGAACCAATAGTTGTCCTTAGACCCCGTAATGAGCTGAATTGTGTCCCTCACCAAAATTGTATATGTTAAAGTCCTAAAACCCAGTATCTCAGAATGCAAACTTATTTGGAAATAGATCATTACAGATGAAATTAGTTCAGATGAGGTTATACTGGAATAGTATAGGCTTCTGATCCAATGTGACTGGCATCATACAGAATGAAGCAGTCTAGAAATGGATACACACATAGGGAGACTGCCATGTGAAGACTGGAGTTACGCCATCACAAGCCAAAGAACTACCTGGCCTGGAACAGATTCTGGGAACCTTCAGAGGGAGCACAGCCCTGCCAACACCTTGAATTTGGACCGCTGACCTCCAAAACTGTGAGACAAAACATTTCTGTTATGCTAAGCCACCCCGTTTGTGGTCCTTTCTTATGGCAGTTCTAGGAAACAAATACAGAGGCCAAAGTTGGGGTACCTCAGTGACCTATGAGAGACTGAGATTTAGAACCAGTGGCCATCACTGGATCTGGGGATAAAGGTCCTCTGATCTGTGCACAGTTGGTGCTTAACAGGTAGCATGTGACAGAGAATCTAGGGTACCTGTGGGCTGAACATCTGGTGTTTGAAAGACGGATGACTTCTTTTACCATTGAGTAGGTGAGGTGATTAAATATAATTAAATATATTAGATTATATTAATTGGAAAATTGCATTTCCTTATCAAAATGTTTGCTTGCTTGCTTATTTATTTATTTATTTATTATTGAAATCTAATTAACATATGGTATTATGTTAGTTTCAGGTGTACAACATGATTCCAATAATTCTGTACGTTACTCAATGCTCACCACAATAAGCAGAATCACCATCTATCACAAAAAACATTATTATAATATATTAACTATATTCCCTATGCAGGGTTTTTCATCTCTGTCACTTATTTATTTTAAAACGGAAATTTGTAGCTTTAATCCCGTTTATCCATTTCATCTCCCTTCCCACCACCCATCTTACAACCACCAGTTCGTTTTCTGTATTTAAGAGTCTGGGGTTTTGTTTGTTTGTTTGTTTTGGTTTTTGTTGTTGTTGTTGTCTTTAAAGATTTTATTTATTTATTTGTCAGACAGAGAGAGTGTAAGAGAGCACAAGCATGGGTAGTGGCAGAGGGAGAGGGAGAAGTAGGCTTCCAGTTGAACCAGAAGCCCAACATAGGACTTGATCCCAGGACCCTGGGATCATGACCTAAGCTGAAGGCAGACACTTAACTCACTGAGCCACCCAGCCATCCCAAGAGTCTGTTTCTTTGTTTGCCATCAAAATATTTCTTGAATATCTAATATGAACCAAACACTGTTCCACTTTCTGAGAATGTGGTTTAGAATAGCATCGATGAGGTTTCTACTCTGGTGATGCTTAAAGGCTAAGACCCTATTTCCCCAGCAAGTTATAAAGTAGGATTTGCAATCCATGGTCCCTCCAGCTCCATGCAGGTGATGCGCCAATGTCATTGTAAGAATCTAGAAAGCCTAGTTCAGATTTGAACTTGCCTCTTGATTTCTAAAAGTAAAGCCATCTATGTTAACTGTAATGTATGTCGTTTTTCATTTATAGATGGAGCATGGAGTTTTCATTCTTGGTTCCCATTTAGTTAAACCACCGTAATCAAGCAATAGTTTAAAAAAATTAAAGATTTTATTTATTTGGCACAGAGAGAGTGTGAAAGAGCATAAGCAAAGGGGATGGCAGAGGGAGAGGGAGAAGCAGGTCTCCTACTGAACAGGGAGCCAGACAGGGCCTCGATCCCAAGATCCTGGGAAGGCACTTTACTGACTGAGCCACCCACGTGCCCCACTTTTAAAATTTTTGATCTGGTCAAGTTATCTTTAATTAGTCTAGGCTAGTGGCTCTTAATAAGCAGCAACAGAGTCCTATGTGGACCTTTAGAAAGGACAAAATGCCCAAGTTCATTCTTAGGATTTGTTATCTCTTAGCTGGAGGCAAGAAGAAAGAGAGGAAACAGACATCTGTAGTTGTTAAAGCTTCACAGACAGGCTAAAGTTACCTCTAATTAACCATTCTTCTAAGCCTCACATCTCTACCTTGACTACATTGGAATTGCCTGGATTGTTGTAAAACCACTAATGCCTGGGCTCATTCCCACCCCAGTCTACTGCTGCAAGATTCTGATCTAATTAGATTGGAGTATGCCTTGGGTATCCGAATATTTAAAAGCTCTCCAGTTGCTTTTGATGTTCAGCAACACTTGAGAACCACTGTTTTAAGCCATAGAAATTCATTAAGCATTTTTCAGTTGTGGTTGACAAGATCAGAACTTGGCTTGAGGGAAATTAATTTGGCTGCACTACATATGGGGTGGATCGACATGCTGAAAGAAGTTTCAGGGAAAGGATAGATAGGAGACCAATGGAGTAGACTAAAGTTAGCTAGGGAGGCCTGTGGGGAGAGAGTGCAGCAGACAATGCGGATGGACAGAGAGTGGAACTTTGCAACTGGTTTCAGAGGAGCGAGTCTCATCATTTAAAGTCCTTTTTGATCCAACAACATTGCAATGACCAACACATCTAAATAAGAAGATGCTTTTTCAACTGATACACTGATGAGTATCTTCAAAGAAAATTTCTTGTTACTCTTAATGCCTAAGCGAATTTGATGTGCCCTAATGCAATTCAGAGAACCTGCTCCTCGTTTACTGTACCAGAACCGTACTGCTGAGCTCTCAGCTCAAGTCTACAAGTATTTCCATTGTAAGTGATGTGACTTATGATATGGTAACTATTAATAATCAATAAATAAGAATTACATAGACATAAATGAAAGATTATAATATATGCTAATAATAGCCATTGGTTTTTGTTGCTATGGACATTTCATAATCATAAAAAATAAAATAAAATTATTTAGCATTACTTAAAATTGAGAAATTATTGGGGAGAAATGCAGAGTTGGTGCTTAATGGGCATAAATTTTCATTTTGGCAAGATAAAAATATTCTAGAGACCTGCTGCTTGATAATGTGTATATGCTTAAAATTTCTGAACTATACACTTAGAAATGATTAAGATGGTAAATATCATATGTGTTCTTACCACATTTAAAATTTTTTAACTGAAAAAATACAACAAAATCTAAACTAAAATACTAAGCTTTTATATTAATTATCCTTCAATGTTAGAAAGAAAAATATGCCAATGTAAAGATAATTAGAAAATGGAAAATAGCCATTGGAGAAGAAAATGGAATTTTTTTATTATTATATTATTACTGAACAAAATTTTGGAAAAAAATTGTAAAATTTAAACTGCGGCAGTTAGGCTCCAAAGATGGCCACTAACAAACCACACCTCTTAGAGTTTTCTGCATTGTGTAGTCTCCCTCTCATATTAGTTCTGGGCTGGTCCTATGACTTGTTTTGACCTGTAGAATATGGCACAAGTGACACAATGTAAGTGATTTGCAACTTCTGCTTTCTCTTCTGAAGATGCTTCTTTTTGGAAACTACTACATACTAGCCACCATGTTGTAAACTAAGCTTAAAGAGCAAGTTAGAGAGGGTAACAAAGAGGAGAACAGAGGCCCCCAGCTAAACTCCCAACTGACGGCCAGCACCAACAGCCAGTCAAGGTAATGAGATCACTTTGGACCTTTCTCTCATCCCAGCACAATCTACCACAGCCTGCCTTCGATATAACGTTCATGTATCTCTTATGTAGAAACTTACTCCCTCCCTCTTTCTAAACTTTCTTCCCATCATGGTATCAGCTTAAATTCTAGATCTCGTCCTCTAAATCAAGGATCTCCTCAGGTGTTGACCGTTAGATATAGCTCTTCAGATGAGGTCTCTGGGTCCACATATCCCTGCGAACTTAATACACAATGTACATGGTGAAGAAGTGATGGAATAATTACATTGTATATACCCATTCAAGAAGAGGAAGAGGGATGGGAAGCACCTAGCTGTTACCATTCTAAAATTCAAAGAGACACATGCTGTCACTTCCTCTAACTGTGGGGACAGAAAACAGTTCTTATTTGGATCCAGTCCTTCTCCTTGGGAGTAGTTCTCCTTGACTCTTGAAGTTACCCTTTGATTTATTCTTCTGATTCTTAAGAAATAGCTTGTGTTTGCAGCTGAGTGATTCCCTGCTTCTCACTTGTACGAAGTTGGGGGCCCAAATGCTTCTTCTTATTTTGAACTGACTTTTTTCCTATATTCCAACTTTGTATAAAACTGTGGACTTGGGGCGCCTGGGTGGCTCAGTGGCTAAGCCTCTGCCTTCGGCTCAGATCATGGTCTCAGGGTCCTGGGATGGAGCCCTGCATCCGGCTCTCTGCTCAGCGGGGAGCCTTCTTCCTTCTCTCTCTCTCTCTCTGCCTGCCTCTCTGCCTACTTGTGATCTCTGTGAAATAAATAAATAAAATCTTAAAACAAAACAAAATAAAACTGTGGACTTTCCAGGACAGTTAAAAACCTATGTGGGTTTCCTGTATATCAAATTATAATGCACCCCTTTAGCAGAAGCCACGTTCACAAGTCTCTTTGACATATACTTCTCTCTCTTCTTTGGGCTGAGACTCAAGCTGCTAAATGAGAAACAACCTTCAGAATGTGGGAAGCCCTATTGTCTAATTGAGGATCTCAACAACTGAGAGGGTCTCATGGCTACACCTTTCATCTGATCTTTATTTTTTATCCTGAGAACATGCTTTATAGGGTACTCCATGAAGTAGAATTTTTTTCTTCAGAGATCATTTCTTAGTTCAAGAATCTTTTGCTCTCTAAACAACCTGAGATGAGTAATAGTTTGTTTCTAACCCTACATGTCCCAGGATGAAAATATTTTCTCTGAATTATTTTTTTTAATAATTTTTTATTTTTTATAAACATATATTTTTATCCCCAGGGGTACAGGTCTGTGAATCACCAGGTTTACACACTTCACAGCACTTACCAAAGCACATACCCTCCCCAAGGTCCATAATCCCACCCCCTTCTCCCAAACCCCCTCCCCCCAGCAACCCTCAGTTTGTTTTGTGAGATTAAGAGTCACTTATGGTTTGTCTCCCTCCCAATCCCATCTTCTTTCATTTATTCTTCTCGTACCCACTTAAGCCCCCATGTTGCATCACAACTTCCTCATCTCAGGGAGATCATATGATAGTTGTCTTTCTCCGCTTGACTTATTTCGCTAAGCATGATACGCTCTAGTTCCATCCATGTTGTCGCAAATGGCAAGATTTCATTTCTTTTGATGGCTGCATAGTATTCCATTGTGTATATATACCACATCTTCTTGATCCATTCATCTGTTGATGGACATCTAGGTTCTTTCCATAGTTTGGCTATTGTGGACATTGCTGCTATAAACATTCGGGTGCATGTGTCCCTTTGGATCACTACATTTGTATCTTTAGGGTAAATACCCAATAGTGCAATTGCTGGGTCATAGGGCAGTTCTATTTTCAACATTTTGAGGAACCTCCATGCTGTTTTCCAGAGTGGCTGCACCAGCTTGCATTCCCACCAACAGTGTAGGAGGGTTCCCCTTTCTCCGCATCCTCGCCAGCATCTGTCATTTCCTGACTTGTTGATTTTAGCCATTCTGACTGGTGTGAGGTGATATCTCATTGTGGTTTTGATTTGTATTTCCCTGATGCCGAGTGATATGGAGCACTTTTTCATGTGTCTGTTGGCCATCTGGATGTCTTCTTTGCAGAAATGTCTGTTCATGTCCTCTGCCCATTTCTTGATTGGATTATTTGTTCTTTGGGTGTTGAGTTTGCTAAGTTCTTTATAGATTCTGGACACTAGTCCTTTATCTGATATGTCGTTTGCAAATATCTTCTCCCATTCTGTCAGTTGTCTTTTGATTTTGTTAACTGTTTCCTTTGCTGTGCAAAAGCTTTTGATCTTGATGAAATCCCAATAGTTCATTTTTGCCCTTGCTTCCCTTGCCTTTGGCATTGTTCCTAGGAAGATGTTGCTGCGGCTGAGGTCGAAGAGGTTGCTGCCTGTGTTCTCCTCAAGGATTTTGATGGATTCCTTTCGCACATTGAAGTCCTTCATCCATTTTGAGTCTATTTTTGTGTGTGGTGTAAGGAAATGGTCCAATTTCATTTTTCTGCATGTGGCTGTCCAATTTTCCCAGCACCACTTATTGAAGAGGCTGTCTTTTTTTCCATTGGACATTCTTTCCTGCTTTGTCGAAGATTAGTTGACCATAGAGTTGAGGGTCTATTTCTGGGCTCTCTATTCTGTTCCATTGATCTATGGGTCTGTTTTTGTGCCAGTACCATGCTGTCTTGACTTTTAAAACATATCTCTGAATTATTTTTTTAAAACTAAACGTATCCTTCTTTAGCTCGCTAACCCTTCCTGTACTTTATCATTGGCGGCCAAAAAATATGAGTTGACATTTTCAACATTTTCTTTAACTATATCCACAGTATAGTCCATATTACTACAGAAAACAGCTTTGTTCATTTCTTTTGTCTGCATTTAATTTATATCACCCCTTTCTTGCCTCTGGTAGTAATTTCCTCAGTGGTCTTTTAGTCTTTGTTAGTCTTCTAAAGCCTCTACAAACTTCTACCCATTTGTTCAATCCCAAAACCAATGCCACATGTTTTAAAATTCCTTTATGACAAATTCAACTTTCAGACACTAATTTTGTTTTGGATATCCATTGTTATAACAATAACTGTCCCAAAAATTGAGTGGTCGACTACAATTTATTAGTATCTCTCACAGTTGAACAGGTGGATTAGATTTATTTGGGCTATTCTTCTGCCAGTCACCTGAATTCCTTCAGGTCAGATGCTGGGCTGGAGTTCTCTGAAGGCTTTGCTGGGCTGGGCGTCCAAGGTAGCTTCTTCAGTCATGTGCCTTGCTGCTCTTCCACATAGCCTGTCTCTTCAAGTGGCATCCCAGCCTCCAGGCCTCCATGTGTGGCTTCTTTCTCTTGAAGAATAAGTGTCTTCTCATAGTTGATTATTAAGAGAAAAAAGACCAAGTGCCAGACCTTCTTAAATGTTAGTTCTAGAACTGGCCTAATATCAGTTCTGACAGTCTGTTGATTAAAGTGGGGCTTAGAATCAGCCCAAATTCTCTGTGGAATTCATACAAAATGGGATCCTGGGAAGTGAGATTCACTGGGGGATGTATTTTGAGACTACCAAAAATTGAAAAGACTAAAACTACTAGTTTCAACAGCATGGGACATGCTATGTGACTGATGGGGCAGAATGTAAATTTACTTTTGCTTCACGTCAACCAGAAATGAATCTCAAAAAATTTGAGGGGGCAACACCTGAAGAATCCACTAAACTTAATATATTTTCCCCTGATCCAGTCATATAACCTTGTAACTGAAATAATAAACAATAGGATGTTACTCAGAAAACTAACTCTATCAGTCAAGAAAATTAATTCTTCCAAGTTACAAATATGATGTTTTAGAAACCTATTACACACAAATCTCTTAAGTATCCAGAAAACTACTACACTTGCTTTCTTTATTTTACCTCCAAATATTTTGCTAAATTGCAAATTCCTTGAGGATGGAAAAAAATTAACTGAAAAATAAGAATGTATAAAAAGATAGTCACCATTATCATAAAGTCTTAGTAATCATAAAGAAAGTAAAATGACTTAGAGGAAGGCAGAATTCTAAATAGTCTCCAAGTTTGCACCCTGGTGATATACACCCCCAGTATAGTCCCCTCTCCTGCCTTTGAGTGCGAGCATAGACTATGAATGACAGACTAGTTTCTCCATCATTAGATTACTGTAGCTGAATTTGGGGAAAGGAGATTCATTTCCCCAATCTCATCAGGTGAGCCCTTAAAAGGGACTGAGCTCTTCCTGGGGATGGAGATTTGAATGGGAGGGCCATTTGACTCATAGAAGAGTCTCTAATGATGGCTTTGAAGCCAGAGGGGACCACAGGCTAAGGGACTGAGAATGGTCTCTTGGAGTTTCGCATAGACCTGTGTAACAACCAGCAAAGGAACAGGGTCATCAGTCCTATGACCATAAGGAACTGAATTCTTTTTTTTTTTTTTTAAAGATTTTATTTATTTGTCAGAGAGAGAGAGAACGCGCAAGCACAGGCAGAGAGAGTGGCAGGCAGAGTCAGAGGGAGAAGCAGGCTCCCCGCAGAGCAAGGAGCCCGATGTGGGACTCGATCCCAGGACGCTGGGATCACGACCCGAGCCGAAGGCAGCTGCTTAACCAACTGAGCCACCCAGGCGTCCCAGGAACTGAATTCTGACAACAACCTCTGGAAGCTGGAAGAGGACCCTGAACTCCAGAGGAGAAAGCAGCCAGACAATAGCTGCTGAATGAATTCAGCTTTGGGAGAATGAAAGCAGAGAATCCAGGTGTGCCATATTGGAACTTCTGCCATACAGATCTGAGCTGATAAATGGGTATTGTTTTAAGCCACTTGGTGTGTAGTAATTTGTTATACAATGGTAGAAGACAACTCAAAAATTAGTTTTCATAAGACTTAAATAACAGTGGTATGTATTTGAAGTTAAAATCTGATTTGAAAACACATGAAGGCTGCAGAGACAATGAGAGATGATATTTGGCTATTCTTGAATATACTTACACACAACACAGAGTTTGGCAAAAAAAAAAAAAAATGTCCAACACAAGACACAAGAAGATCATCCAAGAGACCTCTTGAGTATGATACTGGGAATTTTATTCCGTTGGCAGAAACCATAACAAATTTGCTAACACATGGCCTAAAAGATGAAATGCAAAACCAAGCAATTAGAGTTATAGTAGATGAATGAATGAAATAATTTTGAAAAAGACAATGCATACTAAATATTGCTTAATTGTTTTTGATAAAACCTCTGATGTATGGAGGGATTAATCCAGATAATTACATCTGGATTTGTGGATTCCTTAAGCGTAAAAATTTCTATATTTATGTATTTAGAGAAATGTGTCTGGTAGATAATATGGTTTATAGTATAATGTTTTTATATACCTATAATTGCCTCAAATTTGTTGATTCCTTAGAAACACAAGACTCAATAGCCAGTTGTACTTGTGGCTGAGATTTATTGTGATAATAAACACAGAGCAAAAACAGCAGAGAAAAGGTGCACTGGTGGGATACAGTTATGCCAGGAAGGGCTTCTGAGTCTTTCCTCATCTGAGGCCACATACAATGTGTGATCTCTCTGATGGAGAGCTACAGTGACATGAATGGAGAGTGTCTACAGCCAAGAAAGCCTATCCAAGTTCCAGGGTCTGAGGAATCCATGAGGTGCTAAAAACATAAGTATACCCTGCTAGTCAACCAGTCATAGTAACTGAAACTCAGAACCTCAACAATGGAAATAGGTAAACCTTATCCATCTTGCTGTTTGTGCAAATCAACATGACCAGCCAATACAGGATGACCCACTGCTCCAGATATAAACAAAAAAAATCATCAATCACCAATGTAAAGAACATTCCAAGGGCCACATGCCCAGAGGTTGGCCAAGGGTCAATCATGATTCTAGGTCTCCTTGAAGGCATGCAGAGTAAGCAACCAGATCTCTGTTAACCCTTTCCTCATACATACTTATATATATGATACATACAAATATATAAAATAATGCTGTGTATATACGTTACATATATATACATATATACAGACACATATACACACACACACACAGAATGCTCGAACTGTGAAAGGGAATATATATATAATATATATGAACACACGGTATCTGTATCTTGCTGGAAATGTGAATTAAAAACCAGATTTCAATAGAAGATATATTTTTTTAAAGATTTGTTTATTTATTTTAGTGGGGGTGCAGAGGGAGAGGAAGAGAGAAAAATCTCAAGCAGACTCTCCCACTGAGCATGGAGCCCTATATGGGGCTAGATCCCACGACCCTGAGATGATGACAAAAGCCGAAATCAAGAGTTGCGTGCTGCTGAATCAACGGAGCCACCCAGGTGCCCCTCAATAAAAGATCTTTAAAAAGTATTAATTTAGGCTACAATGAAACTATCTGGTATATGAAAACACTTGTAACAAACACACATTTAAAAACTTTACTTAAGGGATGCCTGGGTGGCTCAGTTGGTTAAGCAGCTGCCTTCGGCTTAGGTCATGATCCCAGCATCCTGGGATCGAGTCCCACATCGGGCTCCTTGCTCCATGGGGAGCCTGCTTCTCCCTCTGACTCTGCCTGCCACTCTGTCTGCCTGTGTTTGCTCTCGCTTGCTCTCTCTCTCTGACAAATAAATAAGTAAAATCTTTAAAAAAAAATAAAAATAAAAATAAAAACTTTACTTAAACCACAAGAGGAAAGTCAATAAAAAACTCAAATAATAGCAGTATGCAACCATCTTTTAGAAGTTATTGATGCATTAATAAATTCTAGAATACAAGCAAAAAGTATATCTTTGAAAAAATAGATGTTATTAAATTCATCTTATCCGTATTAGTCTGACATGATATTTTAAGCAAAATTAATGTTATAAGCAAAAGAGGGCAGAAAACAGAATTCAGGGTAACAAAGCCTTTGAAATCATCAAAGGCCCTAAGAAAATCTTTGAGGAAAAACAAACTGTGTTTATGAGAAATGTGTAATTGGTATTAAAGGACAGAGTACATTGATATTAATGCTGACTTCTCCACATAGAAAACACTAGAAATATTAAGAAGATTTATTTTAGCTCAAAATCACAAGATTTGTCCCAGCTAAGAGCCAAAATCAAACTTCAAAATCAATTCTTTTCCTATAGTGGATGTAAAAGCACTAGTATTAAAAGAAAGGGTCACTATATCAAAAGAACATCATGGCTTTTTCAGTGCCAGATTACCAAAGTAATTTGCAGAATTACTGGAACATGTAAACACTTCTAATTTAAATAGAATACCAATCATAGTAAGAAAGGTGATCTTGATGGGCAACAATATGTTAAGTTTTTTCCTAAAATCTATTTTAAGTCCTATTGTAATCCAGCAAAATTGATTTGAGTTATGTTTGACAAAATTGATTTATGTTTGACATTATGTAAATTTAAGGGATACAATGTATTGATTTGATATATTTATATTGCTGAATACAGCAAAGTTTTGGAAGAGAATTTCCTGGATGTATTTCTGAAAACCTCCTTTGGATATTACAGAATATATGTAACTTTGCCAACGTTGGTCAGCAGTGGAGAATGTGGTTCCTCAAAATGAAAATTTATCAAACATGACATAATGTCTACAGAGTCCCATGAATGTCCAATCTACTAACTATTTCTTTAGGGAACCCACAGCACATAACCTCTAGCAACAAGCTTAGGAATAGTCAAGGTCAGGAAAGAACTGGGCACTGGGTAGTCTTCTCAACCCACTCTTCTGCTACCAGGACAGACTGAATATACAAACAGACAGTGGCCAGGTCATATTTAAATACAGAACTCTGATCCACAGTTTGCAATAACCTACCCAGGAAACCAACCTCCTTATCTACAGTAACCAGCCCAGGAAACCAGCTGGCTAGAAGTCGTACTGGGAGGAAGTTGGACTGCTATGTTTAGTAACAATCCAGGAAGTAGAATAATAACTTCTTTACCAATTGGCTCAAAATGTCTAGAACTTGAATAAGAATTGACCACTCCCCTAATTCTTATCCCATTTCCAACTTAGGATAAAGCAGAGAAAGCCAAATTCATACCCCCAACCAGTCACCTGGGATGCCCCACTTCTAGTTAGCCTGCTCATAGTTTCCCCAGTGCAACCACCCCTCAGCAGGGCACATCTGAAGCTTTCTCTCTCTCTCTCTCTTTTTTTTTTATTATAAAGCTTGCCCACTCCTCTGCCTTAAAATCGCTACCAAAACACACGTGTGGGTGGCTGATTCCCTTGCAGCTCTGAATAAATAGCATTTGCTTTTCTCATTGGGTTGATCTTCATTTAATTCCACAACCCCCAAACAGCTTTTGAAGAAAAGTGGGTGCTTACTTCAGAGAGCTCCAAGTAGGGACCAAGAGATGTGGATGAAAGCCTAAGCAAACTTTCCAGCTAACCACGGTCCCGGTGGGAACAAAGGTAAAGACAGCTCCCTCCAATTCTGGATGCTGTACAACCTTCAACTGAGAGAAGTCTTCCTTTGGCCACTGAGGGCTTCATCTTCTTCATCTTGCCTGTCGGGGTCTAGGAAGGTGTCACGAAGGTGCCCCCAGCCTTGGGCCCAGCCTGCCCACGTGCACGCACAGCCTGGGGACTGACCATCCCATGGAGAGTCTCCATCATTTATAATTCCCCTTTCAGTACTTTATCTTGGAAAGTGTGATGTAAAAATGAAGTAGGAACACTCGAGAATCGGTTACTTAACATTCAAAGTGTATTTTCTCTAGTCAAGAGCACACACTCCAGAAGTACTTAGTTAGCATTGGAAACACTCTAATCAGGAGATCTCACTCCAGAGGCCACAGCTCTGGGATCCCACTGTTTCTAGCAGTCCTGTAAGGGTTGTTCATCAGCGGAAGAGTTGTTAGGATTAATTTTACATTGTGAAAATGAGTGGTGTTCAAGTTTGGGGATTTGCTTAAACCTATTGCACAGGAGTGTTTGTCCCCATGTAAACTGGAATCCTAGGCTCAGATGAGCACCACAGCCCAGACCCTTGAAAACTCATTCTAAGCTTCAGATAAGACCGGGCCACCCCACTTCACAAAATCACCTGATCACCAAATCACCTGATCTGACTAGATCAGCTCAATCCTGCTGCCAGGATATCGTCACATCCCGTGAATCTCCTGGGCAAGGTAGTCACAGAGATTTAACAATAGACTGCATGGCTATTACTGTGACAGCTTGCTCAAAGCTGTTTGTGTAGCATAATTCAACCTGCATCTTGCTTTCATGCTAACATACACTGATAGCAAAGTTGCGGAGTGCACCCCTAACTCTGTCTTCTACCTCATCGCTGGAGACTACTGGTATGTCCCAAAAAAGAAGCTATTTCAAATGGACAGATGAGCTTAGACTGGTTTCAAGGGAGAAAGGAGTGCCTTAGAACCCTATCTGCACAACGTCACAGAAAAATCTATTCCATTCGTCAAATGACGAACAACTTTCTTAATTTGTGGAAATTCATAGAAAAACAAGGTTATCAGGCAGAAACACCCAGGTTTCTTTTTGCATTACTGTGAGGATTAAATCAGACAACATTTATCAAGTGCCTAGTGTCACATCTGTCCCTTGGTAAGTTTTCTGAGAGGTAATTAATATTTTTCATAATCAAGTGTGATGTCTGAGAAATAGTCAGCGGAGACTCTGAAGTTGCATTTACTCAATAATTCTCACACAAATTTAACATATTTTTGGAAATGCCTCCCATGTGGAGGAATGGGTGGTTGCTTCACCCGGCATGTGTGGAGAGGCCTAGCTGTGGAAGTGACATGTGAGCAGGGGCCTGACTGAGGTGAGGAAGCACATTGTTGCGACATCTGGAGAAGGGTATGCTGGGTGACTACCACAGCAGGTGCAAAGGCTCTGATGGGGGGAGTGTGCTGGAATATTCAGGAAGAGCTGCTGGCAGGTGGCGCCAGGCACAGTGATGGGGGTCTGGATGGAAATGAGTAAGGTCATCACCAGCCAGTTTCTGTAGCTAAATAATACAGTAAGATGCTGAAGAGTCAAAACAAAGAGGAGGCATGATCTGGTTTATATACTTAAAAGATCCATTCAAAGACATTTCAGTCGTCCCGGGAGAGAAGACTGGTTTAGCACAGGATGTTAGCAGTGGGGGAGATTTTTAAAAAGTCACATGTATTTTGAAGGTAGAGCTGGCAAGTTGTCCACGGACTAAATTTGAGATGTGAAAGAAAAGAGAAATTAAAATGTCTCTAAGATTTGGGGCCTGAGCCAGGAGATGAGAGGTGGTGTCATTGAAGACGATGGGTAGAAACCAAAGGAAGCTGCTGTGGGTAGGACAGGAGGACGTGTGGTAATGCAAACATCAGATCTGGATGGGTTTCAGGGATTCCCTGCAATTAGTGTTCAAGTGTTGATACAAAAAAATTGACTATTCAAATTGAACAAGAGTAACTGGCAGCAAAGGAGACAATGTGGGAGTCAAAAGTCCAGAGCATTGGATCCTAACAGGACTAAGGCAAAAACTTCTGGTAGCACTTCTACCAAGTCTCTGACAAGGAGGAACATGAACTATTGTTTAAACTGCATTGTATGTTAGCTGTGACTTATATGTCTGTGGCTGGTCACAGAGGCTAGCATGGAACTATCCCCAGGGCTCCTCCCCTTGACCTTCTGAGGAGAACTCTTCCGGGGTCTGCTGTTCTACTGGGCCTTTTTAATATTGATCAGGGTAATTGATGAAGAGAATATTTGGCAGGAGCTGAGAAAAGAGAGGCAAATTTACATTGGAAAGGGCATGAGCCTACAGAACAAATCTTAAAGCAAAAAAAAAGGGGGACAAGATACCTGTTGGCAGAAAAAAAAACAAGGTATACATGTCACAGTAGCCCTCAGTCAGTTCCCAATCCAAGAGAACACGGAATGACTCTTACTGCTTCCCTTCTGTGATAATACCCACATTCTAGACGTTGTTTTTAGTAAGTCTATGTTGCATTTCCAAAAGCACGACTCCTTTTTTATTTGTTTATAGCTTTCTTTTGCAAATTTTGTCACCATCATAAATTAAGTTTACAGAAAAATGTGAAAATTCAAAGCAAAACTAGTGCTTCCAAAAAAAGAAGCTGTCACCTGAAATCTCTCTCAACGAAGTAAATTTTAAGAGCTTGAATAATTTCAAGAGATGGAAATAAAAAGTTCAGTAACATTTGAGACTTTCTATTATGTTCTGCTATTGCAGAGATATTGAAACAAATGAACAAACAAATGAGAAATATCTTAGAAACCAGGAATATTCCTAGAAAGCAATCAAGAAGCTTTCATTCAAGTTTGCCTTAAGAAGGAAACAATAATAATCACTAACGTTCACTGAGCACAAGTAAGCCCCAGGTACTGTGCTAAGTAAGTCCACTCTATGGATGAGAAAAACCCAGGGAGGTTAACTTGCCTTGTTCACACCAGTGGGAAATAACATACCCAGCGTCCTTCGTCAGTAAACCAAATTGTGAAATTATTCGAAAAAGAAGAAGATTCCTTCTCTTTCTATGCCAGCTTAAATAAAATTCAGAAAATAAACCAAAGCGAAAGCAAACACAAAGCCTTGACCATTTATCAACCAAAATTACATTTTGTAAACTCCGTATTAACTTCACCAACAGATGGCAGCATTGGCTCGGAAACGTCTGACCAGCCCACTACAAAGGACCCTTAGAGAAAATTCTGGCGCTGGAGCAACAAGCAGCTCTTTATGGCTTTTTCAAAGAGGGTTTTGCTTTTGTTTATAGAGGGACGCTGTTGCTTTATTACTTTATGATTTCTCTCGAATCTCCAAACGTTAAATTTAAACTTGGAGCAAAGGAATATTCTAGAAACTTTAAATTTACAAGATTTCTGTAATAATACTTTGGTTGGACTCATTTTATCAGAAAGAAACCATGAATGTATGAAAATAAAAATTAGGTTTGTTTATCATTTTGAAAACTGAAAACATTTATTTTTATCTCATTTAGTTTAAAAGAGACATGAATTGTCCCCAGGATTGAAGAGCTGTAAAATCACAGAATGTAAAGACTGGGAGGTAATTAAATGTTAAATCCCTCATCGTATTGCAGATTTACTGAGGAGAAGCACCATAAAATAAGATAAATTAGATCATTTAACAAAAAATCCAGTAAATCCTTTGTCTTACATAAATATTGTTTGTAAATATCTACTTGCCTGATTGTCCCAAAGGACTTGGTTTTATTGTCCAACCTATATTTTTCACTAACAGTAGTTTAAAAGACTGTAATGAACACATGGCAACATTGCTGTAAATGCTGAATATTTCAGAGTCACTTCACCAAAATTAAAGGAAACTTCACTAAGCAGCTTTGTTTCAGGGCTCAAGTACTAATTTAAATGGAATTAACTACTGTTAATGCCCATCATGATCTTTTAAATAAGGAACAAGTTAGACATGGAATATTTCCTTTGACTTAGGAATAATTTCATTTTAGCTAATTACACCTATTTTGAGCTTAATCGCTCTACGGTTTCCATTACCTGTGTTGGTGCCACCAAATGATAAGCTTGCGGAATGACTCATCAGTTTCTAGTACACATTACAGTAATTCTTGGTTAATATTCCAAAGAGGATGTCAGGGAATTTAAGTCTGGATGTGACTTGATTTGTGCATTCACTAGTGCATTCTTTCATTCACTCACTCATTCAGTAAATGTGTACCAGGCATCTAGGTGCTAGGGTTACAGGGTTGAAGGAAACCGTTAAGGCCCTGCCGTCAAGAAACTTACATTCAGAGTGACTTATAATAAAAGCTAACATATATGTTTAGGGGAAGACCCATTTGCTATTATGGTGGAATTCTACTGGTTGCTTTAAGCAATACTCCACATTTCACAATAAACTTACGAAGTTGGTACTAATTTATATGAATTATGAATTGTGAATTGGCTTCATACCTAACAGCCTATTTTGACCTTGGAAAAGGCTATGGAATTCCTTTTTCAGTTGCCAAAAACCGCCAGCTGGGTAATTAAGGATCATCCATGATTTAGATCACACTGATTTTATCCATCAAAGAAAATTTGCTGAATGCAATGTGCTGATACTATGCTATAAATTAGTTAAGAGAAGCACAATCAGTCTCTGCCCATAGGTACATATACTCTGGCTGTATCACTGTATTCATTTGTAGTCCATAATTCAAAATGGCATCCGACAAGGATCCTCCAATCCGTCTTCTTTCTGCTTATTAAAATTCTTGGGAAAAGAGAAGTACATGAAGAAATATATGAAAGCTTACAACACTAAAAACTAAGACTAAAAGAAATTTTCCTTAATTCTATGGGAATTCCATTTCAACCTGGGTTGAAATGCCTTGCCTGTACCGTGTTGTTAGTACCTTCCAGATCATGTGCCCCCAAGCCAGAAAAGCAAGTCCTGATCTAAAAAAGAAATCTGGGCTTCTCTCCCTGTCCCTTGTGGCTTTTTTATCAGAAAGAAACCATCCTCCCCTCTATCCACCATTCCCATTCTCCATTCGGTGCCTTTCTTCATATATCTGTTTAGGAACCAGGGCTTGAGGTAGACAATTGGACAAGGAAGAAATGCATTGAATCTAAGGATGTGTTGTTTTATAACTCAAGTGCTATCAGTAGTGCCAGGTCCAGAGGGAATCACTTTTTATAATCTTTTTGTGTTCAGGGTCAGAAAACTGGTAGAGTAGAATAAAATCCCATCAGTTCCGCAGAACAAAGATAGATGAACATAATTTGTAAACTGCTAGAATTTGAGCTAGGAGTTGAGATTGCTAACCTATTAAACAGCCACAGATCTAAACAGAAAATTTATCTAACACCCAACTGTCAGAAATTGAAACCAAGGGCACCATCCACTCCATTAGGCAAATTCTAGATCTGGATACAGTAATTATCCCATCGTGGGACTTATGAATATCCAAACAAATAAATGAGAAAACATGATGCATCCATTAGCTATTATTGCATAAAAAACAGCCACAAAATCTTAACATGCACCAATAAATATTTATTCTCAGGGATCTGTGCCTCAGCTAACGGTTGGATGATCTGGGGTGGACTCGATTGAGTGTATTCCACAGAGGTGAATAGTCTTTAGCAATAATCGAATCTAACATATACACAAACAGAAAACATAGAGATTCAAGAAATGTCTTTCAGAATAAGAGAAGAGACTTGTGGTATTTAAGACACAGAAAGAAAAGAGGAAACCTGTGAAAATGATTTCTTGTCGAACCCACCCCCAAAAGTTGAGAAATCTGTTTGAAATTTTCAGTAAAATTCAAAATGACACTGTCTATGTCAAACAGGACGAGAAAGTTATAAGGAGAGGAAAATCTGAAATTTAAAAAAAAAAAAAAAAGGATGCTAGGATAATAAAAGTAGAAAAATCGTGAGGCATTTTAAATGAGCTAAAAAATGAAGAAATAGTTAAAAGTCCACATTTAAGCCAATAAAGAAGAGACTTGATATCAGGTAAAATCCAGCTGGTAATGTGTAGGAGCCTTTGTATAATGTACAGAAGGTGACAGAAAATAGACATTCATAATATGAGGTTAAGGGTTCCCTGAAGAAATAACTCAAGCAATTGAAATAAGAAATAATTATCCACATACCGAAAAAAGGTTCCTGAGTTGTGTCAATGTCCCTTAGTGGAAGGCTGCCAGGAATTCACTCACAGTTAAACAAAGTCTGTCTTATCTGTTTGTTGCAGGAGGGAGGACACACATGGTGGGGAACTGTGGTAAAAGGATAGAAGAAAAAAACTCAAAGGACCCAGGCTTGTGTTAGGTGATTCTGAGGAGAATTCAAGGAAGTAAAGTTTTGTTCTGGATTTGATTCTGTGGGGGAAGAGGGTTATTCTATGATTGGCTCTTCATTAGTTTCTAGTGTCGCCACAACAAAGTACTATAGACAAGGAGGGCTTAAACAAAAGAAATGTATTGTTGGGTCACCTGGGTGGCTCAGTGGGTTGGGCCTCTGTCTCCGGAACAGGTCATGATCCCAGGGTCATGGGATCCAGCCCCGCATTGGGCTCTCTGCACGGCGGGGAACCTGCTTCCCCCTCTCTCTCTGCCTGCCTCTCTGCCAATTGTGATCTCTTTCTCTGTCAAATAAATAAATAAAATCTTTGAAGGGGGGAAAAAAAAGGAAAGAAAGAAATGTATTGTCTCAGAGTTCCAGAAGCTAAAAGTCCAAGATCAAGGTGTCAGAAGGACCAGCTTCTCTCTGAAGGCACTAGGGAAGACTCTGTTCAGACCTCTCTCCTGACTTATAAGCAGTTCCTTGTCTTGAGACAGCGCAATACCAATCTTCACATAGTGTTCTCCCTTGTGTGCATGTCTGTGTCCAAACTTCCCCTTCCTACAAGAACACCAGCCATATTGGGTTAGGGGCTCGGCATGATCCCATTTCAACTTCCTTCCATGTGCAACAAACTCATTTGTGAACAAGGTCACGTTCTGAGGTGCTGGGGGCTCGAGCTTCAGTACACGTAGGGTGGCACAATTCCATGCGTGGCATCTTAGTGAATCTTACCTTGACAGAACAAGACAAGGAGGCTAAGGCTGTGCCTGGTAAAGAGGCAGCAGTCAAGTTCACTGATCAGGCTAGGAGGATGTTTGGTCATTTTTGTGGTTTGGAGAATGTTTGTGTTTCTCTGTGCTGAGGCATGATTAAAGAGCAAACTTGTTTTTCTCCTAATCCATCACCATCCCAGCTGGCCTTGCCTAGTGTTGATGTTCTGTGAATCTGCTGTCATTCAACAGTGAGAGACAGAACTTAGATAGGAGCACCAGCTTCCAGGGCTGGCGAAACCCGGATCTAATTAGTAGTCTGGGCCAGCTCTTTGCTCCAGGGGCTGCTTGCCTCATTCCCACTCTACCATTTTGGTTTGTTTGTTTGTTTGTTTGTTTTGTTTTAAAATATTTTAATTTTATTGTGTTTATATGACACAGAGAGAGAGAGTACAAGCAGGGCGAGTGGCAGGCAGAAAGCAGAGGGTGAAGTACATTCCCCACTGCGTGGGGAGCCCAATGCAGGGCTTGATACTAGGACCCTGAGATCATGACATGAACCCAAGGTAGATGCTCAACCAACTGAGCCACCAGGCGCCACCCTTAACCCACTCTATCATTTTGATCAAGGGTAGATGAAATGAGGTCACAGGACACTAATTTATGATTTCCAGATCTTCACCCTGATCAAAATTTCGCTGATTAGGAGGTATTCCCAAGAGCATAGTGCCTATTTCTCTATTTGAACTATTAAAGTCTTCAACATTAGCTCTTATATAACTCTCCTTTGAAGAGAGTGGAGTTCTTTTTCATTCTTGCCCCCAAAAGCTAACTTTACCCTAGTTGAAATTTTGCCAGTAGAAAGATAAACTAGAAAATGTACTATCAGAATATATGAAGTAGTCAATCCCCATGTTTTATATATAAAGGCAGATTCCATTCTATGGAGAGTCAAGGGCAGAGAGCTGTGCTAACTATCCCTTGGATATATGGAGCTTTTGAAAGCTCCATATATTTTTGTTTCATTAAAGAAGTTCTGAATTACTGTGACAGTGAGAATTTTTTCATTCTAGTGTTTCAGCAAGGGTGAATGGATAGATGCTAGGTTTGGTCATTATTGAGAAACTTTTAAATCAAAGCTGTGCAAAGCTCCAGATTTATCTGTGGCCGAAGGATATATAAATCTAGTCTAGATCAGAATTGTGAGAATGAGCTTTATTTTATTACTAAGTGCTAAACCAGCTGCCTCATCACGTTTCAGCTGTAGATTAGACAAAAAATACAATTCCTGACATAAGTCTTTGGTTTGATCATGAGATTTATCAACATGAAACACTTTATGAATAATGGCCAAGTTTAGGATTAAAGAACATTCATACTCAAAACAAGGTTTCTGAAGTAAACTTCATTGTTTGTTGAGTTGTGTTCAATGTTCCCTTTATGTTATGTATGTGTGCTTGTGCATAGAGTTGTGATATTTATATTTATGAATATATACAATGAACTTTATATATATATTATATATATATGTAAAGTGAACATATATATGTCTGTATATATATGTGTGTGTGTGTATAGTGAACTTCATGAGGCTCTAAAAATCAGTTCCCAGTCTTTCAGTTATGTTGCATTCCTTTCCCATTATTGCTAATTAAGAAGCCAGTACCACTTCAGTAAGATATAAAATAATGGCTTATCTGTTTAATCCCACTGCCTCACCCATCTCTCTAAGGAAGCTCCATGAGTTTAAAGAAGCCAGAGTGCTTTTTAGTCTTCTCAAATGTACTTCTGTGGCTAATGAATTTAAATTCCAAAAAAAATAAAATAAAATAAAGCAAGATTCTGCAAAATCCTAATCCCCACCCTTTTACCTTTAATTAATTTTTAAATTGAGATATTATCTGATATACAATACTACATAGTTTTCAAAGGGCCAGCTTTGAAAATTGCTTCCTGTTTCTTTCTTCCCCTCCTCCTCTTTCTCTTCCAATTTTTTCCTCTCTCTCCCCTCTTACCAAAATGTAATTGCTTGTGCTCTATTTCTTGAAAGTCAATCTTGTGATTAATTTGATTTAATCAACTTAAACCACCAAATTTGTGGTGGGAAACAGCTAAAGAAGTTACCATTTCTTTAAAAATTTTTCTATCTACTTATTAGCTCAAATAGCATGGGTCAGTGTAATTCAAAAGTTCAAAGGCAGGATAGGATCGGTTTGATTTACAGGTACAAAGGTGTTATAAGGAGCAAGCATCTCTCCTTTTATTATTTTAACTGCGTAAATCTGGCTCTGCTTTGTGTTGACAAGATGGTGGCAAAAGATATCTGGGCGACCTGCTTCTTCATCCATGTCCAGGGAAAAACTTGTCCGTGCTGTATTTATAGTTCTATTTCGATGCTGGCCTTCCTGGAGGCAGATCTGTTTGGAAAGACCTATTGACTCAGGCATATCTGTTAGCAGGCAGCTGCCTCCACCACCAGAAGGCCCACTTTGAAGGGGAACATTCAGAATTGATGACTTTGTAACTGGCCAGAGTTCCATCCTTCCAAAAAAAGATTTCTTTCCGTCACATACAATTTGTCCCCTCCCCCCACCCCCGCCCCCCCCCCCCCCCCAGCTAAAACCTCAATGCGCCTGAGGGGAAGGAAGTTAAACTTCACTATCTTTCATCTCCCTTAACAGTGTTGAATTTTAAACCGATCCACCAGAAATGCCTAGGACTTAAATAGCAAATACGATTTTTTAAAGGTGAAAAGAATACATATTTAGACCATTTATTTGCATTTTCTTCTTAATATATAGGAAAACTGAAGAAGGAGAATTGTTTTTTCCCCTTTCTCATCCTAAGAAACTAGATTCTGACTAGGGGTTCCATGACTTCAGGGATATTTTTATGGTGAATAGAAGGTAAGAGACACTCAGAGTTGGCCGTTCCCAGCCCTACCAACCTTTTTTGTTCTGGAAAATGGTCCACTGAAGGAGGCAGTGGGTGGAGAGCCAGGACCAGCCAGAGGAGCCTGCAGGAGTGCTCATTCCAGAACCAGAGGAGGAACAGGTAGTTTGGGGTTCACAGTGGGTGGCTGTTTGTGCTCCCAGGGGACATAGGGCCTCCCACATGAAGGGGATCCTACCTGAAGGAGGAACTGAATACTGATGTCAGGGGGAGCGTGCTTACTCCCTTTCTTCCCTTGACGAGAGACCTCCACAGAAGTCAAACCCCTGATCTCTCTCTACCACCACCACACACACACACACACACACACACACACACACACCCCTTACCCTCCCATCCTCCCAGGAGAGAAGAACTTGCTCTGGTGAATGAGATGGGAGAAAGAGAGGCCTGCACACCCAAGCTCTTCTCCACTGTTTTCTGATCTGTTTTGCTGTTTATTTTCCAGGCTCTGCCTCTACCGGAGGAGGACTGCCATTGCCCACAGCAGCCTTGGCTGGGTCAGTGAACCAGTCTAGCTTGGTGGGTAAACCAGTTGAGCTCTGGAGCTTAGTTTCAACAAACCATTTGGCCATTCTCTGATGTAGCTTTACCGTATCTGAAGTGGTCTTTCGATCTCCTTCTGCATGGTTGGTGTATCTCCCAGTTCGCCTTGAACTCAAGCGAGAAGAAAAGGGGGTCCTGGGTATTGACCCCTTCGGATACCAACAACTAAGAATCATGGCCTTGGACACTGGAGTTACAGAGCTCTTGCCCGCTTTGAAAAACCTTTCAAGCATTCATTCAAATTCACATCGGTATGCTAGGCACAGTTCTAATGGGGAGGGGGATATGGCAGGTGGGTGTCTCAACCATGGCGATGTTGTTCTGAAGACTAGAAACCTTTTTTCTATGTCTGAGGGTTCCATAAGAAGCTTCAGATCCTTAATGTCACCCCCAAAATATGACTGATGTATTTAATTTCGAGTAAATAATCCAACCTTTCTTACATGTAGGAACTATAGATCATGTTAATAACTGCTACTAATAATTTAAATATATTTTTGAAAGGGTGGCTGTTATTGAGACATTTGGAGGGTAGGATAGGAAGGGAAATGATGGGGCCTTCCCTCAGGTGGTATCAGGTGGTATGGCAGTTATACAGTGTAAAAGGAGATCGTCTTTTTGCATAAAGCTACTCTATTGCTTGGGGAAAAAAAAATCCTAAACTTCAGGTAAATTCGTTTCAAAAAGAGAAAGGTTGAATGTAAAAAAAAAAAAAAGGCCAATAAAAAGCAGCTATATTCTCTGTTCTTTCTATACCAAACAAACAAACAGACAAACAAAAAGTTCAAGTTATTGTACAGAGAAATAAATCCAAATATGTTAACCCAGTGGGTTTCCAGTTTAATGTAATCTGTACCTACCTGCGTGGCCAAAATACCGTATTTCTGAGGAGTGAATGTTATTTAATGTGACAGAAGAATAAAAGAAAAAAAATGATGATCCTTAAGACCTTTGAAAAGAACATTGTAGTCCTCGTACTTTGCTCACTTCCGAATCTCCAAGGGAAAAGTATTTGAAGACTGAAATGCTAATGATTAGTATTCTTCTCACTTTCAATTCTTATCTTTGATAAGGGCTAAATGCCACAAGCTCTTAAAATTTTTCCATTTTCTCCTCATTCGCCACATTCGCCAAATCCAAAAGTGGTGCGCAAGAAATAGCTTTAGCTTTTTTAAGATTTTTTTTTTAATATGATAGAAAAAAGACATATCACTGTGCCAATTCCCACCATGCGCTAATCACAGAAAGTTGGGTTTAATTTGTATAATAGCTGTCACAAAACTTGTTTCCTGGCAAGGTGCTCTGGCTTTCAGCAAAGTCATGAATTGGGCGAACACTCTTTGGGCTCATCCAGTTCAGTCTGTCTAAACCCGGGCCCCACTCCACCTCGGATTCCACTGAGGCCTCCTTCTCTGCTTCCTGCTAGGAAACTCCACATTTAGGGTTAGTGGCTCTCCCCTAGTATATTTTAATTTTATGACTATGCAGATAAGAAATGCAAATGAGCAGAATGAGCTATGAAGAGGCTTCCGTATAATTCTGGGACTACGTCTATAGTATGATATGACATTGTGCCCCAATTTGTTTATACACCTGACTCTCCCACTCGACTAAGAACTGTGCAGGCTCACTCTTATTCACATTTGTATCCCACATGCCTAGCTCAGGTCAAGGTGCACAGTAGGTGGTCCATTTATTTTTAATGAATTAATAACGAAAGAATGTTCTCACATTTGGAAGTTTCGGCAACGTACCAGCTGTTTCTATTCATCTAAACTGCTACCTCTCATTCCAATTTCATTTTTCCTCAAAAGGTACATACGAAAATTGGATCTGAGTGAGAAGAATGGAAATGTAATTTCCATGGCATGCAAGCAGAAAAAACAATTTTCTTCTTTCTCTTCGTTGCCCTTACCAACCTGCCCTTATAGAGATATTTCTTCTCCATCTGTTGGATAACATCTGAGGCAGGCCCCAAGAATCTTATAATAACTCTCAGAAAATAAAAATGACCTCCAGTTACTTCTAGTCATAGTAAAAGCTTTATTTCAATCATCAATGTATCTACTTCCCCGTGTTGTAAAAATTCCAGACTTTATTAAGTAAAGTCTTCTCTCTTAGCCAGCCCAGGCTGCCTCTGAGCTGGAAACCTGCAGTGAGAAAGAGGGACATGGTCAGATTCCTTTCTATTTCCTTGAGCTTCTTTCTCCTTTCTACCAACTGATGTGACACTCTAACTCAGGACGCTCTAACTCATTCCCCGTTCCAAGATGACCTTGTTGTTTCAGTGCTCCCATGGGGGTTTTCAGAGGCCCCTTATGAGACCTCACATCATATAGTCCTCTGATACGGGTGTTGCAGTACCTAACTGATCCTTCATGCCAACCCCTCCCCTTAACGCCAGAGCCAATGTGTTCCCTTGACCTGATACTGATGGCATTACCTCATTCACAGCTCTTCTGTGTGGGGCTCCTTCCAGATGCATCCAGGATCAGTCCCCACTGTCCACTGGGTCTGTGGTATGCTCAAGCATTCTTGACTGTACCACCTCCCCAACACAGCCCGTTTTCCTTTCCCATCTCCACAAATGGCTTCAGCTTAGCCTTTTAGCTTTGGTTCCATAGGAATGGCTCAAATTGATTCCTAAACTCAGAAGCACCCATCCAGCTTTCCAAATGTGTCTCTGAAACCGTTGTCACCAGCTTCAGTAGAGAAGAGGCATTACTAGCTACCTTACTAGCATTTTTTCAAAGTTACCAGCTACCTTACTAGCATTTTTTCAAAGAAACTTCTTTTGCAACCTCTACCTCTCATACCCTTTGCTAGATGTTAGGGTAGAAGGGTCATGAAAACAGCTTTTGATCACCAACTTTGCCAGCCCTGCCTAGGAGGTGCAATACCTCTCTTGAGAATATAGAACCATTTGCTGCAGATTAGCCTCTACTCAGCCTTTTGAAGCTGTAGCCAAAATTGAGGGCAAGTGTCTATTTTAACATCCTGTACAAACACAGAAGGCAGAGTTCATAGTAGCCTGTTAGTTCATACCCAGAGTCTTTAAAATAAAGGTGTTGGCTTTCTTGTTCAAAGGTTTGGACGAATGTATGTGCTACAAGAAATACAGAGGGGAAAACAACCACAACAGGCAAACCACAGTGGTGGTTTTGACTGATTTCTGGAAAATGGAAAGAAGGTTGGGGAGTTCTTTCCAAGCACCCCCAGGAGAAGGCTGCAGGAGAGGCGGCAGCTGTTCCCATTTGCAAGCTCCAAGGAAGTGCTAAGCTTAGCATAGGCAGGTTCCAAGGAGTGGGAGGCCTTCATTTGTTGGAAGGCTTTCTCCAGAACATTAGTGCTAGTGGCTGCCTTCCCATCTATCATCCCTCACCTCACACTTAACAAGTAATTGGCTGCTGTCTTTAGCCCAAAGGGGGAAAAGCCACAGAGACATGGTAGCTAAAGAAAGGGAGTGATCTGCTACACAGAGTTAAGGGCTCCAAGAGTGGATGTCGCAAATCAAACTAAAACTTTAGCCTTTTTGTTGACAAAATGAGCCGTGGGGCTTCCACCCAGTAGTAAACCCTGTCGTTCAGTCATGTGTATGCATGCACAGATGTGCGTGCGTGCACACACACACACTCACTCACACACACACACACACACACACACACCTTCACCTGACCATATGCTGGTTTCAGGAAAATTCTCATTGGGACAATAGACCTAGGCAATAGCTTTGGAAACCATGCCAGTCTCCTCCATTAATTAGTCTAGCCCTGCATGCAAAAATAGGAAAGGGCAGCCAAGGATCACCAGACCATTGCCACAGAGATCTAGGCAAACACCAGAAGCTATTTGTGAGGCCACTTGAGAGGATTGTGGTCTCTGACACCCTCCAGGGAGGCATGCTTGATCTGGGAGCAGCGGAACACGTGGTGGGGCTGGTCTCCAGGAGGAAGACCCTAATTCTTGTTGCTCTTGTTTTGTATAAAGTGAGCATGACAGTCATCTTGGATGAGGAAAAATAAACATTATGGTCTAGGGTACAAAGAAGTCTGAGCCTAGACATCAATGATTTAGGACCCTCCTAGGAAATGCAATTATTCTCATCTGGAGATTTTGAGGGTGCCTGTAATTGTGAAACATTGAATTTCAGTACCATTCCTCCTTGTGAAGGCCCTTGATTACAAAGGAAATTTCAGACTGTGCCCCTGAGAGGCGTGAGCCATCATTCTCAACTAGCTTGTTGCCAAGGAACCAAGAACAATTTCCCAAAATTAGTCATCAGGAGAAGGACCAAGAGGAATAAACAGTATGACTAATCCCAGAGAAATCAAAGTTTACCCAAGAAACCCAAAAGGAAAAAAAAAAAATAGAAAAGATATTGTGCCCACCACACTCCCACATTAACATCTGCCCACCTACCTGCCTTCTGAGTAGAAGTGTTGAATTGTCAAAGCAAACTCACTTGAATAATAGAGCTCACCCAGCAGCAAACTTCACTGATAATTTGAAGACTATGGGCAAGAACTAGGCACACATGTGGCATTTCTTTTGGGAGGAAGGAGGAGCCCAAATCTGTCAGACTCAGCTTTTTAAAAAATGTCTCTTTCTCCTTCATCAGAATGCATTTTGTTTTCAGATCAACAATTGGTTTTGGAACAATGTTTGTGGTATTAGGGCACTGTCTACTCCCCACCCTGTCACTAAGCAAAATTCCCTGAAGTTCCAGGCTTCTTTATAATAAGCAATCTTGATCTGATATTTGTTTCTTTCTTGGATTCACTGTACGTTTGGCTGAAGTATAGCTTCAGTGTTCTTTTCTCAGAAGGGCATATGTAGAAAATCTTCTGAGGTACCCATGTCTTAAAAATGCCTTCATGTTGAAATAAGAGTATGGGTTGTTATATAACTAACTCTATTGTCATTGTCTTAATTGACCACCTTGACATGGGGCAGCTCTCTTTCTGTGTGTGTGTGTGTGTGTGTGTGTGTGTGTGTGTGTGTCCATCTAACAGTAAACATCGTTAACATATATATAAGGGGTGTGGTTAACATATTTATAAGGGGGTGTGGTCCACCTGCCCTGTCTCCTCAGTAGGAGGAGGTCACAAGGTCACATTCCTAGGTACATTTCCCTTCCCAAGCTTTAATCCTGCTTTTTACTAAAAAGTCTCTACACTGCTGTTTAAGGCAAACCTTTCCACTTGTGCATCAGATCCTGTTGTCTTTTATCTGTTAAAAGCTATTGCTCTAGTTATTGTTCCCTTTCTCTCCTGTATCCCTTAATATTTTTCTCCATTCTTCCAGATCACTGCCACGAGCACAAAAGCATGCAGTAACTTCTCACATGTTAAATAATCTCAATCGTTCATCCTTGTCCACCTCCTGCCCCATTTTCTCAGTTTCTCTTCATAGAAAAACTCCTCCAGGGGTGCCTGAGTGGCTCAGTCTGTTGAGTATTTGACTTCTGATTTTGGGTCAGAGCATGATTTTGGGGATTGAGACCCTCATCCATGGGCTCTGCACTCAGCACGGAGTCTGCTTCAAGACTCTCTCTCTTCCTCTGCCTCTCCCTCTGCTTGCTTGCTCGCTCTCTCTCTCTCTCTCACACAAGTAAGTAAATAAATCTTTAAAAAAGAAAAGAAAAGAAAAACTTCCCCAGTATATCAATTATTTCTCAATAAAATTAGGAACAAACTTCAAAGAAAAAAAAAATTCCATAGAGTTGTCTAGTTCCTACTCTAGTTCTTTCCCTCCCATTCTCTTTTGAACCCACTCCAAATGGCTTCTACCTTTATCATTCGACCATAACTGTTCTTGCCAAGCTCACAATGATGCCATGTTGCTCAATCCAATAGGGAAGTTTTCAGTCCTCATTTTTCTTGACTCATTAGCAAATAAAACATAGCATTGACATTGTTAATCATTCCTTTCTTTTAATCATATTCTTCACTAGACATCCAGTACATCACATTATTGTAATTTTTCCCCCTACTTCATGGGAAGTATTCTCAGGAATAACAGGCAAATAAAGAAGAGGAAATCTTAAAAAGCATAGATTAAAAGATGAAAAATATTAACAAATAAAAACTGCAGGAGAAAGACAAGGCAGGTGAGGGGTGATTAAGAGACATGGGATGCAGGGGACAAATGATAGGGTGGCTCTTCCATGATCCCCACTTTCTGGTGTTCATTCTCTGGTATAGTTCTCTCCCCTTGAGTGTGTACTGGACCTATGACTTTCTTTTAGTGACTTGACTATAGCAGAGTTGACAGATGTCACTTTTGTGGCTACATTACCTTATATAAGATCTTTTCTTGCTAGAAGACAAATGCTAGGGATTCATTCTCCCCAGCTGGTTTGAAGAAGAGAATATTTGTGTTGGGAGGCCTATGTGGCAAAGTATTTGAGGGTGGTTTTGGGGAGCTGAGGGCAGTCTCTAGCCAAAATCCCCAATAAGCTAGGGCCCTCAGTCCTATAGTTGGAAGGAAATGAATTCTCCTAAACTTGGAAGCAGATTCTTCCCCAATCAAGGCTGCAGATGAGACAGCAACCTGGTTGATACTTTAATTACGGTCTTTTGAGACCATGAGCAAAGGACTCGACTGGACTGTGCCTAGACTTCTGAACCATGGAAACCATGAGATAGTAAATGTGTTTTAAGCTGCTGAGCCTGTGGCATTTTGTTGCACATTAATAGATAACTAGTACATGAGAAATCAACCCAAAGTCTGGTAAAGGAAAGTTCTAGAAATTAAAAAAAAAATACAGAAAATAAAGGGGAGGAAGTAAATTATGCAATATAAGAATTCCTAAAATATAAAAAGATTAACAATTCTGACTGAAAACTGCTGAGAGGGATGAATGGGTACAGAGGAAAAAAGATTTATACCAAGATAGGAAATTTCAAAAATCCAGGAGTAAGTAAAAGAGCTTAAGAGATTTTGAGAGGAGGAGAAGAATACAGTTTCTCTGGAAAGAATGAAAATTAGATGGCCAGCCTATTGCTGGATGCCTTCAGAGTTCTGAGGAAGAGTCATGTTAACCTAGAGTTATATACCAACCCCCACCATTACGCCAACATGAAGGCAAAACAGAGGTATTCTGAAACATGCATATCTGAAAAGTCTTTCTACTATTTCTCTTGGGGGAAAAAATGAGGATTTACTTCAGAAAAACTTAAACTGAATCCAAGAAAAAAAAAGTATGAGGTCAAGAGACAGGAGACTAACCCATGATGAAGTTTATATAGCAGAGCTGAAATGCAACATGTTCATATTAAAACACGAAGTCAAAGAAGGTCAGTGAACTCAACTCCAGAAATATCTTTAAGAAGCTAGATGATCTTAGTGAAAAATATGGTATCTGTTTCTTTTAGGAAAATAAAAAGGCAATTAGAGACTTAAAAACAAACATCCATAAGAAAATCAAGGTTCAAATATGAAGCAATAAAAAATGTACAATTTCAAATAATTGGTAGAGTATAAGAAAATAAATTATTTGATTTTAACATTTGGACATATCTTTCCTTTTAATATTACAGCTTTTAGTGACACATGAGTACATTTCTGTATGTATCCCACCGCACCACTTCAGTTAGTTTTGTAGTGAATAATGTATTTACAATTAGTATCTTGTTATAAACGTGGTATGGTGAATAGCAGTTTTTTTTTTTAAAGATTTTATTTGTTTATTTGACAGACAGAGATCACAAATAGGCAGAGAGGCAAGCAGAGAGAGAGGAGGAAGCAGGCCTCCGGCTGAGCAGAGAGCAGAGAACCCGATGTGGGGCTCAATCCCACGACCTGGGATCATGACCTCAACCGAAGGCAGAGGTCTTAACCCACTGAGCCACCCAGGTGCCCCGGTGAATAGCAGTTTTTAAAAACAATCTATAGGTTGGGGCACCTGGGTGGCTCAGTCCTTAAGCCTCTGCCTTCTGCTCAGGTCATGATCCCAGAGTCCTGAGATCAGTCCTGGGATCAGTCCTGGGATCCTGTGATGAGCCCTGCATAGGGCTCCCTGCTCTTTGGGAGGCCTGCTTCTCCCTCTCCCACTCCCCCTGTTTGTGTTCCCTCTCTAGCTGTCAAATAAACAAAATCTTAAAAAAAAAAAAAAAAAAAACTATAGGGAAAGTATGAAGAAATTAATTAAAGCCAAAGAGACTATAAACACAGATGCTATAAATATTGAGCATGTAAAAATAAGTTTAGTTTTAGAAGTTAGAAGGTGCTATAGTGAGAATTGGAGGCATGTGGAAAAATCCAATCAAAGCATAAAAATAACTCTAATGAATTGGGAACGGAGACTGGTACTGACAGGTTTGTCAGAGTGAAGGAGCCAGTAGGAACTAAAAGCCATTCTGCAGTCTGTTCATGAACCCCTGTGTGTGAAAGGGACAGCTGGGTCCCAATTTCCACAAGGACTGGGTAGGGAGAGGAGGAGCCGCCTCTTAGTGAACCTAGAATCCGTTCCTCTGAGCTTTCGGACAGTCCTGCTCCAAAATACTCAAGACAGTGTGGATATGTTGGGACGGCAGAGTTTTGCTTCTCTAGGTATAGAAATCACAAAAGCCCCCATTTCCTTCTCAGTTCTGGAGGGGAGCTCTGGAGAAATGTTCCTCCCCTGTAGTTGCCTTGAGTCTTTTCAATCCTGAGCACTCACTTCTCCTGATCTCCCTCTTAGGCAGCATAATTCTCCTCCAGCAGCTGAGGCCTCCGCAAAACAAAAGCCAGGATGGGGGGTGTCTTCTGGGTGCCTGGCAACCGCCACTTCCTGCCGGGAGGCACAAAAGCATTGAGTCTGGCTTGGAACACAAAGGCCTGGCGATCTTCTGGGAGGGGGGGAATAAACACTCCCTAGCAGCAAGACAGAAACACCAACTGATATTTTCCAAGAATGATCTTATAACATTCTTGTCTACCTCCCATCTCCCCACCGGATCTTGGAGTCTCTGAAAAGAAAACATTTCCCTGTCCCGTGGTCCATCCAAGAGGACCAGGTCTAGGTTTCCTAGGAGGTTAGCTCCCCGGACTGAAGCAGCTTCTCAGTTGGTGAGGGATCTTCCCCATGTTCTCTGGACTACTATCAGGGGTATCCGGGTCTCCAGCAAGTGGATCAAGAAGCAACTCCCCAATTCATTATGTGCCTGATGCATAGAATTTTCTTAGGCTCTGAGGCCCCTAGTAAAACCTTAATTTTGGGAAGCGATGTTTGGCTCAAAGGCAGCTGGAGAGGAAGAGAGTCCATTTTTGACAAAACGAGATCCTGTCTCCTAACTGGGGATTGTGCCCTCTTCTTCCTCAGTATTCTTTCTCTCATTTTTATGATATCTGTAGTGTGGAGTAAAAGGGAAAACCAAAGAAGACAGCTTAGCCTAATTTCTTACTGTGTGTAGTGTCTCCATTCTTTGCTCCCTCCCAGATTCTACACAATTAACACAAACACACCCTACTTTCCTCTATTTAGTTGTACATTCACTCCTGGGTACAGCCCACCACAAGAAAGGCAAACACAAGCCCATTGGGCTTCCCTAAACCCTCAGTGGCTTGCTTTGGATCTTCCTACCATGGGGGTCCTTGTCTCCCTGGGAGCCACGGCGGGGGGTGGGGGGTACTTCATGTTTCAATGGCTTTGTTTTGGTTCTAGGCTCCATTAAGGACCAAGTAAGACCCATTTGATGGGGTACCAGACCAGAGGGTACTCTCTCTAGGGTGCTTCAAGACCCACCTTTCTTTTTTTTTTTTTTTTAATATTTTATTTATTTATTTGACAGAGAGAGATCACAAGCAGGCAGAGAGGCAGGCAGAGAGAGAGGAGGAAGCAGGCTCCCTGCTGAGCAGAGAGCCCTATGCAGGGCTCGATCCCAGGACTCTGAGATCATGACCTGAGCCGAAGGCAGCGGCTTAACCCACTGAGCCACCCAGGTGCCCCAGGACCCACCTTTCTAAGAGGGCATCCACACCAACTTCCCCAAAGCCTGCCTTTTGGGAAGTCAGGGCTTTTTGTTGCTGTGGTAAATTTCCATCTATTATAACAGGCAAGATATGGGCCACTGAAGTCAACCTACTCATGCCTTGCTCTTGTACTCAGGTAACTGAACAATAGCTTCCTCACTCCTTACCTCCCCCCTTTCCTTCACCCATTTCAGTGGGTAGGAGAGCAGTTGGGGTGGGAGATGGAGCAAGGTGAGGCCCTCTGTTTTGCACATACCCTGTTTTAATGAGCAAATTCCCAGCTACAGGTGTCTAAATCTCCTGGGCCATCTCCTTCTGCACCAGAAACTCTAATCTCAGTATAAAAACAGACCCCAGCCTTTTCGACAGCCTTCAGGTGGGTGTTTAGGAAACTGACCTGCAGTGTCCTCTGGTTTTCAGTGGATTCTAAATCCTCTTCTGAAGTTCTTTGACATTTTAGTGCAATATCTGCAGAAAGGTTGCTCTGAGAAGAGTTCCTGTTGTGTCCCCGTCCCCAAATTAATATACTGAAATCCTAAACCCCAGGACCTCAGATGTGACTTTATTGGAAATAGAGTCTTAACAGATGTGATTAGTTAAAAAGAGGTCCTACTGGAGTAGGGTAGGTTCCTAATCCATGATGACTGGTGTCCTCTCTTTATAAGACGACAGACACACAGGGAAAACACTAGTTGAGGATTGGAATTACAAGCCAAGGAACTGTCAGAAGCTGGCAGAAAGGTCTGAACAGAGCCTTCCCTAGTACTTCAAAGAGAGCATGACCTTCATCTTGGACTTCTAGTCCCTTGAACTATGAGACAATACATTTTCCTTTCTTACGCCCTTCAGTTTATGGTCCTTCATCACAGCGATCCTAGGACACTAATGCACCTGAGCTATTTCATAGGTGATATCATTTCCGGCCTGGGACACCTGTCACTGTGAGACCATTTACTTCCTACCCCTACTTCTGTCAGACTGGTAACTACAGCCACTCACTTACTGATTGATTTCCATCATGGGCTGTCCCCACCCAAATTCCAGCAGCTCAGCCTGTAACTCAGGAGGCATGGCCAGGTTGGGTTACACTGGGATGTTCTTAGAATTCATACAAGGTGGAGGGAAAATGAGTTCTTGGATGAATCTTTAGATGTGTATTTTTCTATCTCCAGATTTATTTGAAGCCCGCATATCTGATGTCATCACCCACTCATGACGGCTCAAACTTGGAAATAAGCACCCAAAAAATGACTTGGGCTACTCAAAAGAGATCTCACCAGGAGAAAGATGGAGTTACCCCTTCCTTCCTCAGGCACAGAGCCTATTAAATTATATAAATGTTTTCTGGGGAGCTGTTTTCCTTAGTTCCATCCTAGATTCCAAGTGGAGATGTAGAGAACCTGTGATGTGGGAAAAGAGGGGGTGAAGAGCCACAGCCTATCAGGTCCCCCCAGGAACTCAGCAGGCTGGTCACAGATCAGGATTTACGAGGAAGGAGAAAAGACTGCTCCCCTTTCTCTGTGTTGGTCCTAAGCAAGTGCACAGATGATTGCCTCCACTCCTCCCAAAGTAGCTGAGACTGGCCACTACCGTTTGCCAAACCTGTGGACAATGTAGACGCAAAGAACAACAGCTCAGAGGCTCAGGGCTAGTCTGATGTTAAGTTGCCTGCTGTGCACCGGCCTGCCTCCAGGTTCAGGTGCCAACTCTATCCCCGCTGGGCCTCCAGCAGGGTTTCCCCTGGGGTATCATTCCTGAGCCCTTCTTTCTTAAAGCCCCAAAGAAAGAACATTTCCTTACCTCCCTGCCCAACCTCATCCCAGTCCTCCAAGTTGTCGTTTTTTGGTTTCTAGATCTGCCCCTTTCACAGGAGTGATTGTGGAAATTTCCACTTGCTTCCTGGAATTGCATTCCCAATCCAGAGGGGGTGGCTTTCTTCCTTGACTCTGGCAAGATAACAGTATCCAGACACAGCCAACCGATGTCAGCATACTTCTCCAGGCCAGAGTGATTTAGGCTGGTAGCACAGCACCTGCCAGACACACACATAGGTCAGTTCAGACTGAGCTTGGTCAAATCTAGTCCAGTTGCCTTTTTTTTTCTTCTTCTTCTTCTTAAGGCTTTATTTTTTAAAGTAAGCTTAGGTTCACTGCAAAATTGAGCAGATAAAGATTTCTTTCTTTTTCTTTTTCTTTTTTAAGATTTATTTATTTACTTATTTTGACCGAGAGAGATCACAAGTAGACAGAGAGGCAGGCAGAGAGAGAGAGAGAGAGAGAGAGAAGCAGGCTCCCTGCTGAGCAGAGAGCCCGATGTGGGACTCGATCCCAGGACCCTGAGATCATAACCTGAGCCGAAGGCAGCAGCTTAACCCACTGAGCCACCCAGGTGCCCCGAGCAGATGAAGATTTCTTATATTCTCCCTGGCCCTCCCATCAACATCCTCCACCAGAAATGGTACATTTGTTATGACTGATAAACCTACATTAACATCATTACCACCCCAAGTCCATAACTTACATTAGTCGTCAGTCTTGCTGTTGTATATTCTGTAGATTTCGACAAATGGATAAAGACATGTATCCATCATTATATTATTATCATACAGAGTAGTTTCACTGGTTTAAAATTCCTCTCTGCTCCACCTGTTCATCCCTCTCTCCCCTCAACCTCTGGCAACCACTGATCTCTACCATACTAGCTTTTCCAGTATGTTATAGTTGAAAAAGCCTGTTTTTATGGCTTCTTTCACTTAGTGATATGGGTCTAGGGTTCCTCCATGTCTTTGTCATGACGTGACAGCTCTAGTTGCTTTTTAACAATATCTTTATCAGGAGATGGGTGGGGAGCATTCCCACTCCTCATGCAAACTTCAGGTCTCAAGTTCCAACTCAAGGGAAATGCTCTTTTTTCTTTCCATCTATCATAAGTCTATTTTCCAACAAGAATTCAGAAATGTGAAGACCGTCACAGAAAGGTGAACACTAATGTGGTTATTTGAACTCAAAAATGAGTTTAAATATTTCCTGGTGGAAAATAAGTATTATTTGACTGTTCGGTTTGGCATTGAGGCCCATCATGGTATGTGACAGGTGTTATTCACAGATTGAATCTAAATAGTTCCTTGCTTTTAATGAATATATCCAAAGAGTATATATATTCTGCAGTATCCTAGAAAATACAGACTTTGCAAGGATTTAAATTCATGGTAAAACATTTAGACGTCAGCTTAGAAATATATGAAGAGCTACTGAATTTCTCAAGAGTTTTTCAAATTCTTTTACAGTATCCTTGAGCAAAGATGTTTGAGGGTCACAAGCTCGAAGCAAATAAGTAAAGGAGCAAAGGCAGCTTCATATTTTCACGTTAGTTACTCTTCAGGACGTCACTGCATGACAACTGAACATAGTCATTATCCAGGATAACCCAGGAAACCTTCCATCTGGTTTCTACCCTATGTCAGCTAAGGCAGGGAAGCATATAATACAAAATCGGCCTGATGATTCAAGTGAAATATCTTTCAGAATGCTCATCAAGAGCCTCATTCATCATCTAATTGCCTAGCCACCTCAAATCTGGCCATTCTTTAGGTTTCTTTCTTTCTTTCTTTCTTTTTAAGATTTTATTTGAGAGAGAGAACTTGAAAGACAGAGAGAGCCCAAGTGCATGAGCCGGGGGAGGGGCCGAGGGAGAGGCAGAGAATCTCAAGCACATTCCCCTCGGAGTGCAGGGCTAGATACCAGGACCTTGAGATCATGACCTGAATCCAAACCAAGAGTTGGATGCCCAACCAACTGCGTCACACAGGCCCACCTCTTTGGATTTCTCGTTGCCCTCCATGGTGTTTAAATGTTTTGCAAGGTAGAGAAGGAAATGGAAAAGAAACCCCTTGAGAGACTGAGGACAAGGAAAGTTCTATTTACTAGGGCTTGACGTGAATCTTCGTCCTGTTCTTCACCTGCCCCTTGGCCTTGGATAAGACTCTCTCCTTGTCAGTCCTTTGCCAGGGGTGAGACAATGGGAGAGTGGCATCCACAGGGCCCTGAGCACAGCAGCCTGTCTTCGGGCACAGCACCCAAAGTGACCCCAGGTTACTAATGGTTTTTGATAATTATAAAGATCAAAGATGACATGAAGTTAGTAATTCTACCATATAATAATTAATGGCTTCATTTATATACTAAAGCGACTGAGTAGGTTACAACATGGTTAGTTACTTAAGCACTTAAGGCCTCAATTTCTCTACTTGTCAAAAAGGCACCATGAACTTGATAGTCTCTGAGGTCGCTTTCAGTTCTTACATGTTGTGGTTCTTAATGATGTCATTATAAAGCTGAAGAGAAGAAATGGCCAGGGATCAGTTTACTTATTCAATGTCTGTGCATCAGGGAGATCTCTCTAGAGCCCAGAAAAGGTTAAGCTGTGGGCAGAACCCTTTAGAAAAGTGCAAATCTCCTAGTCTTCTAGAAATAAATCAATAAAGACATGTGAATGGTGCTCATCTTGTGAAAGATGCTTGCTCTTTGAATTAACATCTCTGCTAATTCAATTTTATTATGTTTCTTAGACATACAAATCTTCAAACCTGGGTTTTCTTCTCTTTCATCCTCAAATCTCTGCTTTAGAAGTAGGGAATCCATTGAAGACTCTTGAGTAGGTTACGTGGGTTGTGGAAAGATTTAAGTTGAGTTTGTGATGCACCATTTAAGATGAGTTGTGAACCCGAACTCTGCTTGCTGCTGAGTATGGTGCTGGTAACAGGGTCCGGGGAGGGGAGGGGGGTACCACTGCTGTCCTGCCCATCAAAATACACAGATCTTGGTTCTTCTACCTTTTTCAGAGGGCAGATATAAGTTCTGGCAAAAGTTCATAGAGCAATAAAATAGAACTATTTTCTTCCAGCCAATGAATGATTGAATTACCATACAGTAAGGGTGATTGAAGTGACAGTGTCTCAGCCTATCTGGGCTACTCTGTGGTGCTCTGCAGGGGGGCAAGACACTAGAATTTGCCAGTAGATTCTTTATGTCACTTAGAAGTTTCTATGAGGATAGAGGTCCAGGAAAGAGATGGAGGGGCTAGAAACTGCCTCATAAATGTTCCTTACAGAGAAAATTTTTTTTAATTATTCCATTTGCTGTAAACCATGCTCAAGAAGATGACACATGTATCTTAAGAATTCCATTTGTATTTATTCCCAAAGTGAATACCTTTTCATGACCAGGGTAGCTTCAAGTAGACTCTGTGACCCAGATCCTGCCTCAAATATCAGTACAAAACAGAATAAAATAAGAGTTCTGGAGACAGTAAAAATTATATGAAACTAAGGAGGTCATTTATGACGAACCAGCAAAATGCCCTTACAAACATTAGCTGGGATCTGAAAAACTGAAAAGATGGCTGTTTTCTGAGATAAGAAAGAAGTCCCTATCGGCAGCTGCAGTCTGAGATTCACAGAGAGAAAGGAAGGATATTGGACACCGAAGGAAGGTCAGGTACAGGCACAATGAATCCAGTCACACAGCCTGGAAAAGTCTTTGTTACTCCCACAAGAGTGCCTTGTTCATGGTTCTATCCCCATCCCTTTGTACCGGATTATCACTGTTGTATTAGTAAGCACGTAATAAATATTTGTATGGATGGATGAGTGAGATTTTGAGATTGCCCATATTCCTTTCCCTCCGGGGCCCAAGGACACCTGAGGAGGCACAGATGTAGCATGAACCAACAGCTTACCAGAGTCACAAAAACCACACAGAGCAGCTGTCAAGACCAACTCCCACCGTTGGTGAGGAGCTCTCTCTTTTCCTAGCAGACCCTGGGGGCAACTTGTTTCAATCTCTTCAGCCCCTCAAGGAGGTAGACCTGCTCTTCCCTCTACCTATCAGGAGGGGGCAGCAGAGAAGAGCAAATTCTGGTCTGAGGCCTCTGGACGTAAAGCCCACCCCAATCCCACAGATAGTTCAATGTAGATTTTCCAAGCTGTGTTCTTCTAAAAAGTAATGGTTTTGTTTTGTTTTGTTTTGTTTTGTCTTGTTTTGTTTTGTTTTGTAGAGAAATTACAGATCTAAAAGGTAGCAGAAATCTACGTTAAAAGTGCTTAGTGTCTATATGGAAAAATTTCTTAAGAGTGTGGGTGTTCTAAGAACAGCATACCCTATTGGACAATTTCTCAAATCTCCGGATAATGGAAGACACCCCCCCCCCACATTTTTTAAATTCTTCAGACTACCTATTAACCTCTCAGAGGACACTTTGTAGAAAACAAATTAGGAAGCTCTGTCCTAGCAAATCCGTTCTGTCTTGATGCCCAGGTTGACTCTCTGAGCTTTAAAGGTGAGAGAACTTTTTTTGGCAGCAGGGAGGGAAGGACCACAGGGCTGCCCTTGCTATTTCTTAGAGTGAACTGTCTAAAGATGGAGCTTGAAAAATGTAGATACACCTTCAACCCTTTATACTTGGAGCTTTCCCTTCTCACTTTTCTCCTAGGAAGCCAGGCCAGCCCCCATATTTTCATGTGAAAGGTAAAGATCTCACCCAGGGCCTCCAGTTGGGTAATGTGGCTCTGTGAACTGTTGAGTCAGGTCATGCTATTGTAAAAGCTGGGGATTCGTAGACTTTTCTGGTTTATCACCACTGTATCTCTTGCCAATCTACCATCATATGCTGTTTCTGTCCTTATTTAGAAATGGAGTGCATGATCTGGATGGATAAACAAATAGCTTCTCTTCTACAGTTACTGTTGCTGTGGCATTGGTGAATAAATTGTATTTAATGTAGCACCTTAACAGTTTTAAAAGTGCTTTCAAATTCTTCATCTGATTTTATCTTCACTAAAATCCTTTCAGAGAGTTCATGCTCAGAATTTTGGACTCTGGCCAGCATTAGTCAGAAATGAATCTGTTGCTTGGTTTCCGGAGTGGTTTGGTTTGTAGAACTGAGGGGGGCAATTGGGAGAACAAAGTCATGGGGACAACCAGGAAAGTTCTAGAGAAATGGGTAATAGGAATTATTGCATGTTCTTTCATGAATTCTGCCATTGGGAATGACTGACTTACAGTCCCTGTGTCACCTCTGAAAACCTACATTCCCAAGACAGAACATCTCATTGTCACGGCAGGCAGTTACGAGTCTATTCCTTGACTAAAGGGTGGTGTGCATTAGCTGGCAGGTCCATCAAAACAGCATATAATTTTCCCAAAAGAAAATTACAAGGGTATTGCCAAAAGAAGGGAGCTTGGCCACCTGGCAAAAGTAGCTTTGGGCAAAGAAAATATATGTCTCCCTATCCAGATAAGGAAACTGAGCCTAGATGGATACTGTGAAATGTCCAAAGTCATCTGGATTAAAAAAAAAAAAAAAATCCAGCCTTAGAGTTTATATTATCCTACTCTTGAACTAGTATTTTTTTCTCTTATTACTCTTGACTATTATACTTTTCTATTATTCTATTATTTCCTATATTTCTGTGGAGTCCCTTGGATGCAAGTAATAACAACGGCTATGACTTATTAAGGATCACTGTGGTCAGATATTGTTCTAGATACTTTCTGTATATGAATTCATTTCATTCATATAGGAAACCTAGGAGATGGATGCTATTATTATCTCATTTTAGAGACAAGGATATCAGTCTCAGTTCCCAGACTTCCTTGCAATCAGGTTATAGATTGTCAATTACACGCATCTGCACGCAGACAGATACAGATTTTCTCTGTCTCTTTGGGGAGTTTCTGCTAGCCTATGGGATCAGGCAGTTGTGAAATTTTCCTGAGGCAGCATTCCAGCATCAACAGCTTCCTGAAGAATGCAGTGGTGGTGGCAGTTATGGTCTGATCCCTAGATTTAAGCAACACATTCTTGAACTCACAGATCTATTAGGTGGCCTTGGATACAGGAGCTCAGCTAAGTCAGCTCTGTATTATTCTGGGAGTCATTGCTTCTTGCTTGGAATCTGATCTTTCAGGCCTTCTAATGATTTTATAAGCATTCATTTCCCTGTGTTGAGTTTCTTCCATCTTAAAATTCCAGCACTGAACCCTGACTAATACCAGCAGTCCGTAACTGAATTCAGAGAGGGAAGATGTGAAAGGCTCATCCTGTGGGCTCCCTGGGCAAGACAAGTCTATTCCTGGTTTAGTGAGTTGTGCTGAGTTAGGACTGGAACCTCCACAGTGATGACTGAGACAAGACCCTTTGCAAGGGGAACCAAGTCAAGAAGCTGCTGATTGGGGGGCCCCACTGTAGAATCTGAAATGGGAGGAGATTGCAGAGTTCAAGTCCAGCAGGGACAGGAGATGGGTCTGAATATGTCAGCTCAGCTAGAGTCAGACTGTTCAGGGTATCTTAAGCCTCATTAAGAAACTTAAACCAATCCTCGGAACACTGGAAACGGATGAAAGGTTTAAAAGGGCTGGAATTCATTTAAGGGTCTAGATGTGAGAGAAGAAGTCTTTTTGGTGCCCTATGGAAATAGCCCTGGGGAGCAAGAACACAGTCAGGGGAACCTATTAGAAGTTCTGCCCACAAGGCAGGCAGTCAGGAAGCCTGGATTCAGAGACCAGCAGCGGCAAAGAGAAGAGAAGGATCAGAAGAATGTTTATTAAGCATGTTCATCTGGAGAGAACACTATTTCTCAAATTCAGAGTCCGATCCAAATTTTGTGGGGCCAGAAGGTTTTTAAATTTGGGGGGCTCTCACTTTTATAAAATAAAAATGCAAAATTAAGTATGAAAGGAAATATTCATTTAACTAAATTACAAATACTAAAAAGCTGCCAAGAGTTCCAAACATCACAGTATCCCAGATTGCCTGATACACCTCACATTACTTTTTCCCCATTTCCTCTTCATACACATGTTTTTGGTGACATTATTTCCTGCAGAGAGAATGCAAAGAACCCAACCCATCCTCTAGCGTGGCCCCTGGTGCCAGAAGCCGTAAGACAGATTCCCATCGAGAGACACCCTCTAGGTCTGGCCCTTTCCTCATTGTGCCCCATGACTGACAATGTGGAATACGTGCCACATGAGGTGGCACCGTGGGCAGCAGGAGAATTTCTGGAAGTCCTTTTACAAGGAGAGCCAGCAGGAGTTTAACTAGACACAAAGTGCCTGGGAGCCACAACGACCACCACCATTATGGCCTGGACCCCTGTTGTTTTTTTTGCCACTGTCTTCTGAAGGAAAATCCGGGCTGTGTGAGCTGAGCTTGTCAGCAGAGCCTGGCCCTATGTGTAAAGGAAGCCAGGACGGGGCCTTCCCAACTTCTGTGCAGTTGATTTTCTATTCATTGCCCTCCTCGGTAATATAAGGACCATGTGAATGTGATGTAGACCAGAGCTTCCAAACCAATAAAGGCTGCTGTTGTCACACAGGATGAGCAACTTTTTCTGACATCAGGGTATGAAGGAAGGATAAACTAAAGGAAAGGCTGAGTCATTGAAAAAAATTTGCGATGCCTCCATCCAGAGGCCATGTAAGAGTAACGGAGGAAGATTTAAATATTAGAACTAGTTTATTTGGGAAAAAAAATTGAATGAAGAAAGGGGCTCATTTATATAGCTAAGCAGGACAAAGCAGATATGAGCTGACAAATCAATCAGACAATGTCATTTAAAGGAAGATTATAAGGGGTACAGCCCTCTTCGTTGTTCAAGTGCATCATTGTGCAAATTAGAAAAAGCTGCCCCTGACTCCTGACATTTTTAGTATCATTTTCTGGAAAATTGTTTTACAATTAGTTGTACAATGTATAAATCGTACAGTAGTGTATGGTAGCACTAACTTTGAAAATTTTTCTTCAGATTTATACTCAGATATACAATATTTTAACAACATTAAGGGAACATTTTTTTTCTGAAGATCTTTTTTCTGAAAATACTCTTTTACACGATTTACACATGATTAGGATTGGTCTAAATTTCTTAATGTGGACTAAGATTACCTTTCCAACATTACTCATGATTTTCAATTTTTCCAAGTTCCCTTCTAGTGTCTACTAATATGCACATATATTTTGAAAAATTATCATAATGGTAGTCAGCATGCAATTTTCTACTCTGATTTCCCATTTACAATAATAGAATAACATTTTTATTGCTATACTGTCTTTCTTTTAATAATCTACTCTATCATTTTATATTAAACAGACATATCATAATAAATTCAACCATGCTTCTTCTGTTACTGGAGGAACTTTAACCCATATTTTATGACTGGCTATATTCTACATATAGGAAACAAAGTTACACTGAAATCTTTTAGAGAAAGAAGTTATCTAGATAGTATAAATAGATAAAATGATAACTACCCTTCAAAAAAATCATAACAAGATGAATATTTCATTGGATTATGGCTAATGAAGAGCTGAATTTATTTTTCTTTTCTTTTTTCTTAAGAGGTGAATTTCTATCTGGATTTTTTTTTTTTTTTTTGTCTAAAGATCAAATTTCCCCATTTGTGTTCACACTGTAATGAACCATTTTAGGATTAAAAACTCTGGAGGTACATTCCACATAAACAGAGTGCTGGAAGATACACCACAGAGAAGCAACGGGGTGTAGTGGAAAACATGTGGGTTTTGGAATCAAATGGACTTGGACTGCTGTGCTTTGAAATTGTACATTCCACAAAAAAGACTTGCATAAGGCGGCTCATAACGGCTTTATATATAACAACACAAACTGGAAACAGTCCAGGTGAACATCAATAGGAAAACGCATAAACTGTGGTATATTTGCCCATGAAATAGGATTCAGCAATAACAGAATGAACTCCCATTACACACAAAAACATAAGTGACTCTCAAAACTCTGGTCAGAGAAAGAAGTCTTACACAGCGCCACATACTTTATGATTCTGTGATGTGATGAGCTAGGACAGGTGAAGTTAACACACACACACACACACACACACACACATCAGAACATTGGTCCCTTCCAGAGGTTGAGGTGGGAATTTGCACAGGGGAGACAGAAAAGAACTTCCAGGGATGAAGGGCATTTCCAGTAACTTAATGGGGGTGGTATGTGCTTTTCTGAAATCATGTCATGGGACCTTTAGGATTTGTGCTCTTCATTGTATGTAACATGTCTCTAAGAAAATAAAAGAACTTAAACAAATATTAAACTCTAGTTAATGATACACATACCAAAGTATTGCAACTTACTTTGAAATTCATAAGTGCTAAGATGGATTGATGGCTAGATAGAGGGATTGAGGAATAGACAGGTAAATGAACGAGCATTGATTTCAGACTCTCTGTTTTCCGGTGTTGTTGAAAATGTTTATGATAGAACATTGGAAAGCCTTTTTGGATCTTGAGCATGCTCGTTAGAATTTGAAAGCTTCTCAAATTCAAGTTCTGCAAGAGGGGGTGGTCATATATACCTGATGAAGTTGTGAAGGTAAAAACAAAAACTGCCACAAAAATAGGCCTATTGTAAGGTAGACGTTCATGTGCCTGGCAATGCTGTTTGCCTTCTCTCTGGCCCCCTCTTATTTGTCTTGCCAGTTTATAGTATGTAAAAGATATGTCTTCTAGGATTCCATAGCACTGCCTATGAGCAGGTGGTCTGAAATGGCCTGTAGCGCAGTTACTGGGGTGATGGGGGAATGAACTGTGTGCTGTCCGTGGATGATCTATTTCTTGAGTGGAGGGACAGCTTTTATGGATGGCAGTGGCTCAGACTCCATGAAGGAGGGACAGCCTGTGGTGATATTTGCTCTGAAGAGACTGATGGAAGAGAGAGGGATGGACAGAGTATCACAGGCAGTCATCAAATGGGTTTTGATATTTAAAAACTAAATAGTTCTTCAGGTCACTAAAAGCTCCATTTGTGAACACACACGTATTTCAGAAATACTTACCCAGGGGCATCTGGGTGGCTCAGACGGTTAAGTGGCTGCCTTAGGTTCAGGTCATGATCCCAGCATCTTAAGATCAAGCCCTGTATCAGGATCCTTGCTCAGTGGAAAGCCAGCTTCCTCTCACCCTGCTTCTCTCCCTGCTTGTGTGCTCTTGCTCTCAATCTCTGTCAAGTAAATAAATAAAATATTTTTTAAAAAGAAAAGAAATACTTATCCAAGGTCTACAGCATGCCCGATATTGTGCCAGGAACTGGGGCTGCAGAGATGAACGAGGGCTCACACAGACATCGGTGCCTGTCCACTTGGAGTTGACAATCTAGCAGTGCTAAAGTTGGTCAGACTTACAGGAATCCGTCTGCTAGCCAGCAAATATTTACTGAGTACTAACTCTGTGCCAGACTTGATACCATAATGAACCAAACATACTCCACACTCTCACAGAGCTTACTCCCTAACAAAAAAGCCAAATTTGATCAATCCACACCAAAAAGTCCGCTATACATTGGAAATGTGTAAAATACTATGAAGGAGAAGTACAGGTGACTTCAGAGAAGTACAGGAAGAGAAAGTTATTCCCCTGTCATCTGGGTGAAAAGAATTTTCCCACTAAACTTTGCCTGGAGTTAGGAGAGTAAGCTGAGCAGAGAGCGGACTGGGAGAGCCATGCCACATGCCACGTCGACAATGGAACGAAGAACAGAATTCGTTACACCAGGAGACAATGTAGTCAGTCACGCTGTTTGCTCACTCTTTTTGATTTTTTGTTGGTTTATGCCTTAGAAGTCCCAGTATAGTTCGGCTACAGAAAGTAAAGTAAGAATGGCCTTTAGCCGTACCGAGGAATTCTAGAATTAAGTTTGTCTTCAGTCCGATCCGAGACTACAGCAAATACCCCAACACTTCCATGGTGCCAAAAAGCTGCTGGAGGAGACACAGGGTCTGGGATCCTTAAATGAAGCAATTACACGATTGACCTACTGCAAGGACATTTTCCCTGCACCCCAGCTGAGATCACTGGCTCTGAGCAGAAAAGGTAGCAGCAAAGAGAACATGGAGAACTGATGAAAGGTATATGTGTGTCACAAAAAATGCTGCTCTTACAATCATAAAACATTCTGGGAGCAAATAAACACTAAAACATCGTCGTACTACACATTCTTCTGTGGGGACAGGCTGATCTGGGGGATTCTGGACCACTCACCTCTGAACCAGGAGGGGGCTGGGCTAAGTTTGCAGAACTTCCCTTTCCCGGCACCATCCACAGACATACAACAGGTGCGCAACCAATACTAGTTGAATTACTCTAGGTTTCTTTGCATTTGCTCCACGATTTCCTGGACGGAAAAGAAAAATATAGAAGTACCCAGGATGAGCAAAGGAAATGTACAAATGATACGTTCATTTAGAGCTGTGTTTTGATCCAGCCAAGAAGTCAAAATAGGTCCTGAATGGTTCAGCTTCTGCCTACAGCACAAATCTGCCTCTCTGTCTAGGGAAATGACTAGGACAAAAGGGCATGTTTCATGGCATCCTCTTAAAATCAAGAAGGGCTGAAAGGGAACAAAGTCAAGAAAACTAAAGAAGAACAAGGCTGGGAAGTTAGGCTGTAGGAGAGCTATGGCATTAGACTGCCTTAGCTTCACACTCTCATCTCCTCCACTAACTGCCAAGCTATGACACTTAGGCAAACTGCTCAGCCTCCATGGTCTCTTCTGTATTATGGGGGACCTGCTCACAAATGTGTTTTTGTTTGTTTGTTTTTAATGCAGAAGAATCATCTTTTTTAAAAAATCATCTGAGTTAATGCCCTAAGCACAATTTCTGGCACATAATAAGTACTCTGTAAATTTTAGTTTTCACTCTTAGTGATTTTCTAAAATAATTTCAATTTCTTCTCTAAGGTTTTTCACTAAACATGATTTGTTAACTATATAACTAGAGGTAAAATGTCACAAATCTCAAAGAGCTTTGGTATAAATATATTCACAAATCAGGGGAAAAATATTCTACTTCTCACTCCCTGATTTGTGAATATCTAGGGCCCCTCACGCCCACATACTGGGGTCATTAGTCTGGTCTCTCTGAGTTGGAAGTAGCCTCCTCCCAAAGGCTATCAGGCTATCTGTACACCCTGACAGTAGATTGAGGGTTGGTTCCTCTCTCAAAGACAACGATGCACAGATAAACTGGATTGCTTTGCTGTAAAAAGCCAAAGAATCTCATCGGTCTGGGGCTGTGCATGCTTGGTTTCTGGCCTGGATTGGTCCGCCAGGCCTTGCAGAGAGAGAGGGAGGAAGAAAGAGAGAGAGAGAGAGAGAGAGGACAGACCTCATCCACCTAAAACAAAATCAGGCTGACACAGGAAAGATGGCTTATGCTTTGTTTAAAGGCAAGTGTCACGACTTTTGGAATAACAGTCGTGCTGAAAAACTGACACACTTTTCCTCCTGGTATGGCTTTGCATAAATTGTTCCCCTCCCTGCAGGAGTAACCGATACCATCTGTGAGCGTTCTGGGCCCGTCACTCTCCTGATTCCCTTTCAAGCTGCATATTTCTCTTCTTTGCCTCTTTTCAAAGGTGTAGTTACACAAGAGTGTCCTCCGCCACCCCAACCCCCCACCCCAAGCTCTTGGCCAAACACTGGGTCTGAGCGCCTTCCCCAAGCCTTTTAACCCCTTGCCTCCAGCCCGGCATCTGAAGGCGAAAACAATCCTCGGAGCCCGGCCCTCCCACTGCCTGTGATAGGCTGCCTGAAATAGCAACAGCCCGTGTCACCGAAAAGGGCAAAGCCTTCGGAAATAGAAACAAAGTTGGTTACAAATCACACTGGTGTTTCTTTCTTTTTCTTTTTTTTTTTTTTTTTCACCCTTCTTTAGCAGGCGACCATGGGGAAAGTGACCACTGCCGTCAGAGCCGGCAGCCCGGGTGGCTCGGGGCCGCGGGGGCGCCTGTAACTTCTTCGCGACCATGGTACCTGTTGAAAACAGCGAGGGCCCCGGGCTGCTGAGCCCCGGGAGGACAGCAGCCGAGACCGAGGGCAGCGGCGCAGCGAGCGGCAGCCGGCATCCTCCCTGGGCCAGAGGTAAAGCGAGGCACAGGCCGGCGGCGGTACTCGGCTCTCGCTCGTGTGTGTGTGTGTGTGTGTGTGTGTGTGTGCGTGTGTGTGCGTGCACGCACACGTGAGCCGGCGAGGTGCGTGGAGAGAAGGGGACAGGATCCGGTGGGAGCAGGAATGACAAGGAGCTGAAGTGTGAAGATCCAGGTCCCACTCCTGGCGGGATGGGTCCATCGGTTGTATTGGCGGAGTGGAGAACGCTTACATTTTGGGAAAACTGACCCACCAGAGAGTCCCGTGTGTAAACACACACACACACACACACACGCACACACTTTTTCATTTATTGGCCCAAATGGGCAATCTGTAACAAGTGGACATTTAGAAACCCCGTGTTTTACATCAGTGTTTTCAGGAGGCTTCACATAAGTATTAGTTACGTAATTAATGAACACAACTTTCTTTTTTACGCTCCCAGCCTCCATTTGTGAAGAAGACTTTGTCATGAATTCAAGCCTGAAACCGCTGCTTGATTTGCTCCTGCTCTCTTTCCAACAGGCCTTTCAAACTGAGGTGCCTTTAATATTCTTTCCTTTCTGAGGTGAAATCTGAAAAAGTTTTAATTCATTTCAGTGATCTTGGCTCTGCGGAATGCTGTTCTTCACCTCCACGTTGACAAATCCCACAAACACGCTGCAAGCTCTTGGCTGTCCTTTCCTACTCTTCCAGTTGGTTCCCAAAGGAATAGAAACCAATCATGATAGGAATAGAAACAAACACAAATAATTCTCTCTCTAAGGTTTTCCTCAGCTCTTCTCCCCTTCACCATTCGATAGGTTCCCAGGCCAGAGATTGGAATTTCATGAATAATCCAGAACACTAAACGATACAAAAGGCACCTACCTTTCACCTTGCAGTGGATCTATAAAGTTATGTTTGCACCCTGGGTTTGTCTGACCTTGGATTTGAATCCACGACCCCTCTGTTGGAGGCGTGGATTGGGTCCTCGGCAATGAGAAGCTATCGGCCTTCCCTTCCCTGCTCCCTGCTCAGCTTTTCTCCTGCTTTCCCACTTCTGGTCAAGAATGAAGGTCTGGGGTCGTCCTTCAGGATGGCTGAGTCCCTCTCTGAAGCAGAGGTGCCCCTTCCTCCACATGTGTTCTCTGGCTCATTAGTGTCAGAGCAGCCCAGGGAAGCTTGTATTTGAGGGTTCAGGGAAAGAATCGCAATGTTCTCTCTGAGTTCCTGAAAGATTGAGCTGCAGTGTTTGCTGAGGTGGCCAAATCAACAAGAGTTCACTAAATAGTCGTGATAATGTCACAAAGAAGAAAAGAAACTTTGTCCTGAGGGGGCCTCGGCAGCAACAATTAAAAAAATGTACTATTTAATTTTGATACAGCTTTGAAAGCATGGTGTACTTTTAATAGGTTAAATTGTGCAAGTGCACAAGTATCCTGAAGTAAGGTCACAAGTATGTGTGTTTGGAAATATTGAATATATTCACAAAATGAATTTAAAGTACAACTGTTTGTGTTCTAAAGAAATGATAAGTGGGTAAGTACCGTAAGTTATTTTTTAAATTTAATTCTAAATGAATCTCTGTTATATAGAAAAGGAAGCCGAAATGTTTCAACTAAATCTTAAATAAATACAACTGATTTGTGCTATAGTTTACATTTAGATGAATACATATATTTTAGTGTCACTTGTCAATTTTCCCAAGTTGTCTGACACATCTCTTGGTCCCCAAAGGCAATTATATGTCTACCGAATTCATAGTACAGGCTCGCTGTGTGGTTTGGGATGATACTTTAGTCTGTTTTATGAAGATGTTGAGGCGTCATACAATAATGCTTGCCAGATACCTCTTTTGACGTCTTTATATTTCAAACTTTCATAGTTTCATCCAGGAAATTCAGAGTATTTAAATATGCTCAATAATAATCATTCTAATCCTACCTTTGATGATTGAAGTTTTTGTATATTCCTAGATGGGAAAATTAAAGCACAAGGAGGAACTAGTCATACAACCCAGGGGAAGATAATTAAGTCATTCGAGAGACCGAAAAACAAACAAACAAAAAATTCCCAAACTCCATGATTGCACATCCAAATGCTTTTCTGCCCAATGAAGAGTGTTGGCAGATCTTGTTTGGCCATCCTTCCTTCAGCTGGTGAGAATGCTTTATTCCAAGAAATTATGACACAAAGTGCATATATCTTCAGTAAATTTTTTAGTTTATAATCTACAGACATGTTATAATTGACCTCATAGGAAGGGTTGAGCTCAATCCTGGTGCCGACCCTAACATACATGTTATTGGAAAAGTGCAGTACCAGAACATCTCACACAAGAGAGCGAAGATGCGCAGTTGGCTTGAGTTCACTCAGTGCTGGTGCACAACTGAGTGTGGTGTTTCTGGCTCGGGAGGCCAGATGCCTGCTCTTCCATCTCAGGAGATGGGTCTCCCAGGCTCTTCTAATTTCATGTTTCGAATGACTGGCTGAGGGGATGGTTTCCTTAAGGCCCCCTGTACCCCAGCAGCAACTGCCCCAATGTTCCGAAACCAAGAACAATATTCATTGTATGAATGCAGGTTCTCAGCACATTAGATCCAGCTATCGAATGCACTGGAATTCAGGTCACTAGAACTGGACTCACTGACCCAGCAGAAAGGGCTGGGCTCCATCCTCTTAAGACCCTTCTCAATCCAAAATGCCACAGCCTGAGACATAAGAAATGCATACTTGGGCTAATCAGATGAGTGTTCGAAGGCATTTTTCTCAGACTTGTTTAAATCTGTGAAACTCCTTTTGATAAAGGAGAAGCTGAATAGGTGATCGATATGTAAGAGAAGTCATCATGTCGCTTCTCTGGAGATAAGAGGGGAGGTAGAGAAAGGAAAAACTTGAGGCCGGGGGCTTCCTGCTCCCTTCTCACCCCTTGTATCCCCGAGCAGACTCCTGGGTGGGACCACATTAGCAAACCACAAGTCCATCACCTCTCTGCTCATGCAGGCCATGCTTAAAGAGGTCAGGGCATTCTTACTACGCTCCCACTGAGTCTTGGAGTCCCATGGTTAACCTAAACCAGGCCTCCTTGAATTCAGTCAGGCCTAGTTTTCTCAGGCTTCTTTAGGCAGCCCCATAGGAAGTCTACTTTTCAGAGAGCTGAGGAGACTTTTAGAAGCAAGCTCATCCCCAGGGAAGAGTAAGTCAGACCAACCGGCTTGACCTCATAACAGAGCCTTGGTTGTGAGAGGAACAGTTCTAACAATGAACCAGTCATTTTGGGAAGACCCAGGGCCTTAGCCATTACCATTCCTCCAGGCTTTCCATGTATCAAAGAATGACAAAACCTCTGACAAAAATTATTGTGTTTTAAAAACACACGTATTTAATAAATTAATGGCTGATAACAACAAAAAGTCATTGTATGAAGCTTGATATTGCCAAGGGAGGGCCAGGATTTATAGACATGTGAATCTATGAGGTGCTGTAGACTCTTTTGTCTGAAAATAAGACCAGATTTAAAGATAACCACCTCTCTTTTCTCTTCAGTCAAATTTTCTCTATGATTGTGCATAACACATCACTTGGAAATGACATCAAAAGTCTTAATTTGAGGCTTTTTGTGACTGTGAGGCTCCAGCAGGGGGCTTCTCCAAGATCTAGAAAGAGAGAAGGCTCTAAACAAACATGGCGGCACGGTGTTTCACCACAAACACTGGGTGGTGTGTCGCTCACACAGCAGGGCTCTTGTTTCCTCTGGAGATCAGTCTGACCTAGAGAGGGCAGAGAGGTTGCCACTTGCCACAGACTAGCTCCCAGGGGCCACTGCGCAGCAGACACGCATTGGTGGGAATCGGCGGGTGGCAAGGCCTGACAGACATCGACAGAGCCTTTATGCAACGTGGCTGACCTGGTGGGACTGAAATTAATCAGTAGGCACCAGTGTGCCCGAGCTGGTTTTACAGCTCATGTCTCTTCCAATAGGTCAGTGCCCCTTTCCCAGCTGTTAAACATTTGTAATATCACCCTTCTTTCTGGTAGGACTGCTGTCAGGAGCCAAGGTCTCTGAGATCCCAGGAACAGGTCTAATGGTAGCCCTTTACTTACGATGTTTGTGAATTTTCAACGGGGTACTTTTTAGTGGGCTGGATCTTCTATTAGCTGGTTAAACAAGCAAAAAGAACAACCAGTCCCAACAAAGAATGACTCCACCCTGGAGGTGCCTAAGGAAACTTCAATTGACATGTGGAAATCAAAGGTGATTTGGCCAATTTTAAAATGTTATTTTTAATTGCTGTAGATATGTGGGATTCTATTTTTCATTCAAAAATAGTTCTTGAATATGGTTTTGTAGGTAGCATTTTTACAATAGTAAGAACCTAGATAATACTTAGCCTAAGGGTGTGAAATGTTCTAAGAGCTCCCAGTGGCCCTCCATTAGTGTGCAGTTGACTTGTGCCTCTAAGCATTGAAATGGCTCTTTACTCAGATTGGGTGGGAAAGCACCGATTGTATGCGATTCTTAAAGATCCAGAGTTGGGGCTCCCTAGTTCATTTTTCTTCTCATGCACAGTCTTCCCCAAGAAAATGAATTATTGAATAAAATAGGGGATGAAAGCCATGTAAAAAGACACCGAATTTTGATGGGGAGGAAGGGGGAAAGTCCACATAGACTTCTTCCCAAGGAGCTATTTGACCAAACTCCAAATAAAGATATTTTCTCATCCATCTTCCTTCAGAAAGTACCCAGTCTCTGTTAAAGGCAAAACTTGAAATCACCCCAGATATTTCCCAGCTGAAACTTGGAGTCAAATACATAATCTTTGTAGTAAATCATGAATTCATAGGGTTCTTTTCAATTTATGTTTGGTTTGTTTTGGCTCATTGGTATCATTTTAACCTCCTTTGTCACAAGAACAGTCATTTATGCATTTGCTAAATGGCTATGCCTTGGTGATATACTAATATTTTATACAATTTAGTAGAAGTAATAATAAGACTCAGATAAATGATCACATAATTTTAGTTTTAGTAGCGTTCATTCTTTTTTGAACAATTTCTCACATTATATTGTTCTGCCAAAATACAAGGGAGAAAAACGCCATCCTTTGTTTGACTTTTAGGAATTTTTTTTTTTTTCAAAGATTTTATTTATTTATTTGACAGACAGAGATCACAAGTAGGCAGAGAGGCAGGCAGAGAGAGAGAGGAAGAGAAGCAGGTTTCCCGCTGAGCAGAGAGCCCGATGTGGGCCTCCATCCCAGGACCCTGGGATTATGACCTGAGCTGAAGGCAGAGGCTTTAACCCACTGAGCCATCCAGGCACCCCAGCAGTATTTTTTACCTGGAGTAAATCAAGTGTAACTCACCTTGAAGCTGTTATCTGGTGCTTCCCCTGGAAGTAATTGTTTCTCAGGAACACTCATGACTCAGGTCTGCCTGGCATAATGAGGGTCTGGGGGCTGTTGGTTACATCCATATTATTTGCTTCAAAATGTTATGCTCCTGCCTGCACCTGCTTCCACACTTTGTGGAAGTCGGAGTTGGTAGCAATGTGCAGTGCTAATTTAGAAACCTGCCCGAAGTGATATTTCAGCCTCAGATGTGCAAGACTTTAACGAATGGAGAGAAAAGTTGTGATTAAGATCAATTTGTAAGGTGAGAGGGCATTCCCAAACTAATGAAATATTTCAATTCCACTGGGAAACAAAATTGTTGAAACCCCAAGGCAAAATTATGGGAAGAATTTTTCACGAGGTAAGCCCGATTATGTAGGTACTGCCAAAAACGAAGGAATTCAAGAATTTATGGAAAGGCATAACTGTTATGCTGGGATCAAGGTATCATTTTACTTCCTGCACTATCAGTAAGGGAGACTGTTTCCAAGTTTTACTTCCATGTTATGGCGATTTTACCCCACAGATTCAGGCTAAACAAATCTTTATTGAACGATTATTGTGGGTCAAAGGCTTCTATTACTATTATCGCTTCTTATCTTTGCAACAACCTCAATGAGATATTATCCCCAGTTCACAGATAAGCAAACTGAGGCTAAGAGAATAACAGCAAACATTACCATGCCCAACGCAGTTTTCATTCTCATGGATTCTCGTAACAACTTTATGAAGTTGGTAATGTTGTTATCTACATCTTGGGAGTGAGGACACAGAGGAACAGAAAGGTTAATGGACATGTCACAAACTAGCTGGTAACTTGTCAGGCACTCTGACTCCTGACTGTACCTTCACCCTTCGGCCCAGGCACCTCCAAGGGGGAAGAAAGGGATGCTCTCCAGGAAGCATGGGTAACGTGTGCCAGAGTCTCAGTATCCTAAAATCCAGTCCAGGGTTTTGCCCGCCTGACCATTAATACCATCCAGCACTGATGTCTCTACTTCCTGCTCTGTTCTGTGATCTGATCTGGGATTTGGGGTCTCTGTTACAATCATTTCAGAACTTTATTGCTTTTTTATTATAGCTACTTCCCTAATTTTCCATGCAATATGTCTTTGGCTATAAGGTTATGGGTTTCTGGGTAAAATATATATTCTGGTACCTATCAGAGTTCTGATTGAAGGTACTGTGAGCTTGGGCAACTCACGAGGAGTATCTTTCCTCTGTATTTCCGTCAGGGGTCACAAGCACGTAGTTACAAGGAAGCACCATCTTGAGCCATCAAATCCAGATATAAGGTAGGAAATCTCTCAGCGCAGTGCTTGCGGTGACCACCATGCCAATCGCACTATTTATCCAGATAAACCTCTCACCATCTGTGCCCAACACAGTGCCGGCCCGTGGTCCATCCTTCATCGTTACATGGGTAAATGAATTAAGGGTTTGTTCAGCTAAACTAAAGAACATTTTCCTTCAGCAAGACTAAGTGAGCTGGATACTTCAGAGTGAAAAAGGCCACAGAAAACCTTACCCATGGTTACAGATTTTTCCACCTCATCAGAAAGATAAGAATCTAAGTAATTACAAGATGATTGCTTAGCCAATGTTGAGTCCACTAAAACTCAGATATGATGCTAGACCCTAGGTCCAGTGGTGAATAAGAGACAATCATGTGATGTAGATGCTTATTACCAACTGGTGGAGAGAGAAAAGAGATCGGGGAGCCCACGATGGAGAAGGTAGCCGGATGAATGATACTCTGCTAGGACCCAGGTGGGGGGCAGTGTGGGCAGCTCTACCAGCTTTTAACGGATTCTGGGAGATAGGAAAGCGAAGCTGAGTTAAGAAAGCATAACTGAGGTCAATGCATTTGCAGAGAGCATTAGAAGCAGAAAAAATAGCTTGTGCGCCAGTTCTCAGAAGAGAGAATGGCACATTCAGGGACCTACGGATATTTCTGTATGACGAGAGCACAGAGTTCATCCAAGGGCCAGAGTATGGCAGAGGAATCTGAAGATGTAAGCAGGGACCATATCAGGAAACTTTCGTGCTAAGCACCACGAGAGGAAGGATTCTTCGGAAGAGGCTCTATCAGTTTAGAGAAACCAAGCCAGTCTCCGCAGGTGATCACAGTGGGGACAGCATTAGGCACCCCCAGAGAGCCTCACCTGCATGTTGAAATCCGCTTCCTGGGGTCACCATTCTTTTAATATTTCAACAGACAGAGCTCCAGCCCCTCTAAGGTTAGATCCACATGCCTCCTTGCCCCCCACCCTTCTCTGCCCATCCTCAAACTCACACTGTCTCCCTTAGGAGCCTTGTGATCCTTCTGATCACTTTTTGTGCCAACTTCCGGCCTCTACTGATTGTTAACTTTCACCTTGTGCAGCGAGTCCTTTCCTCATGTCATTGCTCTGATCCACGTGTCGATCACCACCCCTTTTCCTTCCCATTCTCAAATCCCATTCATAGGAGCTCTTTGTGGATCGCTATAGGACAATTAAATATTTGATGGGCACATTAAAATTCTCCTATCAAATCCACTGTAGGAAATTTCTTGTAAACTGACATATGTAAAACACATATGGCTGTGACCCTGTTGTTTCCTTATGTGGCTTTACAGCCCCCCAGTCCCCAAAACCCGACAATGTGTCCGTTCTTTTTCTTCCATTTTTCCTCTTTCTGGACATTCTTCTCCATTCTTTCTTGAACTCTCTTTCTCTTGCTCTCTCTGTTTCTTTCTGTCTGTCTCTCTCTCTCACACACACATCAGAATTTGTCCTTTATATTATATGAAACCTCTTGACTTTTTTTTGTTCTCTCCCCTTCCCATAGTCCACCTGTGTATCATCAATGTGTCCCATGCTCCTCTCCCTTAACACCAAGGGAGCCATCCAGGTATTTACGTTTGGTAAATAAAGTGCCCTTCCTCAGAGTTTTGCATCCATAGGGTTTACAATCTTATTTGTTTTTTCCCATTGTATTTCCCTAATTTAAACATTTTAAATGCACTAAGGGTTATTCGCTGTCATTTTCAAGTACGTAGATTCCTTTAACAGCTCCTTCAACAACTTTAAATACTCACATCATAGTCTTTGAAGTTTTATATTTATTGATTTGAAAATATGGGCTGACAGAAACTTACTGTGAAATCAGGGGACCTTTGCCTTTTTTTTTTTTTTTTTTTAATTTTTCATCATGTCTGCATACATCTGAAATCTTAAAGTTCAGGTACGTGTGTTACTATTTTCTTTCCAACATCCACTAACCATTGATGGGATGAAGACCCTTTTAAAATATTTTATTAATCCTCCAAGGTCCCTAGCTCACCCCAGCTTGCACACATTGAGAGCCCCGCCCAGGAAACCTCAGAGGTCTCTAGGTAAGATTGTCTGCTGGTTTGTTTTCCTCATTCATCCTCCCACCCCAACTGTCTGTTAAAAATATCCATAAAAACATGGAAAAGATGGAAAGAGATGCAAAATCGCAAAAGCATGAAAGCCAGATATAGTCATCAGTGAGTTAGGATTTAACCCTAAATAAGATGCAGGCATGGACTTAATTCATAAAAGCCAGTGAAATTTTAGCTTTGCACAAACTCGCACGGGGCATCCCTAATTGAAAGACTTTTCAGGAACCAGCTAAAGGGCAGTCATTTCCACAGACCCCTGGAGCCGCCCTGGCAGAGGGTCGAAGTTTTGCTCCACAGCCTGATCTTCCCAGCCATCTTGTTACCATTCCTTCTCTTTCTCTCTCAGGAACTACAGTTTCCAAGATGTCCGCACCTCCGGTCAGGTAGGAAGGACAGTGGCTTATTGAATTCAGGGACATGAAATCAGTGTTAAGAAAGGACAAAGCCCGGAGGAGCCACTGGAATGGTGCCTTCCAGAAGTTGTAGTTTGGCAGGTACTTGTTTTGACAAGCGAAGGACTATGGGCCCCTTTAAACCAAGCAGGAATGATACCTCTTATTCCTAGTCAGGGGCCCAAAAAGTGGAAGCAAAAAAAAATTCCATTCTCAATCCAGTGGAGTCACACCAGAAGAATAACTGACAGACATCAGAAACTTGGCTAGCAGCTACAATGTAGTTTTGAATGTTGGGGAGGTCCAGAGTTGACAGCCAAGAAAGAGTTCTTGAGACATCTTTGGTGCAAAAAGGTGGTTTTATTAAAGCACGGGGACAGGAGCCGGGGGCAGAAAGAGCTGCTGCATCTGGGTCATGAGGGGTGACCGATTGTATACTTGGGAGTTGGGGATGCAAAGAAAAGGGAAGTTTTCTAATGAACTTTTGTATGCTGAAGATGACCTACGAGACACTGGAGGCCTTGCCATTGTCAAGTTAAGCATTAACTTGAAGATAGTTGGGAGTTTCCTTCTGGAAGTTAGGTTATGGATAAGAATACAGTTTTCTTGTAAATCACTAAGACACTTTGTAAACTGATAGAGGCTTCTGTCGTTTTTGGACTGTGATCTTTAGTAGTTAACCATTTGTTTTTGTTTTTGTTTTTGTTTTTGTTTTTGTTTTTGTTTTCCCCTTCCTTCCCTTAGTTTTAGGGCAGCCAGGAGTGTCTGAGGAATGTCACACATATCCCATCTGGGGCCATGGGGTGTCAGCTCACACTTGGCCCTCAGCTGGCCTTCTGCTCCCTCATCAACATTGCACCTCCTGGCCTAGCTAAGAGGGAAGTAGTGGCTAGAATGAGGTGCGTCAGACACTAAAAACCCACTCACTCTCACTCCCTTCTCATTTTTGGCCTTTCCTAGCTGCGGAACTAAAATATTCCAACGCTTGCGTCTCATTCTCTCTTGCCAAGATGGACCATGGAACCCAGTGGTTCTGGCCAATGAGACATTTGGGTGAGTCTTCAGCTGGGTCTGAAAATGAAGCTGCCAAAGACAGATTAGAGAGAAAAGCATCCAAATGTATTTAATGTAGGTTCTGCACGTCATGGGAACCTCCACTAGGAAATAAAAACTGTAAGAAACGGCTAAGTGTGTGTCCACTCGGTCTGATGATGAGTGGACAGGCATGGAGTAACATGGCAGGTCAAGCTGTATGAGGTTAAGCATAGGAAGCTAGGGGACGCTTGGCAAGGCTTGTTTGTTCAGATCCTTCGCGGTCTCTCTGTGTCTTCAGAGATAAGATTGCTCCTTTCCTCTGGGTGTAGGGAGGGCATCTCTCATGTGAGGGTTTGCGACCTGCTTCCAGGGAGAAGGGCAGGGGGAAGGTCAGAGGGATCCTCCTGCTTCTGCTATTTTCTCAAACTCCTTCAGATTAAAATACTCAATAAGCCAAGGTACGTTTTAGGGGTAGCATATCCTGAAATCCATCAGGTACTTCCGCGGTACTTCTAGACAGTTTCCTCCCTGATAAAAGCAAAAAGGCCTTGCCCCATGCCTTCTTCCATTGTCACCTGCCTTTGACTTTGGCTTTTTATGCGTGGAGCTGCCACCTTGCACATATGGTGGGTGGCAAATCGGGGACAAAAGCCAATCCTCTGAGGAGGCAGGAACAGAAGGATGGATAGAGTGTGAATCCTTGGAAACACCAAACTCAACTTGGTATTCTCACTAATTAAACCGTAAATGCCATAATGTTTTTAATCCTTGTTTTTTAGGTTTTGGTTTCTCACAGTCAAAAATATCATAACTGCTCTGGGGGCTGGGTAAAGAGAAGACAGCAAATCTGGCCATTGGCAAGTCCATTTTAAACACAAAGGCAAGGAAGGGATGCATTTTGAGATTTCTTTTTTAAGGGACCATTTGTAAGTTTTGGAAAGCATCTGATTTCTGTTCTCTGTAATTTTGTAAAAGTGGACTCTGAAAAAAGAGATTAGGACAATGTCTGACAATGAGAATAAATTGAGGTGATGACGGCGCTGAGGTTGGAGGTGCAGACAGACCCTTCTGAAACTTTAACGAGCGTGAGGACGAGAAAAACCGCAGGCGTAGAATTATCTGGAATCTGTGACACGGAGGATAAATGGGAGATACTCCTCTAGTGTACATAGAGAGCACAAGAAGATGGAGACCGGAAATGAGATGAATATATACGATGAACACCTACATAATTATCACTAAACAAATAAGGGGAGCAAGAGCCAGGGACAGACGAAGAAGCCCACATAAGCAGTGTCCCCTCTGTGCACCTGCCCAGACTACAGAAGTCAGAGAAGATTGGTTTCCGGAAAGTGTGTCCGTACAAGTCCTACTGAATCAAACCTGAGATTTGAAAAATGAAAAAGAAAGCAAAGTTCCTATCCTTCTGTTTTAGAAAGGTCAGACCCTAGCAGGTGTAGAGGGAGGCCAAATTTTCCACTGGGCTGAGTTTCATTGTATGCTAAAGAGGATTAGGGGGCCGAGGAGGGGGAGAGGGGTTAGAAGAAGGCTAGAGCCCAGTGTTTGCCACCACAGGGGGGCCCACACATGGCCTGGGGCTGGGAGGCAGCATCTGGGACCTTTTTGGCTGCTGTTGGAACCAGCTCTGCTCTCATGGGTCTGCGGGAGCTCTCTCTGGTCAAGCCAGTGCTCCTCCATGTGACATCCAGTAAGCCTAACGAGCTCTCGTGTCAGGCCCTGTGTGGGTCCCTTGAGGGTGATACTCCTACTCTCAAGGCACTCCGGATCTAAAGTGACTGGCATAACTGAATAAAATGCAGGGTACTATGAGGCCACAGGAGGAAAGGCAAGGGAGAGGAGAGAGAGCAATGCTAACCAAAGAGAGGCCGTCTGGAAAGGTTTTGCAGAGAAGGGCAGTTTCAGACTGTATCTTCAGAGATGACTCAGATCTCCCTAAGCTCCGAAGTTAGGGGAGAGACATGCCATGAGGGGGAGCAGCTCCAAGAGAAGCACAGGCCCGGGAATGTGCATGGCATTTTCCAGAAACAGCAAGTGGTGAGGTTGGGCTGAAGAGCTCGTGCCTGGAGACCACTGTGGGGCCTGCAAAACTGAGTCCCGGATGGGCCTGCTGCATACAGTCTGAACATCTAGAGAACAAGGCCATGCACAGGGCTGCTATTTCATAAAGCAGAAATATATGAGCGATAATGAAACAATTTATGGTCTCTACCGCGGTGCTGTATTAACAGGCTAATAACAGTGCTGAAAGCTTTATAGAAATGCTAATGCTGTGCTGCTCAGACGCTAAGTATTTGTGTAAATACAGAGTTGTATATGTTCACTGTTCCAGGATATTCCGCATTCATCTTTTAGTCTACTGACAGGAACTTGGGAGGAGAGGACCAAGGATCCCTATTCTGGAGTGCTGTTATCATTCATTCATTTATGCAATCACTCAAGGAACATTCACTGAGTATTTATTTACCTTGTGCCAAAGACCAGAGATGAGAATACAGAGATAAAGAAAGCGGAATTCTTGGCTTTAAGGACTTTCGGTTGAACAGAAGACAAATGAATAAATAAATGAGCACCTTGAATGACAGGCGCCCTAGAAACACACTCTGGTCAGGAGGACCACCCAGGGCTTAAGGGTGAGGCTGCAGAATAAGGCGGAGCTGGGTGACTTTACTGGGAGAGATGGCACTTGAGATGACTCCTGAAAGACGAATTGGGATGAAAGATACTCAGAAGGAGTGGAGAAAGGGGGAGACCACGTCTGCAAGGACATTTGGGGGTCACTGCAAGTTTTTCTTGAGCAAGCCATGAAGTAGGGGATCTTCTCCATTTCTGAGACCTTGGCACAGGGCCAAGTGGTCTAATCCCTTGGCTGCCTGCCAGAAGGACTTGCGCGCGCACGCTCTGCCGGGTGTGGTAGGGCTTGGTGAGCGGGCAGGTTTTCACTCTGTGTCCTTTATGCGCATAGGCTATAGTCGGTGTACAGGGAAGAAAGGAAAGCAGAGAGCCGGCAGCAACTCAAATATTATGGAAAACTGAGTGTCTCGTGCGCGAGCCAGTTAGAACGTGGCTTCCTGTGAGTCACCGTGAACAGCAGACAATGCAGCCTTTGTGACCTCGCCAAGGCAGCAGAGGCTCCTGCCCTCTGTGTCTTCCGTGTGGGTCTCGGGTATTCGTGTGAAGCACCTTGCTTGTGAGTGCCTCTCCTGTGAGCGGTTTTACCTTCTTACCTTGTTATAGAATCCTCATGACACCAGAAGGCACACTGCTGGTCTTCCGGCAAAGCAGCCAGACGCAGGGGGAGATACGAGCCAAGGGACGGCGGGTGCCACTTGCATGTGGTTTCTGTGATGTCTGAAAAAGGCAGAGACGTCTCTGTGGCCCTTTTGGGGAAAATGAATGAAGGAAGGGCCCCTGTGAAGCAAGACCATGAACAAAACGGAGAGAGATGCTCAATTTCACCAAGAACGTAAAGTGCAAAGTGTTTGACTTCATGGCTGGATGTTCTTTGAAAAGGCATTCATTGGAATTCCTTGTCCTGCCCTCTCCTTTAGCTCTGGCTGCTTTTTCTGGGCACAGCGAGCTGCCTAAACTCTCCCATCAGTGTTCAGACAAACATAAAGCCCACCTTCCTGCCACATGTTCTTTCATTGTTCATGCCCAGATCTCTTGGAAAAGAGATTTCTGCTTTCTGATGCCCATGGGATAATGCCTTGCTTTTATCATCATCAACCAAAAGTAGGTAGGGGAAAAAAAGCCCACTTTTTATGTTTCTCTTCATTGTCTTTATATGATCAAATAACTCCAGGAAATTGTCCTGTGGTGGAAGTCCCACAGTGGCACAGGGCCACAATCCCAGGAGCATTAGGCACTAACCTTCTACAAGCTGCTGGAATTCAAAATCCCAAATGGGCATCGTGAAACGTGTACAGGAACATCGGCAGTACTAAGTAGCAGTATCGAGATGAGTGGAAGTTGTGTTGGTCGGTTTCCCTTAAAGCAGATCACAAGGAAGACAAACCCCTCAAATAAGATGCAGACAGTGAAGACCTTAGCCTAATTCTGTGGCATATAACGCATGTTGGTAGGCCCCTTGTGTGGGAATAAGGCCAAAGAATGTCTTAGTGTACATTTTTAGGCTTTTAAAGGCCAACTCCCTAGATAGAACTTGTAATTTTATAAAAATAATTTTTAGTAATTCATATAGAAATAACTTTATTATATTTTTTAAAAATTTTATTATCATATTTTAAAAGAATTTTTATTATGATATTTTGAAAGGTTCTCATCCTTGTGCATGATAATTTATTATATTTTTAAAACTCTTAGCTGCTGGGTCTCCAGAGGGACATTGACAAACCAGGATGGGTTCCAGACCCTTGGCACACATCCCAATTTGGCAGTGTCCCGTGAACACTGACAGAAAGAACAAGGCATATGAACCTGAGTCCCGAAAATGGACAAAGAAGCAGGGTCTCTCCCCTGTCAGGAGCATTTCCCCCACAATACAAGAAGCAGGCTTGTGACTTGCCCCTCGCCTCACACCCACTCCTCCTTAATTCACTACCTCAGACTCTGTCTGAAGGAGAATGATAGAGCATCAAAGGAAGGGACTCTTGTATCTCAACGGGTCTTTCTTTTGGTAGGAAACCCTATTTCCCACCCAGCAAAGTGGGAAAACTCGGAAGGTGAAGGAGAAGAGCAGAGTGGCAAGGACAGTCTTCTGCTATTCAAGCGGCTCCAGCCTCTGTTCTGCCATGTCCTGGACTCCGTATCCCCATGCTGCCCTGTGTCACTCAAAATCCCCTCCTGGGTTGCCTCCCTCAAACTACCTTTTAAGCGTTTCATTCTCCGATGTTACTTATTTCTTTAATCTGAATATCGGTGACCAATTGCCCAAACACATAGAAGCTAATCAATATGGCAAACAGAGATAAAATGAATGACAAGTAGAGATACCAAGTAATAGGATATTCTTATCCAAATGTGAGAATTTGACCCGATTCTCCTTGTGGTAGAGAAATATGTTGTTTTAACACTAATTTTGGTGTGTGTGTCTATGTGTGTTTGTGTATAGTGAAACATGAGGATATTAAGACCACAATGGGGAAAATATGTGGAAATTTAGGACATGAATGAACCTATAAGAGAGTGCTTTCAAGTCATTTTACAAGTAAAGATTAAAGCAGTGCATAATAAATGATAGATAATAGAGATATCACCAGAATGTTAAGTTTCTTGGGGGGCAACTACTAACTACATCTGGTTTCTTTCGTTGCTACAGATATGCCTCCCATACCTAGGAAAATGTCTGCTGTGTACTGGTACTAAATATTTGTTTTCTAATTCACTAGATAAACCACTGATTTAATTTTCACTTAATGGTTTGTGTTCACTATGCTCATGAATTAAATTCTATGTTATTGTGGATTCTTGCATTTTTATTTGTTCCTCCCTCTAAATAGTCGATCTTTTTTAGATTATTTTTTTGAAGTCACCTATGTCCCAGGATCCTGGAAATGTAAAATGCGTTGGATATTTCTTATGGGAGGAAATTCAGACCAACTTTATTTGACCTGCTCTTTTTCCTAACCCCCTACAATGTCAGGGTTAAAGGGCCCTTGCTCAGCCTATGATAAAAATGTGCCCGCATACATGTCTAGTCCAGTCTATACACATCTCAGGTCTTTTCTTCTCCATCTCCCTTGCTGTTTTCTCCTCCTGTAAATGTTGGCATTCCCTAGGTCCCAGTCCTAGTCCTGCTTCTCCTGCTCCTGCTCCTCTGTTTATTCTCCCTAAGTGATCTCATTCATTCCCATGATTTTAAATCCCAGATGCGTGCTGCTGAATCCCAAATATATATCTCCAGCCTTGACTTCTATTTTATTTATTTTTTAAATATATATATCTATATTTTTCTTTTTTAAAGAATTTTAAATAGAAAACTGGGTTTTAAAATCACAGAGTGTGCATCACACATTTGCTGTACTAACATTAGATTATAAAACTGGGTGCAGTGTCAATTTAATTGCCAGCTGTAGAGAGACCAGATACATGGTAAATGATCAGTATTCATTGCTCGGTTTTCTTCATGTCCAAGATGCCATCACAGTTGTTAAGACCTTAAAAGATAAACTTAGGATTGGCAATTATAATTATAAGATGCCATTGAAGGTAAGATACAACTCTACTTCAGAGTTCCCAAAATGTAAAAAATCTGTATCTGGAGATCAATGAAATATGATACTGTTATTAGCCATTAAGAAATACTTACTGAGGGCCTTCTATTGTCCATAGTTTTAGCATTGGGAACTGTTAGGTATATAAAAATACTATACATACCAGCCTTGACTTTTAAACTCCAAATCTGTATATGTCTGAATTGACATTTTTTAAAAGATTTTATTTATTTATTTGACAGAGAGATAGAGAACACAAGCAGGGAGAGGGAGAGGGAGAAGCAGGCTCTCCGGTGAGCAGAGAGCCTGATATGGGACTCAGTCCCAGGACTCTGGGATCATGACCTAAGCCGAAGGCAGCTGCTTGACTGACTAACCCACCCAGGCACACTGAATTGACACTTTTAACTGAAGGTCTTATAGATAAAACAACTAAAACATTTCAGTAAATCTAAAACAGAGATCTTCTGATTTCTACTCCTTCTTTTACCCCCACTTATAACCAGTTGTCTTCTCAGTCTTCCTTTGGTCAGTATATTTCCCTGAACAATATATAGGCCTGTACACAGGGTATTGAACATTGTAAAATCACCCAGCCAACAGCTCAAACTATGGAGGCATTTTAGGTTCTGACCCACCTCTTCACATTCTAACTCCAATTCATGAACAAGTGTAGTCATTCAATTCCCTTGAATCTGTCTACTTGTCTCCAGGTCTACTCTGAACATCCAAGTCTAAGCTACCATCATTTCTTGTTAACTCTAAGGCAACATACTACTCTTTGTTATCAGTCTTGCTCCTGGAAGAGCTAGTCTGCAGCCAGCAGCAAGGAACTCTGAAGTCAATGCCCCCATACCGCTCAGTGTGCATCAACCCCTTTATACTTGGAAAACCATAAAAAGTTGTCACTGTGACTTGCAGAACGCTGTCTGAAGCATCCCCTCTGCACCTCTCCAAATGTAGTGGATCCTATTTACCTCTCCAAGCTGCTGTGCCCCACATATGATGTACTGGCTGTCCAACAGTTCCAGAAACATGCTTTCCTGTGTTACACCTTGCAAACTATTGTTTCCTGTTGCAGCAATGCTCTTCCGTTGGTTAGTTTTTGTTTCATTTTGTTTCTTTCTTGACAAGTTACAAATATATAACAGACATCCACATACCTCTTTCTGAAAATTAATGACTGTTTAACTTTTGTTATTTTTCCTCAGTTTTTAACATTAAATTATAAAACAATATGAAGTCCCGTTTGTTCTTCTTCCCGCTAAGTTCCATTCCCCTGCCTCCTTATTCGGAACAAGTAATGGGTGCTATTAGTTCCTTCCCTTGCATCCATTTCTTTCTTCTTTCTGGTGCAACTTTAACTTTGTTAAGGCACACATGCACGCACACACGACCAATATCCTCATATGTTTTAGCAAGAGCCAATTGTGGCCGGATGTGGCCAAGGAGATATGAGGTCAGGTTTCCTGGAGGCTGTGCTTCATTTTTCCCCAGGTTATACCAGGGGACACCTGTAGCACTTCTTGAGGGTCCTACCCTCTCTACTCTGCCTCAGAGGTTTGCCTTTAGAGGACAGCCTGCAGCAGGATCTGAGGAATTGGGCTGTCTGAATTTCTGATCCAACGCCAAAGCAGGAAATAAATGGTGTTCTTGTTTGCTCAGTCTTCATATTTGTCATCTGCTTATCTTGCATAGCTCTCTACTAGTAACTAAAAACAGCATCAGCAACACGAACAGAAGGAAGTGACTTCCTAAATGTATCCCCTCTCCTCCCAAAAATGAAAGAAAAGGATTTTTCTTTTTACATCTGATCATTTTTGTTAATATATTATTTTATTACAACATGTTTTAATACATTCCTTATATATTTATTATTTTATTATTATATATTTATTTTGATATACTTTAATATGTTTATCTTATTTTTATTATTATATTTATGTGTGTGTTTCTACTCAGTGCTCTGAGAAACTTCCTTATATAAGGTTAAGTCTCCATTCAGACATAAAGTGTTTAAAATAACAGTGCAGAACTGACCTCTCTGTCTCTTCTCTCTGCCTGTAGGTTGCGGCATGTTTACTCTCCTGTCATCCGCCACAGCTGCTGTCAGTGGCCTCCTGGTGGGTTATGAACTTGGGCTCATCTCTGGGGCCCTTCTTCAGATAAGAACCTTATTAAACCTAACCTGCCATGAGCAGGAAATGGTTGTGAGCTCCCTCCTCATTGGGGCCCTTCTGGCTTCCCTCACTGGAGGGGTCCTGATTGACAGGTCTGGAAGAAAGGCTGCCATCATCTTGTCATCCTGCCTCCTTGGCCTCGGAAGCCTAGTCTTGATCCTGAGTTTATCTTACACAGTTCTCATAATAGGCCGCATTGCTATAGGGGTTTCCATTTCACTCTCTTCGATTGCCACGTGTGTTTACATCGCAGAGATTGCTCCACAACACAGAAGAGGTTTTCTCGTGTCCCTGAATGAGTTGATGATTGTCACTGGCATACTTTTCGCCTACATTTCAAACTACGTGTTTGCCAGTGTTACCCATGGATGGAAATACATGTTTGGCCTTGTTATTCCCTTGGGAGTTTTGCAGGCAATTGCAATGTATTTTCTTCCTCCAAGTCCCCGGTTTCTGGTGATGAAAGGACACGAGGAAGCTGCTAGCAAGGTTCTCAGAAAGTTGAGAGGCGTCTCGGATACAACGGAGGAACTCACTATAATAAAATCTTCCCTGAAAGACGAGTATCAGTATAGATTTAGGGATCTGTTTCGATCAAAGGACAACATGAGGACCCGGATAATGATAGGCTTGACACTGGTATTTTTTGTGCAAGTCACTGGTCAGCCAAACATACTATTCTATGCATCAACTGTTTTGAAGTCTGTTGGTTTCCAAAGCAATGAGGCAGCCAGTCTCGCCTCCACGGGGGTTGGAATCGTCAAGGTCATCAGCACCATTCCTGCCACTGTCCTTGTAGACCACATTGGGAGCAAAACCTTCCTCTGTATCGGTTCCTCGGTGATGGTAGCTTCACTGGTGACCATGGGCATCGTGAATCTCAACATCCCCATGAACTTCACCAGTATCTGTAGAAGCCATAGCCCTATCAACAAGTCCCTGGATGAGTCTGTGTTTTATGGGCCAGGAAATCTGTCAGCCCGTGATGACTCTCTTAGAGAACTCTTTAAGGGGATGACTGCCCACACCAGAAACTCCCTAATGCCCACGAAAAATGATGTGGATAAGAGAGGGGTGACGACCTTTCCAAGTGCTGGACTGAGCCAAGCTGAATACCAGACAGTCACAGACCCTGCGGACGTCCCAGCTTTCTTGAAATGGCTTTCCTTAACCAGCTTGCTTGTTTATGTTGCTGCTTTTTCAATTGGTCTAGGACCAAGTAAGTATTTTATTTTTTTATTCCTTCCTTCTTTGCCCTTATGAATGTTAACAGATTGCTTTTGACCATCAGAGCATCTTACGGCTATGGTACATTTTACATAAAACTACTAGAAGTAAGATGGGGATAATACTGGCCACCTGATGTTTCTGCTAATGTGGAAAGTATGCTTGGCTCATACCTCCTTTGTGAATGTGCAGGGCTGGTATTCAACAGAAAGATTAGTTTTCCATTATCTGTCACATGAGGATAATTTAAGAGCAATTGATTGGAGTAAACCAGACCTCGAAAGATACATATTGCCCAAGAGAATATATTGTTTTGTGAAAGCAGTTTACTGGGATAACATTTTCTTCTGTATCATTCCTGAGTTCTTTATAAATGGAAGAAAAAAATCAATCATTCAGATTTTCTTAAAGGCCCACTCTGGGAGGCATTCAGTAAAGAATGAGGGACAGGAAACAATGAGCTGGGAAGGAGGGTGGATTATTCCTTTAAGGACCATGTGTTTTATCACCAGAGTAACCTCCCTGAGCACTTTACTCATTAAGCAGGAGAATGGGAGTCAAGGTACTCCCATTCAATACAATATAAACAATTTACAGGGAGATAGCTACACAGTTGTCTTATTTTATACAGCCAGTCTACTCCAACGATGAAGCTTAAACACTTCTCTTGCGCAAACTCTCTAGAGTTTTCTAGAACAGGTTGTTGCAGTTCCTTGTCTTGCAGCCTCTTACCCAGTCTAAAACTCTTTAGCGAAGTAAAGTGCATCTCTTACACCTTTCTTTTATTCTCTCAGACTTCTCTCCCCTTCTCCCTTTCTTCCCTCCTCCCTCACACAAAGTCTTGTTGTTGTTTACGAGGATCAAGGACCAAACAAATGTGCTCAAATAAAAGGAAATAGTGGAGCTTGGGAACATGAGAAGACATAGGTTATGCTGAAGGAGAAGGAATCTCATGGACAAATTTTGGTTTCTGGTGTCAGTGTTTCCAGAAAGAAGGTCACTTTAGGGCTTGCTCTGGTGATGTACAGTTAAGTCATTAACTCTTCATTCAGGTGATATGTATCAAGTGGCTAGTTTTTCCCAAGAACAAAGAACTATGCCAGATGTTGGGGAAATAGTAATGAACAGACAGACACTGTCCCTGTCTTTAAGGAGATTACACCTGACGTCACTGCGCTATATTCCCTCTGTCTGCTGCTTTCTGGTCGGAGACTGGTGGGTTTGGCCTGCTTAATCTCAGTTATTGAATAACTGGATTTGCACAGGGCGGATCCGGCCTCTCCTGCAGCTCTGTTTCCTCACCGTGCAGTGGGCTGTGAGATCAGCCTCTGGATATTGACTCTTTCAAATTCTAGAATGAGAGAAGGAATCTTATTGACTCTGCTCTTTGCTATGCAGAGTCATAATTGGTTGTTCACGGACACCTCTAGGCCACATAGTCCAAACTATGCATGACCAGAGCTGGCCCTTCCTCTGGCATTAAGAATAGACGGGTCTGCTTACGAGACCTGTACATGGACGGATAGAGTAAATACTACAATACCATCAGCTTCTGATCTCTCTGACTTGTTTCTGAACCCTGACCCACCTTGTTAGGACTTAACAAAGACAAATATTATTAATGAACAGTTTCCTAGAAACAGGTTTCTACTATATTTCAGGATTTAGTTATCTTGGGTGTGTACCTGGGAGACATTTGTCTTAATCAGTTTGGGTTGCTATAACAAATCACCAAAGACCATGGCTTAGACATCAAAGGTTTATTTCTCACAGTCTAGAGGCTGGCAAGTCCAAAATCAAGGTGCTGGCAGATTTGGTTGTTGGTGAGGGCCCTCCTCCTGGTTTGTAGCTGGCCATCACTTTCTTGGTGTGTCCTCACATGGCAGAGGGATGGAGAGAGAGAGACCTAGCTAGCTTTATTATGTCTCTTCTCACAAGGGCATTAACCCCATCATAGAGCTCTACTTGATGACCTAATGACCTTCTACAGGCCCTACCTCCAAATATCACATGGGGAATCAGGACGACAACATATGAGTTGTAGAGAGGACACAAACATGTAGTCCAGACAAATACTTACGTCGTTACTCTGGTACAGGAAGCTAATGAACTTTGAAAAAGCATCTTATACTTTTATTTTTAGAAACTCTTTAAAGTCTACCAGAAGGGCAAGAAAGAAGTGTTGGTTTGTACCAAGGAACAACTTAACCTTCTTTGTGAACTTTCCTGTATTGATAAGTACAGTCAGTTTTGCTCATATGATAAAAATCAGGTGATAGTGTCCTCATTGATTTCCTTTGCCAGCATCTTTTTTTCTATAGATTTATTATAAAACAAAATATTTTTTACATCAATTTTCTTGATACGATTTTTTGAAATATCAAGAATCAACTAAGAATCTAAGGAAAGCTTAGCAAAAAGAAAAGGATGCTTTCTTTGTTTTAAGTCAGAGACGTTGATCTTAAACTTCAGAACCCACCCATTCATGGTCAGAGTTTTCCCCAGCTCATACTCCCCTTCTCCCTTTAGTTTTTGGGTGACTTTGAAAAAAATGCAGCAAATTCTCAGCACTAATGTATCAATCGATGCATTATTTTATTAGAACAAGAATTCCTCTTTTCAGGAAACTTTAGGTCGATTTTGGGAAAAAATATTGGGGGCTGTTAGTTATGTGCCTTTTAGGATCCTTTAAATAGTATTCTATGCTAATTTTTTAAAATGTGATTTGGGCTTTAGATTTGACTAATATTTATTGACACTTCTTACATCAGATACATAAGAGGAAGGCTTTTCATACTTTGGAGCATTTCATTTTACTTTCACCACAAGCCTGTGAAGAAAGAGTATTCACCAAATTTTATAAATGGTGGCACTCTATCTCAGAGAGGCTAAATAACTTTCTCAAATAGTTGAAAATATCTCCTGTCTTCTGAAATTCAGTGGTATTGCCTCGTCGAGGACACGAATAGACAGTCCAGTGTTGGTCTTGTTAGTAATGTTAATTCCTTTTAGTTCCCTCTGCCATGAAAATACATTAGAAGTAAGAATGAATGGAAATAGTGAATCACTGTCCACTGTGCTTTGGGCCACTCTGCATTTTATGCAAGAAAGAGATAGTCTCTCTTTTCTGAAAATCTGCTCTGTAAGCGAGCATGTCTGTTTATGAGGCTGAGCTATACCGGATAAGAGAGGGAGGATAATGATAAGTTTTGATGTGTCTTCACTTGAAAAACTGAACTTGATTCAGATAATGTTTTATCTGATAATGTGTATTTGGTTAGAATTCAAGCTCAGCCATAACAGAGACCAAAGTAACAGTGGGTGAACTAAGGTAGGAGTTTGTTTATCTCTCATTTAGCACCTGGGTAGTTCTGGGGGCTGTGGAGGCTTCCAGGGTCAAGTGCCAGAAGCCTATCGATGGTGTTTCAAACCTCCCTGTAGCCAGTGCTTTACTGTTGGTTCTCTATCATGATGACTACTTAGAAATACTAAGATGCATTTTAAAATTTCATCACCCTTTATGATGGCTAATGGGCCCTTGGGAATAATGGAAAGGCAAGAAGTACAGTCAATGAAAGGGAGGCTGGGTGTAGAAGGGCCTGGATAATAAGGCACTGTGAGCAATTCCATCAGGGAAGCAGAACCACTGTGAGGGATGCGGGCAAGGAATTTCCTACTAGGGTTGCGCCTCACACTGGGGAAGATGAGAAGGGAAGACAAAGGGGACGGTGAGAGGAAAAGGAGAAGGTTGTTTCTCAGGGTCACAAAGGGAAACTGGTGAAGAAGCCTGTGGAAGCCTGGGGAAGCCTGTTGCCTCTGCCTCAGGCTGTGGCCTGAGGTCTCTGCAGGTCAGCAGGGTACAGGGAAGAAAAGCTGGACTCAAAGCCAGGACAAATTGGAATCTGTGAGAAGCAACTGGAGCCCGTATCTGTCTCTCACCGGATCAACTCTGAGGACACTGGTCACCTTCAGAAAAACAGGTGTCCTTCTCCACAGAATCCTGACTGTGTGCCTGGTCTAGTAGTAGGAAAGGCTAGAGGAGGGGACCCATTCACTGGCTGCTTCCCCAGACCAGCGAGGAGAGGCAGCATGTCACAGCAATGTGATAAGCTGCCGTGATTTCTAGGACCCAGCACGGGGCTGATGTGTCACTTTGGCCTTCCAAGTTTCTTGCAAATATATTTTCCTACCAGCCCTCACCAAAAACTACACAGAGGAGGGAACTCTGGGAAATGTAGTTCCAGCTCTGCTAAATGGACACAGTATAGAACCGCCCAAGTAAGAAATTCTGGACTCAGAAAGAATAGCTGTAAATATGGAAGAAAAATATTCCAGAAGGTCAACGGCCCTGAATTCTCTCTTCAAATGCTGTGATAGGTATTTATTTCTTTTAATTAAAACATTAATTGTTAAAATGGATGACTCGCTTCCATTCCATCTCTTTCTGAAAAGAGATGAGGTCATTAAATTAATGTCTCTTGGCTTTTGTTTCTCTAGCTATAAAACAAAAAAACACTCATTTGCTAATGCACTGTAAAAGCCTCCACATTTATTTTCTCAGGGGCGTTCATGATCTCCCTTGAGCTGATGACTCTCACTTATCTCTCCAATTCTATGGTGTCATATGGCTTCTAGTTCCTTTTCTCCTAATGAGTACTGGATTTTTCTACTTGTATGCTTTACTATCAGCCCAAGGTGATAATTCCATAATGTTGAATTATTTTCTGCCTTATGCCAGGGAAATGTCCCTTGCTGTCATTCAGTCTGGTGTCCTGGGCCTTTTCTCAATCCAGTCAATGACCAAATGTTCTTGCATTTCCCCTCACAAATGGCTCCTATGTGTATCTTTTCCTTCATTTCTGCCATCCTAGTCTACTCCATATAAGCTCATGCCTAGATTCCTGGAAGACCCTTCTTGTAATTCTCTAAACACTGCAGGTCCTTCCCATGTTCACCCATCCGCCATGGGAGAGCACCTTTGTTACCATGTTCCTCATGTCAGCACGGCTCTCGAATCTTCCATGGCCGCCTATTTTCTACCAAATCAGAGAAGTCAAATAACTTTCAAGATGAAACTAAGATGAGAAATGATCTAGCCCAACATATTCCTTTTGTAGAAAAGGAAGAAGTCCAAGAAAAAGAGGTGACACAGATTTAGGACTAGAACCCCAGGCATCTGGACCCCCATTGCATCCTCTTTCTACAACTATCTGACCCATCTCTGAGGGAAAGAAGGTGTGATTTTCAAGGCCCATCATCATCTTACTCAGCTCTGTCTGCATGCCTGCACATCTCTGGGGGCACCATTTACCTTGTAGTCATTGGCTTTGTGCTCTGGGGCTACCATTCGTACAGAAATACATGTAGACGCCTCCTCATGCCAGGAACTGCAAAGTGAGGGATGCTCCCTGCCCATGTGCAGTGCTCTCTGTGCTGCTTTATCTCCACTGCTCCACACCCCAGTCAAGGTCAAGGGACACAGGCCCTGGTGGCCCTTCTCATTCCCTTCTACTCTACCCAAATCCTTCCTATCTTTAAGATTTAGTAGAAGTCTTAATCTCCTTTATGAATTCACCCCGTTTCTTAGAGATCTTTATTTGTATGAACTAGGAAGTATTTCTAGTGTAACGTAGTTCAAGTCTGGGAGACCAAGAGCCTGAATTTAGAATCAGAAAAGCCGGGTTCTTCCAATTCCAGCCTTCCTGCCTACTGGCTGTGTGATCTTTAAGTTAGCTATCGTCTCTGAAGCTGTTTCACATCTATGAATTGTGCATAATAATGCTTGTTCCATCTCATGGGGTGTAGTGAGTGTCCTATGAGCTGATGCACGGGTGTGTTGGGGTTGCTGTTGCATATGGTGGGAGTAGAAGTCACAACCGGTGTGATAACACGACTTAGTCCTTCATGATGAAATGTATTTCTTCTGTATGTTTGTTTTGGCTTATTAAACAAATATTAGAATAAGCTCTTTAATGGAAGAAATGACATCTCATATGTTCTTCCTTCTCTGCCTCTAAGTGAGCATTGTGAAAGTCTGTTTGGAAACCACGAAGGAATACATTACTCTTTCTAAAAGGGAGGTTGGGGAAGAAGGGGTTTAAAAACGAGATGCGAAAATAAGAAAGATCTCGAAGTGTGTTTTTACGTGGGTCAAGCTGTCCAGGGCAGGCCAAGTGCCACATCAGCTGAAAATTAGAAGTTTCTGCACACACTACTGTCCCTGCCAGTCACTGTCATGAGGCCTTTGGCAGAGCAATCCATCACTTGGCCATAGTTCCAAAAATCTCTTTCTACTTTTGCTCCAAAGATAAAATGTTGGGAAGTCAGGAGTGCTCAGAAATAGGGCTTTTCTTCGTTAAATTGTGAGGAGTTCTTTGGGAATTTCAGACTCAGAGTATCTAAATGTAGCTCTGGGTTTGTCTTGGATACCTCTGCTTTTTCCTGCTGTATGGACAGTTCTTTTTTGCAAATGAGATGGAGAATCTCATGGTTGAAGGAGGCTTGGGTATGGGAAAAAGAAATGACCCTTCATCTCATGGTTTCTCCAACTTATAACTGCAGTTCCAAGGACTGAGCTGGATTACATGTAAGTAACAAGGTATGGGTTCAATTTTTTAGAAAAGGGAAAGCATAAACTTTGAAGCAGAGCACCTCCCAGAGTCGAATCTCAGCAATGCCACTTACCAGCTGTGCAACCTTAGGGAAGTTAGTTAACTTCTCTGTGCCTTATCTTGTATCACTTATAAATGTGGTTACAATTCACAGTTATCTCATAGTATTGTGAGGAGTAAGTCAGCTCATAACAAAGTCCTTAAAGACTGGCCCTAAAAAGTGCCATATAAGCACTTGTTGAGTAAAATAAACAGGACTAAAGAGCTGGGTATTTACATGGGAGACGGGGAGGCATGAGTCGGAGACAGAATCCCAAATCTTCCCCTCTAAAGAGAAAAATCAGTTATTTCACACCCATAGTTTGGGGCTGTTGATTCTTCTAGAGTATTTATAAGGGATCTAGTAATTGTCCTTGTTTTTCTTGCCAAGAGTCAGTCGTTTATGTCCGTATTTATGCAGTTTTTCTATTGTAAAAGAAAACATATCCTGGGAATTCCGATCCAGTCACCAAAATTGTATTCTCGAAGATTGGTATAAACTGCACAAACTAGAGTTTAAAGAAGGTTTTTATTAGAAGCAAGGTTTTCATACCAGATCTTGGATGCATTATAAAACTTATAAACCTGAAGTGATTATTGCCCAGGTATTTCATTTACAGCGTATATTGCTTGTAACAGACGCAAATCCTTTGCATAAACAGTAGTATAAAGGGAGAAGTACTTGCTTTTATAAAGTAAAATTGAAAGCAAGACTAAGACCATTTTTATTAAACCTTCTTAAATACAGGTTGGCTTAGAACAACATTCCTTCATCGTATTATATCACAACATAGTTTCTCCAGCCAAAAAAAGTGTTTCTACTTTTAGGTTAAAGCATATGTCCTACATCATTTTACTTTCTGGTCCTCTGGTTCCCTAACTGTAAAATAATAAGGTTGTTTTAGAATCTAAATCCAGGAGGAGCCATGAATTCGACTGGTACCAAGTAATCTCACATTATTTTATTTTATGCATTTAAAATGTTATTCAAAGGAATCCATAGTCTTTGCCAGCTTGCGAAAGGGCTCATGACCTGAAGAAGTTAAGAGCCTCTGCCCTCCATTTGTCAGTCACTAATACAAAAACTCCTCCATCGAGTGAAATCAAGATATAGACTCCATTGTTTTTATTAGAGACCTTCCTTTATTTGACTTTCCATACTTCCTTTTTCACTTTAAAATATGTCCAATATCTTAACCTTACCTTCCACTGTGTTTCTGGGGGGCTCCTGATCATCAGTTAGCTCCTTTTACTAGCTGAATATTCATCCATGATTGTTCAAACTTCAGGGTAGAACCAAAGATTCCTGACATTGTGGGTACATGGAACTACACGAAGATTTCTCTTCTACTCATGCTTCAAAAGTAAGACACAGAAGAGCCCAAACCCAAGGCATGCAATTATTTTCTCATGAGTTCATCTGAGGTGATATTTGTAGAGAAACCCAGCCCTCCTTAAGTTAACCACTGTGACATAGAAAAAGTGTGTGGTTATTCTTTTCACAATAATTAGGGCTTTTCAAAATCCAAACATTCTTATGTTCATAAATTAATTAACCAACCTCCTCTTCCATCTCATGACTGGAATCTCTTCATGAAAGCAGATGAAAGGAATTTGTCCAACGTCACATGTCAAGTTCAGTAATGAGACCATGACGGTTATCTTTTAACTACCTTTGTATTCACTCATTCAAGCAGAACCTCACCCTGGAGGCTGAGAGACAGGTACCACCAAATCACCTCCCTGAGTTCTTCTACCAAACAGACAGGAGTTCCAGCAAGAAAGCAATGTGGGGGGGGACCAACAGGAGAGGGAGGAAGTGGTGGGGATTCGTTCATTCACTCAGGTATGCAGCGTGTGTGTATTGCTGGCCCCAGTGTTCAGTGTGGCGATTCAGGAATGGGTGGGCGATTCGGGGACGGGTGAGTGGGGTCCACAACTTGCCCTCATGGAGCCAGTGGTGGGAACAGGCAAGAAGCAAGAACATGAATACCTGTATAATACAGTGTCAGGAGGGGCGAAGTGTTCAAATCTAGGTGGAGGTAAGAGTGGTAAAGAAACAATGGAAGGATAAATGAAGGGGCACCTGTGGAGGAAGTCGAATGGTCACAGAAGGCCTTTCTAGGGTGGTGACATTGGGCCATGACTTGTATAGAGAAAGCAAAGTGAAGATCTTGGAGCAGGGGGTTTTAAGCAAGGGTGATGGCAGGTCAGGTGGCATTGAGGGGACACAAGCTTGAAAGTTTAGAGGCACAGTAAGAAAGCCTGTTGAGGCTGTGACACAGAATGCTTGAATTCTGATCAGGCTTTGGCATCTGGCTGCCTGGCCTTGAGTTCCAGCTCCAGTGTGTAGAACTTTGGGCAAGTGAGTGCCTCTTTCGAGTTTTCAGTTTCCTTACTAGAAAATGGGGCAATCCTGTCCGCTTCACAGAATAATTGTGGGGACAATTGAGGCAATCTGTATAAAACATTCCTAGTTCATTGCCTCATGTGTGGTATGGACTCTGTTCAGTTAGTTATTAGTGCTAATAAATGTCAAACTTTAGTCTACACATGACATGAATAGTTCTGATAATGCCAACCCTGACCTCAGCAAGCATTTTGCTTAAGCCGTGTCAGGACACGCAGGAAGTGCTCCATGACCCCAAGTTGAATTATGATGCTGTAGTCTTCCTCACCTCCTTCCCATACACTATTCCAGTTGGGTCAAGACTAAAAAGAATAGATTTGTACTTTGAATTATAGGCTAATTCTGGATTACTTACACTCAGGAGATCTTCCTAGAAAATCAGACAGATTTTTCAGAAAGCCCTGAGGCGTTGGGGAAGGATGAAAGGTGTCATATAGCCTGAGAAACACTCTAATGTCCACCCTTCTTAGTTGGTGCAACTGGTTTAGTTGTCCTGTGTGTCCTATGTGCACACAAACTCTGCCTTTTATTATTATTATTATTATAAACAGAGATCTCAAGTAGGCAGAGAGGCAGGAAAAGGAGAGAGAGGAGGAAACAGGCTCCCTGCTGAGCAGAGAGCCTGACTCGGGGCTCGATCCCAGGACCTTAGGATCATGACCTGAGCTGAAGGCAGAGGCTTTAACCCACTGAGCCACCCAGGTGCCCCCAAACTCTGCCTTTTTTTACTGCTGTTTCCTCCAGCCCAACCTAGAGCCTGGCCCACAACAGAGGCTCAATGGATATGTGTTGGATGGGTCAAAAAAGTGTTTCGGGGACTCTCTCAGCTTCTTGACTAGTGGTTGATATATCTTGATCCCCTGGTATATATCTGAGTCAGTATATAGGGAATTAGAGATAAATGTATGGTGTGGAGAACTCCGTGTACATTAACCAAAAGTTGTAGCTGAATAAAGTTACTCAATTAAGGACACAAGGCTATCTCTAGTATTTGATGACCTAAAGTTTGTGTTTTTTAAATTTCCTAAAATTAAAGTCATTTTAAAAAGTTTATAGTGTTAAACAAGATCCATTTCCAGATTTCTATTTTATTTCTCCAAATACAAAACCCAGCCCTTCCCTTGAACACAAAGATTGAGATTAGCAATATCATGGGTTAATTTTTCATACCTTGGTTTAGTAATTAGATGTATTTGAACCTGACTCTTTACAAAAGAAGACTTGAGACCATTTCTTCACAGTTTTCCTAAGAGAAATATGTGAAAATCTGAACCTGACATTTGGGGTTTGCTTATTTAATTAATATGAGAGTTTTAGAAATATTTCAGTGGATTATCTCAGGCTTACCAAGCCCATCAAATCCCTCAGATGTAAATGGGCACTCTGTAGTTAATAATGATAATAAAGGATCTTTGCAGGAAAATCATACCATAGCCACAAGTAATCAAACTCTCAAGAACTGCAAACTGGCTAATATTTTAGCTCACTTGCAAGCTAACAAGTTATCCTGTCATAGTTTTATGGATTTTGGAAAACAACAGAAGAGTTCTTGATCAGAGACAGAGAAAATTTATTACCCCCCAGAAGAGCAATGGCCAAAATATCAGCATTGCCCTGTCTTCTTAAGCCCCAGTACCAATAGGGCAACATGAAGGGAACCAGATGACATCTGCACATACACTGGGTCACTTTTGAGAAGAGGAGCCCCAAGTCTAGGGAACCCAAATGTTTTATAATAGACACTAAGCCACCCTGATGTCCTCTGTGGAAGAAGATACTAATTTACTGGTTAGTAAACAAGCCTTTGTTCCAGAGGAGACACTATTTCTGTCTTCCAAGGCAGTTTGTTCTACAAACATCGTTAGAAAAAGAGCCCAGAAAAAAACAGTCCCTGTTTTTGTTCCTAAGACATGCAGAACTGCAGGAGAGCCATGGAGAATTGTCTCACAAGTCAAGCATCCTAAAAAGGCCACTCTTCCTATTTTAAATAAAAATCTAGCATTTTTTTCAAGGCTCAAAAACTGTAGAATCTAACTTTTTGTTTGGTTTAGATTTATGGAGTTTAGCCAGCTTTTTGGAGGATGGGTATCAGTAGGAATCAGAAGACTCATCTGCCATAACATTTAAATTTAGATTTTATACCCAAATAATTCTAGCTCTTCAAAAAGAAATTGTTTGTGTGATGGTAGCACAGCTAAAGATTTTGACAATTCCCAGGGATATGAAACAGCAGGTTCTAATTTAGAGGTTTACTTAGCTGCTTTACTCCAAGATATGCTGGGTTTACAAGGGAGAAGCTTACAGACCAGAAGTACACCCAATGTTTCAAAAATGATTTTGATATTCTCCATATTTTTTTCCTAGAATCTAGGTCTTTAATTTTCAGAATCATCACAGTTGAAGTTAGTTTTTGTGATCATCTTTTTTACCCCCCTGCCATTCCTATGGGATAATTACATTCCTTTAGAGAAAAGGCATACTACATAAATTATTATGCTTTATTTTATTATTTTAATTTTTTTAAAAAGATTTTATTTATTTATTTGACAGAGAGAAACCACAAGTAGGCAGAGAGGCAGGCAGAGAGAGAGAGAGAGGAGGAAGCAGGCTCCTTGCTGAGCAGAGAGCCTGATGCGGGACTCGATCCCAGGACCCTGAGATCATGACCTGAGCCGAAGGCAGCGGCTTAACCACTGAGCTACCCAGGCACCCTTATTATGCTTTAAATATGAGAGTTTCAGTATCAACTGTAGCCATTAAACAATCACATTCATACACTGGTTTGTGTAAGGATAAGTTAAGTGTGTAAGTTTAAGATCTTTCACATTTTTTCTTTTAAATTTTAGGTTTTAGTTATCACCCATATTCCCATCCATATTGTTTCTTTTTTCCAATTAATGAAGTTAAAATCCATTTTCATTGATTAAAGAGATGAGTTATTCAGTCCTCTGATGTTAACCATTAAAATAATGTGACGTAGATAAAAATTAGTGTCAATAGTTTTACACTAAGTTTGTATCCAGGCAAAGGAGGAAAAACTTAAAGACATATGTGCCCTTACCTAGTTAAATCCTCTTTTCCTCTTTTGAGTTAGATGATGGAGCCGGCCAGTACCTAACAGAACCAGTCTAAAAATTGCATTTTTGTATCCTGAGCACAACTCAACACACAGTGAAATGACACCATCAATTCTGTTACCATGGGCAACTGTTCACATAAAACAACAGTGTTGAATTTTCCTCTCAGTCCTGTGCCCTTGAGAACTGTGAATATCAGACAGTAAAGACATTAAAGAAACAGACAAAGGTTTAAAACACTATAGTAATAAACACAAGCTTTCCTTTTTTACTTTATTGTTTTCCAGAACACAGTGTTAAGAATTTTTCCAGGGAACATTTCTAACACTAAAAATTATAATACCTTTCTGATTAAAGTGAAACATCAATCATCAAAAAACACAACATAACATACCTGAAGCATGACATTCCAGTTATAGTTTAAATAAGAGAAGGTTAATTTCTTGGAAGACATTTATTTTTCCATTTTGAATCCAAGTTCAGTGGTCTGAAAATTCAGATATTTATGCTCCTGAGGGTTGATTTTGCAGAGTACTGCCTCAAGGATATGTCAAAGAAAATCAGCTTCTTGATTTTTAGGAAAAATCTGTTTCCTACAATTTCTTCTTCCTCATCTCCCTAGTGATAATTGTTCTTCCACTTAAAGTGGAAGAAAGCACACCTATTATCCATTAGAAAACTTACAATGATACATGTTCCAAATTATAAAAACCTCAGGAACAATAATCAAAAAGATAATTGGAAATATTAGTGTAGGTGTGGTATTGAAGAATGATTCTAATGACTAGATAATAATCCTTTCAGAGGCCTACATATTGCCAACAATTTGCTTTCAGCAAAATTAAAGGATGACCTAACCAAGTGATCAGCTGATAAATCATTACAAATAACTTTTTTTGTTAATTCAAAGAATTGAGTGATTCTTGTATCATAAAATTTCTTCAACTCCCCATCTTTTTTCATTATTCTTGAGAATAATAAACTTCATCTAAAGAGTAGAAATATATCCTGTTATTCTAGAAGTTACATTCCACCCACACATACATAATAAACAAAAAACTCCCTGTCTGTTAAGAGAGGTTTCTTTCAATAAATTTCTCTTTTTGTATCTCACAGTTAATTCTAAAGATTTATAATATATTTCTATAATTTTGACCCATTTTGTGTTAATTATTGTGTTAATAGTTGAGAAAAATTACCTAAAAGTTTTTATGGAACATTAAAAAAAACCTAAAATTTCAGTTTATGTTAATTTTTGTCAGAGCACTTATGATGGAGTGATCAAAAGACTTTGAGTTTAAAAATGCATTGAAAAAAGATAAAATTCTGAGTTCAAGTGAAAAACAATATAAAACCTACTTTAAATATCTTATTCCTGTATTTTTTAAGTGGATGATGACGAATATCAGATAGGTATTGTGTTTCAATTCTACCGGAAATATTTAGAAGAGTGAAAAGTGCTCTCTTTTATATGTTAGAGCTTATAATAAAATAGAAATTGCATTATTTGATGTCATTTATATTTACAGTGAGAAGAAAATTTGATGTTGACTTATAAATGAGAGAAAGTACTTAGTTTTTCAAATTATTTTAAAGCTACCCAGTAAGAAAATTTAAAGACCAACACCAAAAGCTTTTACTTATTCTCAACAGGTACTTGTTCACAAAAGAGTTTCATGATCAATTCTGACATTTTTAAAAAATTGAGAGTTATTCCATTGAGTTCAATTTTCCCTAAAATGTTTTCAAAAAATTATTTCAGTTAGTGTTGACTAGAAGTCATTAAGAAAGACTGGGGAAGATTGAGGCTTTATTTTGTTGCTTTTCTTGGTTTATTTAAGTAATACAAGACAATATTGTTGAATGAAATATTTACTTTAGAAGGGGCCAGGCATGAGCCCAACTCAGAGTAACTGAGAGAAAGGGGAATATGAAAAATAAAAATAAGAACAAATGAAAGCTACCACATCATAGCTGATGTTGGAGATGGTGGTCCATGGTAGAGTGTCTTTTATTAAAGAGCATCCCTTTGCCACTTAGAGAACTTAATGAAGCCAGGATTTAAACATCTGTTTGGAAGGAAATGGGCATATGTCCCTTTCATATTCACATTTAAAGGATCTCTTGGCAGACAGAGAGCTGGGTGTGCCGTGTACCGCTTGCCTAGGCAATAAAAGCCATGGGATTTGGCTTCATTTTGGCAAAGTATCAGAACACTGACTCCTCTTCAAATCAAGTTGTTGAAAACTCTGCCTCCAGAGTTGCTAGGAATTCCCTGGCAAGAGTTTAAGACCTCCGTGAATCTTTCATACTTGGAGCTAGCATGCCAGGAGGTTGAGGAAGACTCAAATCAAGGCAAGACAAGGGCTTAAGTGACCGCCTCAGTGGCTTATAAGGAGGGGCCGAGGACGAACGTGGCATGTTACCTACCTGTTGACAGGTGAGGTCTTCCACATGGATTGCCCCTACTAAAGCAAAGCCATGCCTTCCACATCACATGGAGACACCTCAACATATTTGTCCTTCACATCTTTTCGTGATGCTCTGTGTGTCTATAAGCGCTGTCTGCAGATTTCATCTGGATCAGGCAAGTTCTGACGGGTGGCCCTGGAGATTTAATACCATGTGAAGGAAAGTGCCAATATCTGTGGGCAACTTGTGTCCTGGCAAGTCCAAAATGTCCTCTATCCTTGCAGCACAGGGGAGGCCTTAACAACATGTGTGGACTCTGACATTTACAGAGGGGCATGCTGTTGAGCTCATTTTGGAGTGCCAAGGTAAAAGGTGGAAGGATGGAGGTCAAGGAGGATTGTTCCAGGGCCAGCTACACAGTTGTGGTGGCCCTCCCTGGAGAAGAGGTCACTGGGTCTCTGAATACTCCATGGATCCCTTACAAACAAATAGCGCAAGCATTCCCTGTGGGTCTGTCATCAGGGCAACAGAGAACGAGGACACCCAGAGAGCCACCACTTCTTCACCGTGGCGGTGGAGATAGGTTGATTTTCTCTGGGGGAGAAATGAGACCACCTCATTGGAAAAACCAGCAGTAATTTGCAGAAGTCTTCCACTTGTCCCTGCAAATGTCAACATATGAAATCTCCATGTGATGGTTTCCATCTCTGTGCTCTTGACTTATGAGTTGAAAGAGAGCTGCTGCGTTTTTTTCTACGTTGGACATTCCCAGCACCTTTCCAGGGACCATGGACGCCTGTCAGATTCTGGCCTCATCTTGCTCCTAAGACAGCCCTGGGAAGACTCTTACCCTTTCAGTCAGTTTTATCTTGTTGTAGGAGCCATTTCAGAACTTTATTTCACTTTCTGGATTTGACAATCTGTGATTTGGGGCTGCTGAAATCATCGTTAAATAATATTCTCTTTATTTTTGACTTGACAGACTCCTTTTTGGGAGCTTGGACCATTCCTGTCAAAACCCTTGTCAACTGCTGCAACACCCAGTTTGTCAATATTAGATAAACCAAAACATCAATTCTTGAATTCTTTCTATTAGATCAAGAAACAAGTAGAAGCTTTCAGCAACGATATATTATTTTTAGAAACGTCAAGTGCAAGGTTTGCCTGACAATGTCTCATCAAAGATGGAGGGAAGTCTCTCTTTCAATGTCCAGCTCGTGGCTCACTGGCTGGTTCGAGTGCCCAGTTGAATGATGCCTAGGACGGGCTTTGAGTGTAGACTGTGGGTCCTTTTAGGCAAGCCTTTGACAGTTTAAACTGAGTGCTTATAACTCGAGATTTGTGATACAGTCCCATCTTCTTGTGGGTGAGCTCCACCACTTTCTGTGATGGTAAGATCAGCACATTCTCATCTGATGCCAACATGGGTCTCATGACCCCAGCAATGATTTTCCAAGATCCCACCAAGTAATTCCAAAAGGTGGTCACGGTGAAAGGTGGGGAAGGGAGGAAGAGGTTTTGGAGCTAATGAAGTGGGAATGGAAGTAGGTTAAGAAAACCTCTATGAACTCATCTAGAAAAGAAGGAGTGACACTTCCCCAACCTCCTCCTCATGGCTACTAGAGTAAAAGGTGATGAGGGATTCCCCACAACACTGTGACAGATACCAATGGCAGACAGGGGCACAGGGCACTGGTCAGTGGCATAGACTATTTAACTTCAAAACATTGTATTTACATAATTTTATCTTGCGTTTGTCCAATAGTAGGTCATTACAAAGGCTTCCACAGAACTATACGGCTGTCATTCTACTCAGACAGAACCAGATCCCCAGTTTCACAAAACTCAAAGACAAGTTTACCTGAGCACTGCATGGGTCTCATTAAGAGCAAAGTGATCCTACCAAAGATATAATCTGCAAGAACCTAATATGGTTTGGGTGGTAGGAAGTGGAGCGGAGGGATACAGAATTTTCTTTTCTTTTTCTTTTTCTTTTTTTTTTTTTTTAAGATTTTATTTATTTATTTGACAGAGAGAGATCACAAGAACGCAGAGAGGCAGACAGAGAGGGGGAGGAAGCAGGCTCCCCGCTGATCAGAGAGCCTGATGCAGGGCTCAATCCCAAGACCCTGCGATCATGACCTGAGCCGAAGGCAGAGGCTTTAACCCACTGAGCCACCCAGGTGCTCCTGGGATACAGATTTTTCATTTTGAATTCCCTGTCAATTAGAATAGTAATAAACATGTTCCTTTTGTTACAGTTATCTTCCGTGCCCTAATGATAACCCTATGGTGGATTCACTTGGAAAAAGATAATCTAGAAAAAATGTTTATTCAACTCTCTGCTATAATTAATTTATTTTCCTTACTTTAAAAGAACAAATTTAGTATGAGCAGATGTTTTCTGTCCGGAGTCTGGTCTTGTCAGGAGAGGTGAGTTGTTAAATTTGAGGCACATCTGACAGCCCCATACCCACAAAGGCCCATACCCACAAATGAGTGGTGGCTGGCATTGGGGGGGCCCTCCCCCACTGCCTCCGGTGGGCTAGGACACTGCAGCTGGTCTGTAACTGCTGGCTTTCCAGCACAAGGTGACTTCACCAGCAATGAACGAGGGCTGAGACAGCTCCTACGTCCATCCTTTCTGCAGAACCAAATGCTTATGTTCTGCATTTACTTATTCATTAACAAATATTTATTGAGCTATCACCAAGAGAGCACCATGATTAAAAAGCATGAGTTTCATGGACTGAGTGCCAGGACTCAGTGCCCCCTCAGCCACTTCAGAGCTCCGTTGACCTTGGCAAATGATTAACTCTTGAAGCCCGAGTTTCTTCTCCTCTAAAGAGGGATAATAATAGTTCCTGACTTGTAAGATTTGGGGACGATCACTGGAGGTAAGGTTCATAAAACACTCTACCCCTTGTAAGAATGTGTAGCTATTTTATTAGGGTGCGTTGGGCTGGATGGGCTGGAAGCAGAAGACAAGTGAGTTCTTGATCCCATCCGGCAAGTCCTGTAATGTTCCCTGTCACTCTCGGATAATGAGAAGTGCTCTGATCAGTTTCGGTGCCAACAACAGTCTCCTTTCAGAAATTCAAACATTCCATCAAGTATCATAATCGAATTTTGGAGCTCTGTTTAATTCAGAGCTACAGTCCACTCAGCTTGACCCCCATCAGGAAGACCGAGTGGGAGAAGAGAGAGCCGTGGGCCTCCTTCCCCGTGCCTTCCTGGCTCCATCTCCTACCCACTCATTAACTGTGATGTTGGACTTCTCCATGGGAAGGGTGGGGACACACAGCAGGGGGAGCTCTGGTCTGGTGTGGGCTCTGAGCCGGGCAGAGGTCCAATGCTGCCCCTCTCGCTGCTCCCCAGCGGGTGACCCAGCCACCACCCTCACCACTTGCATTCTCAGACCTGTGTCCCACACCCCGCCTTCCAGGATTATTGTCAGGCTCTGTCAGTGTCCCTCACAAATCCTTTCTCACTGGGCTGGAGATGAGAAGGAAGCACATTTCCTCTCCCCTCCTGCTGAGGAAGGACCCAGCCCGGCTCTCCAGCCACAAACCACGAAGGCCTGGGGCAGAGGGCAGAGGACAGAGGGCTGGCCCTCAGTTTCAACGGGTTTTTATCATTTTGCTGCCCCACACCCACTCTTCCCTTTCTTCTAGTGCACTGGCTGCTCCTGAGCGAGATTTTTCCCAGTGGAATTAGAGGACGAGCCATGGCTTTAACTTCTAGCATGAACTGGGGCATCAATCTTCTCATCTCTCTGACATTTTTGACTCTGACCGGTAAGGACTTGTTGTTTTCCTCTAACACCTTTTGTGCTCCTAGGACAAATATGAGGGAAGCAGACTCACCTAAAGATCATTTTACTGTGGACGAATTCAGAACATTCCAAAGTAAAAGAAGGTACCTGATGCACCGACCACCCAGTTTAAAGTTATGACTCTTAATTCATTTTTAACCGCACCTGTTCTTTCCCCAAATTATTTTGAGTCACATCTTGAATATGATGTCATCCCAAACATGATTTTGTCTATAAAATTTCCACATGGACGTCTGAAAGATAAGACATTTAGAAACTCTACCTGTCATATCATGATCAAGACCCAACATATTAATAGTCATCCCTTGGTATCAAATATCCAATCTGTCTTCCCATTCTTCCAATTGTCTGATAATTATTTTTTTTATACTTTGCTTGAATCACGATCCAAAAACACAACTTACAATTGATTATTTCTTATAATTTGTAGGTTTTATCTTCATTTCTCCCTCTTCTTCCCCATCTTTATGTTTTTAATGAAGAAACAGAGTTATCTGTATCATAGAGTTTTTCCCATCCTGGGTTTTGCTGATTATAATCCTATCACATGACCTTCTGTCCTTTGTATTTCCAGTGAACTACTATCTAGATCTGGCAGTTTGAACAGATTAAGATTTTCTCACTTGCTTGTTTGTAAACTCCTTCACAGATGATGGCGTGCATCCTGCCACAAGGACACAAACTCTCTGTCTCCCACTTTGTCATGTAGGCTTCCGTGAGGATCATCGCCCAGATCCGTTATTTTTATTCCATCATTGCTTCTAAATTTTGATCATAGCTACTTCTCTAAGGAGAAGTTCTTCTCCTTATTTATTTGCCTGACCTTGAAGTGTGAATCAAAGGAAAAAGGCAAGAAAATCGCTTGAAACTTTCTCTTTATTTTCTAGTTTTCCAAATAATGAAGTAGTTCCCCAGCAGTCTCCAAAATTGACTGATGAGCTCTTTCCTTTCTTTCCTCTTTCCTTCATATATGCATGTGATATGAATATTAAGTAATACATATAATATATAAATTTGGAAAAGTGGATATATACTCAAAAAGGCATAGTACTTCTGAATTTTATCAACCACTTCTTTTTTTTTTTTTTTTAGTACATCTACTTTGGGAAATAAACTTTCAGAGTTATTAATTAAGTATGGTTTGGGTTCTTACATAAAATTTCAAATGTTTATGTCCTACATTTTTAGAAATAGACCCAGATTAAAGGAAATGAAGGAATTGGTTATTAGCACCAACCATACCGATATTACTGAGATCACATGCATAGACCTGTGCCTTTTACCTTTCTCTCTCTCTCTCTCACACACACACACACACACACACACACACACACACACACACACACACCTTTATCTGCTCTTTGATATGGAAAAAGAGAAATATAAGAGAAAAAAATGGATGGAGCACAGCATAATGTATAAACCTGACAAATCACTATGCTGTATATCTGAAGCCAATGTAACATTGTGTGTCAACTATGCTTAAAAAATTTTTTTAATTAAAAAATAGAAGAAAGAATGGAAATGATCAGGGGTGAAAAAAGAGGACACAAATCCCTGGGAAGGATCGCTAATCTACTGGAGAGTTAATGCACATTGAGAAGCACTTCCGCGTTTAGAGCAAATTTTCAGAAAACACGTTCACCTAAAAATCCTGGAATGAACCTGTAGATGACATTTCACTAGACTAAGCTTGAAATTCAGTACAGGTTTCTCTCACTGTCTGAAACTAGAGCGTCTCTAGGAAGCTTTTCAGAAGCCAAGAGGGTGTGATGCAGAGGAGCAACTACCACTTTTGGAGAGCGAAAATCCTCTTGGGATTTCTCTCAGTTAGCAAAAACAGATACTAATGTGGATCTTTGAGAAAAGCAAAGTGGCATAACGCAAACTTGCCGAGAGCATGGAAACCTGTACTTACTTTAAAAAAATCAATTACCCAAGTAGAAGACGTAAGGCTTCTGCTTGGCAGCAAGCCCTTGGACACCGGCCTTTTCAGGGCAACTTCAGCCGTATCAATAAAAGCAGTGTGTTCTGGGGAAACTGACCCACTGGGTGGTGGTCAGGATGCAGCTGCATTGCACTCAGCTCTGAGTAAACTATCCTAAGAAGATTGCTTAGAGATTTTCAGAGTGTTGCCCTGTGTCCACCATGGGGGTCGGGGGTGCACCTGTGGTCTGTGTGGGCAGTTGCAAGAGTTCAGGGTGTTTGGCTGGGGGGAGAAGGTGTTCAGGGAAGGGAGGGGGGCAGGCAGGGATCTGCATGGCTGTGGGCTGTCCTGCTGTCATGAAGAAGGGATGGAGAGCAGACCGGAGTGCAAAGCAGAACCTCTGAGCTAAAGCTCCTGAACGGGAGACTTGGGCTTCTGAATCAGGGAGGAGGACCTTTGTAAGAGGCAGGGCCAGCCCACCCTGCAGTGAGAATTTCCAAAGGGGTAAGCTCCTCGTTACCGAAAGTACTCAAATGGACCAAAGGGCAGGTTTGATGAGGTGAACTTTTGTTTTGTTTGGGTTTTTCCTCTGTCTGTATCCTGGTTTCCTGTCCCAGAGAGGAAAGGAGGAAGGAGGACCCTTTCTACAAGCACTTTATTAAGCACTCACTGGGGCAAAAACCTGTGCCCGCAGCAAGAGAAGCGCAGAGGGACAGGGCTTTCATTAAAACCACCCTAAGAGCTGTCCTGCAGTCCCTCCTTCCCGCTTTGCCTCACCTCAGCACAACGGATGGACAGGTGGCTAATATGCTTAGATATTTCCAGGCTGTATGTGCCGTGCCACCTCACTACAGACCTGCTGGGTCAGTTCTTCTGGCCTCCGGGGGGGATCGGTGGGTGCAGCTGTGAAGTGTGAAGGGCTGTTTGCCCTGTTTCTGGCTGTGGTCAGTCAGAGCCTGTGCTTGTAAAGACCCGGCTTCTTCCCCGCTGCTCCCCAAGGCTGGACTTCCTGCTCCTGAGCCCCCAGGGTGGGGCACGATGCACCCAGTGCCTGGGGGCGGGGGAAGGGGGGTTACTTCTCGCCACTTCATGTGACTTGACCAGGTTCAGGAACCGCCAAGGGACTGTACCTGTGGCCAGCAGCGGTCAGAGGCCACTCTAGGCTGTCAGGCCAGATAGGACAGCACCTGAGGGTGTGACTGCTTGCAGATGACTCTTAGCAAGTGAGTGCCTTTCCTTAGAACTGTTCACACTTCTTCCTCTGAATCCAGGAGGAGGCATTAAAACACACTGCCAGCTACTAAGAGGAAATACTGCCAACATGAAATGATTTATTTGAATAATAAGGGTAAAGAAGGGTGAGCTCATTTCAAGAAAAGTGCATCTGTCTTTAAAAATGTCCACCACATAGAAACCCAATTGCCACAGTCGTTTCTCCTGAGAGGGGGACATGCGAGGGTAAGGAGCCAGAGGAGATATTTGACCTTCTGCTTTCAATGTTTCTGCATCATTTGAGGTTATTTTATTTTTATTGTATTTTATTTTATTTGTTTGCAATGAGCAGGCATATTACCATTTCAAAAAAGAAAGGCATGCTCACAAAGAAGATGGCGTTGGGTTTAAATTGTGATTGTCACAAGGCTGTAAGAGAGAAAGCTGCGTTAGTCTGTAAAAAGGAAACTTACAGAGATTGGCTATATTTTCAGCTTGTGGTTGCTACTTCCCAGGATACTACCAGCATGTTTGAAAATACACGTGTTTTTATTTATACCCCAAGAAGCAGCTTGTCCACAAAATGGGGTCAAAGCAAGGCAAAGCACATTTTTAATCAGTCTCTCTTGTCCCTTGTAGAGCTCATTGGCTTGCCGTGGGTTTGCTTTATATATGCAATCATGAGCCTCGCATGCCTGGCTTTTGTCGTTGTGTTTATACCCGAGACAAAGGGACGCTCTTTGGAACAAATATCAGTGGAGCTGGCAAAAGCGTAAGTATTATGTTTATGCTCTCTGAACAACGCTCCAGTAAAAAAAAAATGAGGCTTTTATATACAACCAAATGATGACCCAACATCTGAAATTATTTCAGGATATTCCCTTTGGCCTGAAACCATATCTTAAAGCACAATTTCAGTTTTGTTTTGTTTTTTTTTTAAGATTTTATTTATTTATTTATTTATTTATTTATTATTTTTCTTTTTATTAAAAGATTTTATTTATTTATTTGACAGACAGAGATCACAAGTAGGCCGAGAGGCAGGCAGAGAGAGAGAGAGAGAGATTGAGAGGGAAGCAGGCTTCCTGCGGAGCAGGGAGCCCGATGCAGGGCTCGATCCCAGGACCCTGAGATCATGACCCGAGCCGAAGGCAGCAGCCCAAACCACTGAGCCACCCAGGCGCCCCAAGATTTTATTTATTTACTTGACAGAGATCACAAGGAGGCAGAAAGACAGGCAAAGAGAGAGAGGAAGAAACAGGCTCCTTGCTGAGCAGAGAGCCCGATGCGGGACTTGATGCCAGGACCCTGAGATCATGACCTGAGCCAAAGGCAGAGGCTTTAACCCACTGAGCCACTCAGGTGCCCCCACAATTTCAGTTTTTGTGCCGTGTGATGAATCTAGGTGACTAAGCTAAGGAATTAAAATAACCAGTGCTTTCTAGCAGGTGAACCTTTCAAAGTTCTTTTCAGTAAAGCCCGAAGAACCTCTTCTCATCTCCCTAGGTGCCCCACGAAGGAGGGGATTTTTTTGTTTGGGGTTTCAGGTAAATCTTGGAATGTCGTGCCCCTCCCCCCCTCCCCCGCACCTCATGCCAGAACCATGGGCCTCCTTCCGCTCTCAAACGTGTAGGTCATCTTGAAGCCCTAACCACCTGTGAAGGCTGAGATGACCAGGAACACCTTTGGGTTCAAATGACGGCATTTATTCCAAATACGGCACAATCAAGATGAATTTCAGAAAGCTGAAGAGTTTCTCCTGCAGATGGCAGCTGGAAGATGGTTAATACATCTCACAGAGAGAGATTGTTTAAGCAGCTTAATTTAGGCGTGGGCTGTAGAAAACTCTTTCCTTTTGAGTAACAGAGCTCAGATCTCTAAGTGGTGAACTGCAGGGAAGGAGGGGATGCTCAGGGGCCCGGAATGAAGCAGAACTTGTTCTTCTTCCTAGCAATAAATCATTACACTCGACAACGTAGGGATACTGGTTCTTGGGTTTTAATGGGAGGGTGCTGTTTATCTACAGTTTGGGAATTTCTTCTAAAAACACTCTCAGTGGGCCAGACAGAAATGATTGTTACGGGAATCTGATGGAAGAATGAACCTGCGAGGTGATTTCATGGTCACTCTACGTGGACATATTTATTCAGAGTAGGATTTGGAAAACTTCTGCTTTGTATTTTATGCACTTAGACGTGGTTTGCATTTTTTAAATATTTCACTTTAGCAGGCAGAAAGACCTCTCTTAATTCAAGCTGTGAGTTAAATATCAAATTGTAGTTAATTTTTAATATAGATAAAGCCCTGTTTTTTAAAAAATACAATGAAAATGAAAGTTATTCATTTATGGGGAAATCTAATTGTCAGAAGGCTGGCTAGACCCTTGGCCTGATCAGCACATTGCCTGGCTCTATGCAAGTTGAAGCCAACTGAGTTTCTTGGGGGAGCACAGAATCTGAACAAGACTATGAACTACTGATACACGATTCAAATAACTGAGAACCTCATTTCTTATGCATCCATTTGGGGCCTTGATTTAGATTCTAGGCCTTTGCCAGGACTAACACGCCAGGACTCTGAAAACTTCCAAACCTACTGTCCAGTCTTCATTTCTCATTCTGCTCTGTGTTTCCCATCAGTTGTCTGTTGAAGTGTAGCACACCATCTCCACATGTCATGACTTAAAATATACTACTCCCATTTCCCAGGATGCTTTGGTTTGTCTGGGCGGTGCTCCTGCTCGTTCTCCTCCTGGGCGCCCTCATGGGTTGACATGGCAGGAGGGCCAATCAGTCTGGACGGTGTAAGAGAGCCTCACCAAGGTGGATGAGAGTGGGTGCTGATTCGCTGGGGTGGTTCTGTTGTCCTCCGCAGGGTCTTGCTCCCCAGAAGGCTGATATGGCTTCCTCACATGGCAGATTCTGGGCAACGTTCCAAGGCAGTGGAAGCAGGAGCTATAAGGCCTGTAAAGTGTACATTCTAGAAGTCACACTGCAGTACTCCAATTTTTTTTCCCGAGACCGGTCCAGAATGAAAGGGTGTAGAAATTGACTTAAGCTTTTGATGGGATAAAGGAAACAGAATTTTTTTTTAACCACATTAATCTACCACCCCTGCTCTTTCTTGAAATTTTCTTTTCGCTCCCGTGAAACGATTTTCTTTCCAGCAATTTACCTCACACACACTTATCTCTTTATCTCTTTCTATTACGACATTCTGTATATCATTGACGATTTAACTCAAAATCCTTAAAGACAACGCAAATCCTCGTCGTTGAAGTCCTGCATAAACTTAGCCCTGGAGCATATTTCTTTCTCCTGGATTTTTAATATTTTCTCGTTCCATTTTCTTCTCTACTGCCTTAGCTAAGACCCTGTCAGCTTCACCTCCTTAACGAAGTTGTAACATATTGCTTTCCAGGAATGGTTTCTGCTCATTATCCTTCCTATGAAACCTCTCTGTGCAGTGCCTAGTATAATACTGATTCCTAGCAGAGGATCAAAAAGTATCCACTGACCAATTTGATAACTTGTAAACAAGGCCAGTGCTAAATTCCTTATTGGGGCAGGGGTGGGATTTATTCATGGATAACGGTGCAAAAGCACAACACGTTTTGATCCGGTCTCAGGATATGAGTTAATCTATAGTCTAATACAGCCTGTGCAACGGGAGGAGGAAGAGGCATGTGGGCAGATTAAGTGAGACAGTCTGGCTTTCCACACCTCTACCTTCCCCTCCACTTCAGATATTGTTTAACTAATTCTTTTATGATCATGTGTTAGGCACCCAACACTGTACTAGGAAAGAACTGAGAACATAGGAGACAAGGAGTCCCAACTTCTTCCGTCGAGGAGGCAGGCAAGAAAATACAGAGCATCACAAAGATTTTCCATTGTTGGCAAGCACAAAGGAAAATCACATATATTCGAGGATGTCATTTATAACATCTTCCTGAGAGAGAGAATACCGAAGCAGAATCCTGAAGGAGTGATCTGGGCCAAGAGGAGTACATGGGAGTCAGAGGAGAATTGCACTCAGAGGCCAGTGTGCTCACTAGTGGGGTCTGAAGAGGACAAGTTCTGGGTGGGGGACTGAGAGATGAGTCCAGAGCACAGGGCAGAGAGCAGTCAGGAAGGGTCTCGTCCGTCTTGGTAAAGAGTTTGAATTTTATGCTGAAGGCAGTGGGATATATTTAAAACAATAGGGCAGGGGATAAAAGTTACCTGATTTTTTACGGAGGACTCTGGCAAAATATAGAGATTGGAAGGGGGGCTGCTGAGTGAGGGAGACCAATGGGAGTCTTGTGAAGAAATGGGGTAGAGAACTATGGGGCTGGATGGCGTGCACGGATGAAATTAGATGACTTGGAGCTGGATTGGAAAAGACAGTTGAGGGAAAAGAGAAAATCAGGATCTTTCTCGAGAATAGAGAACTAACCCCATTTGAGGACATCCACTGAAGTAAGACGAGGAGGAGGAAGAGCAGGCTTGGGAGGCTGAAGTCTGGCGGGGGCTCCCGTACCCCACTGAGTTAAGTTGGTGCGTACTGTCTGTGGGCTCCTATAGGACACACGAGGGGAAGGAAGAAAAGACCAGTGTGCGTTGGAAGCTAGTCCTGGACATATCAGTGTGTAGAAGGAAGTGCGTATGAAATCCGGGGCAGACCCACATTTTGTGAAGCCTAAGCTTTTCAGGGCCTTGTTGAAGGAAAAAAAAGATACAAATTATGAATGTAAAATTAGGTGTGACTGTGTGTGTCTTACAAGAAAGAGGCTGTGAAGTGAGGGGCCCCGGGGTTGAAGTGTCATTGCCCTTATGGTAGGTCCATCTTGAGCCTATGCACTTTTTAACTACCTGTTTATTAGCTGGGGGAGTGAAATTTCTTTAAAAATAAAGGTTTGCTAAAATTCTTGTGAACAACACTAATTGCAAAGTTGAGCTGGAGAGAAAGCAATTATGAATGAGCTGAACAAAACAAAGGACCTACTTACTCTATTATCACTCCCTATTGCATTCTTTTTTTAAAAAAAAAAAAGTCTAACTCGAAACCGGAATGAATAAATAATTTGGAATTAAGGTTAAGAAACTTTCAGGTCTATTTTTCATATGGGGCTGTTGGAATGTATCAAATTGCCAACCAAATAAAAATATGAGGACAAAACTTGAGAAAAGCCAATCTTTCTATCTAGTAGACCCCCAGAATAAGACATTCCTTAGCAACCTATCATTTGGCTACCTAAAAACGCAGCAAAACTTATTCAGAAATAGGGTGGGGAAGGACTCTGTCTAAATTCGTAAAACTCTGAGTTATGAAATGTTTTTGAAAGAATCACATTTCTGTGGCTTTTGAGTCATGCGGTTACCCAAATTTAAATCCAAACCTTCAGTGATAAATTGCAAAGTAAGGGAAATCTGAAAGCCCAAATCCTGGTCACCCTAGATGTACCACACTTGTGCTAGGTGTTGAAGAATAAGAGTAGATACGAGGTCTGATATAGAGAATTATAAAGGGTGGGGGATGCAGAGTAATACTGCAGATGAAATTCCCAGTGGCAGTGAAGGCATCTCCCAGGGTGTGAGTTGTGGAGCAGAGAGGAAACCGTTGCTCTCAGAAACCTTGGCTGACTCCTATTTCTGTAGTACTATAGGAAACAATTTTTTTTTTTTTTTTTAGATTTTATTTTTTTATTTGAGAGAGAGAGAAAGCATAAGTAGGTGGAGGGGCAGGGAGAGAAGGAGAAGCAGGCTCCCTGCTGAGGCTTGATCCCAGGACCCTGATATCCTAACCCGAGCCGAAGGCAGACACTTAACCCAGGTGCCCAGCAAATGTTTCTTTTAAATTGGAAATATAAGTAGCCTGAATTTTGTCAGCTGTCTAAAGTACGTATGGAGTATGTATGTTAAACCCGGTTCCCAGCAGGAAAATGTCAGAGACAAAAATAAAAGGAAGATAAAATCCGTGATGGTATGGAGAAGTTATGTAATCAGCTCAGTGCACTCAGGTGGGCGGGAAGCCCAGGGAGCTCACTGGCAGGCGGGAGCTGAAGTGAGCTCGGAGACGGTGCTAAGGGAGTCTTCTCAAATTTAGGAGTTACTGAAGAAAATGAGTCCAATTTTGTCACCAGGGAAAGAGAGTGTCCTGACATGTATAGCCCAACGAATCCCTAAGGAGGAAGAAAGGAAACGATTTCTAATGTGAAAATGACTTCAAAGGTGATATTACAGTGTTGCTTAACATTTTCCTTTCTCATTCAATATTTTTATGGGGCATCTGGGTGGCTCAGTGCATTAAGCCTCTGCCTTCATCTCTGGTCATGATCTCGGGGTCCTGGGATCAAGCCCCGCATCGGGCTCTCTGCTCAGCGGGGAGCCTGCTTCCCCTCCTCCCTCTCTGCCTGCCTCTCTGCCTAGTTGTGATCTCTGACTGTCAAATAAATAAATAAAATCTTTAAAAAAAATTTTTTTTTCCTTTTTCCTATTTGGCGTTCAGTTCTTTTACTTCCATTACTGCAAGGCTGAGAAAACAAATATTCTTCCAAGGTTATTAGGTTTCTTATAAAATAAACAGTGATTCAGCTGAGAGGTCAGAAAAGATTTCAGCAATAATGTAATTTGAAAGGATTTTATTCTGAACTTCTGCCCTGCCAGCGACCAACTCAAGATGGGGTGTTGGCTGTATTTGCTATTTCAGCTGTGACTTTTATGCTTTTCCTTAGTTTAAGTGGAAACAAAGAGAAAATGAACAAGTTGACATTTTGGAAATATATTCATTCTGAGACTTGTTATTTTTCCCTTCTAGCAAATTTATTGTATGTGGTCATTCCTTCCTTCCTTCATCCAAACTCACTTGTTCGAGAAATATTTACTGAGCATCCAATATGTGCCAGGCACTCGCTGTTCAAGGTGCCACAGACAGTACTCAGTGAGCAAAAATGCCTTGAGAATTAAAACATGTTGATAAGAGAGGGAGTGAGTGGGGGGCTACTTTTGATCCGGTGATCGGAGAAGGTTACCTGAGAGGTAACACTTAGGATAAAATCTGGGTGATAATGAGGAGTCGACAAAGAAAGGACAAAGGAGAACTGGAGCAGAGAGAACAGCTAGCACAAAGGCTAATCCGAACACACCTGACCTGTTCCAGGGGCAGCAAGAAGGCCACGAGGTTGAAATTTGGGAGATTCAGTTAGAAAGTCAGTGGAGCCCTGCAGGTCCAGCAAGTTTGGATTTCTTTTTTCTTTTCTTTTCTTTCTTATTTTTAAAGATGTTTATTTACTTATTTGAGAGCACAGTAGCTGGGGTGGGGGTGGGTGGGGACAGAAGGAGGGCAGGGGAGAAGGAGAGGGAGAAGCAGACTCCCCCGGGAGCAGGGAGCCTGGATCATGACCTGAGTGGAAGGCAGACGCTTAACCTTAACCGACGGAGCCACCCAGGTTCCCCTTGGATTTCATGCTAAGTGCCATGGGAAGCTACTAAAATATTTTCACAGGGTGATGTGAGCTGATTTACATTTTGAGGTGTGCCAACTGAGCCTCTGCGGTCACACAACTGAACATGGCTGAGAAAGCATGTAAACCCGGTGTTGGGTTTTTCTCACTTTAAATCATGATCCTCGGGGGCGCCTGGGTGGCTCAGTCAGTTAAGAGTCTGTCCTGGGCTCAGGTCATGATCCCAGGGGCCTGGCATCGGGTTCCTTGCTCGGCGGGGAGTCAGCTTCTCCTTCTCTCTGTAGCCCTCTCCACCTCCTGCTTATGCTTTCTCTCTCTGTCAAATAAGTTAATTTAAAAAAAAATCACGATCGTTGACCTCAAGTGGCCTTCAGTGCTGCCTGACAGTCACATATGTCCCAGGCCTATGGACTGGAAACCTCCCCGCCTCCTTAGCCCTGTTCACTCCCACTGATGACCTTGTCTCTGACTTCACTGAAGAAAATGAACACAATCAGAAGGCAACTTCTGTACACAACAACCCACATAGTAGTGTTTGTATCTAAATACACCATCATCCTTCCGGGTTCTCTCTGTTAGTTCTGTCATTCCTGTGTGAGGCCCAGCACTTCACGCTCTCCTCCATCCCTTTTCCAGGACATTATCCAACAGTTGTCTCTGTTCAGTCTTGCATCATGAACATTTTACCTCTCGACTGGATCCAACTTCTCACCAGAAACTGTGTGATTTTTCTTTCCCCCATCTTAAAAAAAATGGTCTTGATTCCATTTTCCTCTTTAGCTTGTGCTGTTCCTTTGCTACCATTTATAGCCAAGTTCTGGAATATTCATTGACATCAATTTCTCTTTCTCCATTCTCTCATGAGCCTGCCCCAATGAGACTTTTAAGGCTACCACCCTAGCGAAATTGCTCTAACATCCCAGTGACCTCTACATTGCTAAACCCGGTGATCAGTCTCATTCCTAGATGCTTAGGATTCGTCCATGATAATCTCTACACCACACATCTGCACTAAGTCTCATTATATCTGTTAACAAAACATACCGTGAACCTGACCCTTTCGATGAGTGCCATGCTCCATCCCAACCACCACCTTTTTCTTGGACTAGATTAACCTCTACACTGTCTTCCAGCCCCTGCCCTCCTCAGTCTATCCTCGAACCAGCAGTTTGATTGAACTTCTAAAGATGTCATTCCTCAGCTCAAAATTCTGTGGTTCAAATTACATTTCAAATAAAATGCGCACTTCTGTGGCTGCCACCTACTTCTCTAAGCTCATCTCATCGTTCATGTACTAGCCATGCTCTGACCTTTCTGGAAACACAGTGCTTCCAGTTTTTCACAGGGTTTCCTCCTTAACTTGTCAGTTTCTGATCAAATGTCACTTCTTTAGAGTGATGCCAGCAGTGTGATAGTCATCTCCCATCTGTTTCCATTTTTTTTCCTGTTTATTTTTCTCACTAACACTTTCACTACTCAAAATTATATGCTTATACACTTGTCTCCTTTATTAAAAGATAAGCTCCTTGAAGCAGAAGTCTCTATCTGCCCAAGTAACTGGTTCAATGCACAGGGAAAGATCTTTGAAAGAGGGTCAAAGGTGGCCTTTGTTTCTAAAAAACGTAAACTACCAGGGCATATTTTTATACTGATGGGAATAATCCCGTAGAAGAGAACTTCTTAATGCAGGAGCAAGCACATAAGGCAGGAGGCAGACAACACAGACGCCAATAGAGGCATACTGGTAGAGTTTAAGAAGAGGAGGAAAATAAAATAGGATCTGGGACACTATCTCCATTAGTTCTATGTAATACTATCCTAGGACTTCGCAGGTAGGAATGCCTTGATTTACTGGGAAGTCGCCCTCCCCACCTTACCCTTTGCATGAGCTTGACCAAAGTTCGGGGTAAATCTGAATTTCATGATACATCAAGGCTTTGCAGTAAAAACGTCTTTTCGGGCAGGCTAAAACCTTAAAGCCCCAGGGTGGTTTAAAAAAAAAAAAATAGCCTGTACTTTTTTTTTCCCCCCAAGTACTATAAACTACGAGTGACATTTTCATTAGTGCCTTTCTCTTTCAGGAACTATGTGAAAAACAACATTTGTTTTATGAGTCATCATCAAGAGGAATTAGTGCCAAAACAGCTTCAAAAAAGAAAACCCCAAGAGCAGCTCTTGGAGTGTAAAAGTCTGTGTGGTAGGGGACAACCAAGGCAGCTTTCTCCAGAGACCTAATGGCCGCAAACCTTGCAAATGTTGGTAAAGTAGGACAACAATTAGAAGGGTGTCTTTGTACCAAGACACATTGGCCACTCCCATGTTTTCTCCCTGGTGTTGTGGAGGTAGTTTTAGAGACACCCTGAAATTATAAAGGCAAACTTTAACCTCCACCTCTTGTAAGGTAAAGGAGGTACAAGATTCCGTGATCCCTTTCTTACTCTGCCTAGGACTCCAGGTGAAACAGATCCTGGCTGGTTCAATACCTCACACCCTTTTCACAGAGCAGCCTTTGAGAAACGATGAACAAGTAATGCGATCAACTTTTGCCTTAAGGTTATGTGTGTGCAGAGGCCAGTTGCGGCTTCATGATCCAGACACCTCAGTGGCCTGAACACAAACTCACAGGTTTTTGCCCACTATGACAGTACTTGCACTGGGCCTTCTTGTGAAAAAGAACCGGGACACAACGTGGAGAGTTGCACCTATGTTCTAGATTAGGAGAGGATCCTGGCTAGGATTTCAGTGATAATCCCTAATTATAGTTCAACAAGTACAAAGATAATGCAGCTTATTTTATGAACTACAGTGTAATAGAAAATTCCCTTCTATGAATTTTATGTATAAAATATTACAAGAAACAATTCTGCAATAGTTGAGAAAAGTAAAACATTTTTTCCATCCATTTGGAAAAACACGACTAGAAAGGGCTATTTCAAAATCCGGGGACCATTTTTACATAGTTGTACCTGTTACTAAAACTTTAGAAAAGGGTCAGGCCATCAGGTGATTGATCCCAATCTTTATAATCAATTAGGTGTGAGTTATTAAGTCCAGCTTATGAAACTCTCTCCTTGGACGGCTTTCATGATGACTTACTAGCTATCCATAGCTTCCTGCAATCCTCAACGCTCCTCAGGACTATCACTACCTCAGGTGATGGCACACGAGCTGTAACCAATGCGGCCTTGCAGACAACGGCAGATGCAGTGAGTGACATTCAGACAGCAGGACAGTTCCCTCACCATGTGTTCTTCTCTAGGATGAAATGGAGGTCACCGACTGTAACAGGAACTTGGGTTTCCCCCACACAACAGTGAACTGCTCTCTTCTGTCTCTCCAGCTGAATATTGGGACTCGGTGAGGTGTTTTTCCCAACTCGGATATGATGACAGAAAATCTACAATAAAGAATCTCGATCTATTTAAGTAGTGACCCATTAAATTACTATTATAAGCTATGGGAGACACATGAAAACTTAAAGTATGAATAATCTAACTTGAAAAAGAATAAAACATGTCTGGCCTGAAGAATAGAGAATCCTAAGAGCCAAAACCCATTTGTTATTTAGACTGGAATTTTTCTATTGGCCCCTAACAAACTGTGCCAGTTTGATGAGGGTACATGATCTAGGAATTCCCCTATAAAATTGAAAGACTATAAATCTACGTAACAGTGACACTGTATTAGCAGAGACTCAGAAGAATGACTTAAAGTCCTGATTCTGAAACGTATTACATAATGAGAATTGGCAGAGAAAGTTCTGAGGAAGGGAGATTTGAGATTTTACTTCTACCACAGCACATTTCCTATGTAAGTTGGAGCACGTTTTTTGTGTTTTATTTTGGAAAGAGAAAGAAAAGTGTGTTCTGTAAAGGATCAATTTAAGAAATTTATTATGAATCCTCAGCGGAATTATATGCGGAGATGATTTAAAAAAAATCAAGACAGGTAATTGATACGAATTTTCTTTGTCAAGCACCCCAGATTGTAAGATATTTAACAAAACTGTTACATGTTCCCTTCCAAGTTCAAAACTGTATATTTACATTAGCAATTTCTTGTTTTAGCCATTCATCATAAATGGATAGGAAACTGTTCATAAACTTAGGTTTATCACTAGTGATTTCAACTGCAGTATCTTAAACACTCCTGTATTTTTCTTTTACTGTCCTGAGTATGTAACTAAATAATTCTGTCTTCAAACAAATTTTTACCCAATACACCCTTAACCAGAGATTTTTGATTTCCAAAAATAAAAAAGGGGGAAAACTTATCATTTGTATGTATATATTCACAGTTTTTATTTATAAAAAAAAAATTTACAGCACTTGTGAAGAGCCAGCAGAAGACATCAGACGCGCTCATTCTTCCCAGCTTTGTTCAGGTTAGCGGGTTATCCGTGACACTTCGCCAGGCGATGCTCACACGGCAGCCCTGACACCTGACCCAGTTAGATTGTCTTTCTTCCTTTTTTCTGAGAGAGCATTTTGATGAGCTACTGATTACCTATTTCTTAAGTTACTTGAATACTGAAAATATTATGGTATCTGGATCCGCACCTTGGCCATATAATCATGTCCCCCCCACCCCCTTTTCTCTTTCTGTGAACATTACCAAACAGGTTACTTATTACTGTTAGTTAAAGCTAAGTGGAAAATCTCAATTTTTAAAAGTAGTTTCCCAGAACCTGTGACTTCTTTACTGAATTGTATCTTCTATATTTCATGAGGTTTACCCTATCCTACTGGATCTTAAAATGAAGCAAAAAACACAATGTAAAAAAAAAAAAAAAAAACAACAAACCCCAAAAACAAAAACCAAAACAAAACAAAACAAAAAAAACCAGGAGAGAGAGAATAAGAGAAGTTTGAAAATCACAATTAAGTTTTTCACAAGAAAGAAAATATAAAAGCGAGCCTTTGTCCCCTGACTTAAGAGTGAGAGGCACCGCAGGGGAGGGCATTGAGAGAAAAGGGGATAAAAAAATAAATGTAAAAATAAGGTATATTTTTCAGTGCAGTATGTAAGCTAGATTTGGAAGACTTTATAATATAGTAAGGAAAATGAACTAGAACATGGAGGATTAGATGTTGTGATTTTTCATGAAACTTCTAAAACATTTTGAAAACTCAGGTTTTAGTGGAAGATTGTGTTGGAATATTGTCTCTATTAAGTTACTACTAGGAAGTTAATTAGACTCTCCACTCAGCTTTATTTCTAAGTGAAATTACTGTTGGTTCTACTCAACTCCTAATCCCAAGTGGTACGGCACGGGTGCAGCCTGATCGTGTACTACCCCAAGGCTCCTGGGTGAGCCAGAGGGCCAGTGTTTCACAAATGCACATTTATTTTAACTTTAAGAGTCGCAATCCCAAATACTGAATAGTCACTCTTCAGCTCCATTAAATAAGACACAGCAAGGGGGAAAGACCTATCTTGTTAAATGGCTTTCAAGTTCAAGTTGAACTGTATTATAATTATACTGTGGCACAGAGGCAGCTTGTGGGCACTTCTTGTTAAAACAGCACAATGTATCAACTCCTGACAAGACTCTTAGTATAGCCTTCGGCACCAACCTAAGATTACTACTTTCCTACAACTAGAGGTGAGTCTTAACCAGAATAACACAAGTATATATGAGGTACAACCCATCATAGCTTCTTTCTCATATCCATCTTGTAGGTAAGAGGTTTTGCTTCTTAAAACTACACCTTTATAACTTTTAAAAGATATTTAACATTTTCTATCATATTAAATTAGCAACATAAAACATTATGCTTAATCTATAAAGTTCTACTCCGGTTTGCTCCCTAGAGTTTATATACATACTTTTATTTCTAATCTGCAAGAAAAAAAAATTCCTATTTAATATTTGGTAACAAGAGCAGTAAAAGATACTATACACATGTGGCATATATATATTTACAAAATACACTTCAAAAAGAAGCCAACACACTTTAGCAAAAGTCTAAGCTTGCATAGATTAAAAAGAAAAAAGAATTATGAATACAATTTTTGTTAAAATAGAAAATGGGGAGTAAAAGTTACAGAATGAAGAGAGATCTTTTCCAAACTTTTATTTGTGCACATTCAATTGAAAAAGATAACTTTTACAGGTTCTTTGGTGCCCATATTCAGCATACAAAAATGTAAAAGATTATTCACAAATAAAACACATTAGCTCAAACTGGGAAGAAATAATGACAATAACGCAACAATTTAAGGTAGTGCACACTGTGACAGCTCTGCTTACGGGGACATGAGAATTACTGCGAAAATAAATAGAATGTCCTTTTGTAAAAGCAGCAATGTCATGTCTTGTAAACTTCCTTTTTATATTACAGCAAGGTTTGAAATAAAATCCAAAGGGCTTGGAGCTTACACTGTAGCCGTGAATGAATAAAAGAGTCTATTTCCTCAATTACTGTTGGTCCAGTTTTCCTTTTGTTTTGAGTCCAATGTGCAGCAGGTTTTAAAAGGTGCTCAGTTAGGAATTCTAACCAATTACATGATGAATTATAAAATTTCTTTCCTGCTTTCAAACACAAATGGGTAAATCTGTTCCACAGCAGTCGCAACAGCCTTTACGTTGGGCCCTGAAACGGAAAAAGGGGTGAGAAGAGCGCTAGGAACGTGCATTTCCCAGAAGGGAAGACATTCACATAGTTTAACTATCAGACTGACTGTTTAAAAAAAAGATCTGCACTTTACATAATTATACAGCCAGAACACAAACCAACAGAATAACATTTTTTTTTTTTTTTGGACAATTCAAGGAAATCTGAAACACAAAATGCTGCTATTCACCTCGTTTTAGGGCAGTGTGAAGACAGTATATATAAAAATATAAAAATCTGACAGCACTGTTAAATGCTGATTAAAGAAGAAATGATGAAAGGGACTGACATTTTGGTCACTATCCTCTTGGTCATTGTAGCCTGGCTTTTGGTTAGGATACTGCTGATGCTCACAGCTCGCAGGAGTACTGAGGAACCCAGTAAAGAAGACAAAGCTGCTTCCAAAGTACTGGGAAACCAGAGAGCTGTTATTAACTAAGTAGTCTAAACTGTCCCCCCACCCAGATTTACTAGTCCTCATTACCCACCACCTGTTTAATATTCATCTGGCCACTCATCTCACAGCTTACTCAGTAAATTAGGAAAACACACATGCAGGAAGGGGGTGAGGGTATATGTGAATTAATCCATATAATGCTTGGGATAACTTTTTAAAAAGGTAACCTTCCATTTAAATAGCTAAAAAGAAACATAAAAAGAGACAATGGAAATATTTTCATAAAACTTATTTTGAATAAAAGCAGTGTCACTAAAGTACACTTAATTCTTTTGAAAGATGCTGAAAACGTACATATTATACCCACTATGAACTCTCTGAAGGTACTGACCACGTGTTATCCAGGTCTGCTCCTTCCTGATTCCCCTTGCCTCCCCCACACAGGATAGTGCTTTCCCTGTAGGAACTACTCAGAATCTGTTCACTGACTTGTTAATGTTTCATAGAATGTTACAGATGTAAATATGTAATGTATACTAATTAATCCAATTATCCTCTTTGTTATTATGTTAATTATCTATTAACTCAGTAAATATAGATTTATAGGTACTTATTGATAGACTTTGGGGCTTCTCCGAAGTCTGGGCTCCAAAAGAAAGAGAGTTGAAAGAAGGGGACACATGGATTTATTCCGTCACTCCATTTTAAGATTCAGATGCTGGCAGGAGGCTTTAAAAGTTTCCAAGGAAGATGTGAAAACCCACGGGATGAGTCAAAACTAAGCTTACCTGTTGAGAGTCTAAAGGTGTTAATAATGTGTATTTTCCTCTAAGGACTAAAGGAGTACAAAGAAAATTCAAGAACCCCAAAGAAATTTTCCTGAACTTATTTTAGCCAAAGATTGGGCCTGACTCCTAAGTGATGTTTCTGTACCATTTATAAATACAGTATCTTTAAAGCCATCCTGTGTGCTAATGCTCTCTATGCCTAGTTGCTTGAAACCACCACTTCTAAATACTTACGACTCAAAAGATATAGAACAAAATACATATGAAATATGACAAATAGTTACCAATGATATTTGACTATTTTACTTACGTAAAACCTCTTCTCTATTAAGTTTATAAAATGGGTTTCTCTTGAATATTTTAAATGCAAGATATCACAAATCAAAAAAAAAAATCACACTATGAAAATATATACTAAAATATTCTTAATAGCTCCAAACTGGGAACTATCCAAATGCTTATAATGGACAGTGTAATTCAGATCCTGGATACTACATGGTAATAAGAATGAATGATCTCTAACTATATAGAATAATATGAATGAATCTCACACTAAAATAATGAGTGGAAGAATACAGACCTAAAATAGCAACTATACAATTTTAAAACAGTATATAAAAGTAGGGAAAACTACAGTGTTAAAAGTAGAGACTGGTTCCCCTTGAGGAGCAGAAGTGACTGAAGGGGACAAACGAGACATTATTTCCATTTTGATATAGGCACCTCATTCAAACCATAACTGACCATAAGCTTGGGTTCAATATCATAAAATACCTGTTACTGTGATACTTCCTGTTGAAAAAATCTGTAATGTAGCTCTTAGAGATTTTATCCGATAGCACACAGCAGGATGAAGTTCAGGTTCATAACTATACAAAAAAAAAAAAAAATCACAATGAATGTAAATATTTGCAGGCTGACAAGTCATTACAAATTTGGTAAGTTGTCTTGACTCGGCAAAGACCCACCTGGCATGAGGTCTGTTGTTCTTCGTGAATTCCGGCAAACGGATTTCAAATGGCATGTTACACACCGCCAAAACGTTCACAACCTTAAAATCTGTAAATATTACCTGCAGGAGAGAAGGACAACTTAATGAATTGTTTTGAAACAAACAAAAAAAATTATCAGGAAAAAGAAAACAAACAAAAACCCCTGCTCATCAGGGCAACTGTAAATAACTGTTTCAATCCTCTAGCTTCCTGCTCAGCAGGGAGTAGGCTTCTCTCTCCTTCTAACCCTCCCCACCAGTAGTTCTGTCTCTCTCTCTCTCCAATAAATAACAAAATCTTAAAACAAAACAAAACAATTAGAGCACATGAAAAAATGCTCCACATCACTCAGCATCAGGGAAATACAAATCAAAACCACAGTGGGACACAACCTCACAACGGTCAGAAAGGCTACAGTTAACAAGTCAGGAAATGACAGATGCTGGCAAGGATGCAGAGAAAGGGGACCCTCCTACACTGTTGGTGGGAATGCAAGCTGTGCAGCCACTCTGGAAAACAGTGTGGAGATTCCTCAAAAAGTTGAAAATAGAGCTACCCTACGACCCAGCAATCGCACTACTGGGTATTTATCCTAAAGATACAAATGTAGTGATCCGAAGGGGCACGTGCACCTGAATATTTATAGCAGCAGAGTCCACAACAGCCAAACTATGGAAAGAACCTAGATGTCCATCAACAGATGAATGGATAAAGAAGATGTGGTATAGAGATCTACAGTGGAATATTATGCAGCCATCAAAAATGACCTCTTGCCATTTGTGACATGGATGGAACTAGAGGGTGTTATGCTGAGTGAAATAAGTTAATCAGAGAAAGACAATTATCATATGATCTTACTGATATGTGGAATTTGAGAAACAAGGCAGAGGATCATAGGGTAATGGAGGGAAAAATGAAACAAGATGAAACCAGAGAGGGAGACAAACCATAAGAGACTCTTAATCTTGGAAAACAAACTGAGGGCTGCTGGAGTGGAGGGTGTGGGACTAGAGTGGAGTGGGGTGGCTGGGTGATGGACATTGGGGAGGGTATGTGCTATGCCGAGTGCTGTGAAGTGTGTAAGAATGACTAATGAATCACAGACCTGTACCCCTGAAACAAATAATACATTATATGTTAATAAATAAATAAATAAATAAAGACAGTGGGGGGAGGGGAAGAATTAGAGCACACAAGAAAGAATAAGCACATCTTAAACATCGATACGATATAGTATTTTAGATTATGAGTGATTTCTTAATGCCATGCAGTTGACCCTGAACAACAGAGGGATTAGTACCCTGACCAGTCAGAAGTCCACCTGTAACTTCTGACTCCCCAAAAACTCAACTACTCATAGCCTACAGTTGACTGGCAGCCTTACCCATAAAACAGTCAATTAATACATACTTTGCATCTTATATTATATATTGTATTCTTACAATAAAGCTAGAGAAAATAAAATGGTATTATAATTGTAAAGAATGGGGCGCCTGGGTGGCTCAGTGGGTTAAACCTCCGCCTTCGGCTCAGGTCGTGATCTCAGGGTCCTGGGATTGAGCCCCGCATCGGGCTCTCTGCACAGCAGGGAGCCTGCTTTCTCGTCTCTCTCTGCCTGCCTCTCTGCCTACTTGTGATCTTTCATTTAAATAAAATCTTTAAAAAAAATAATAAAATTGTAAGAAAGAGAACATATAATATTATACTATGTTTATGGAAAAACATCTGCATATATGTGGATACACATAGTTCAAGCCTGTGTTATTCAAGGGTCAACTGTAATTAAAGGGAAATAAAAGGTCAAAAACTTCATCAAAAAATTAAATGAAACCTGAGATAGTTGCATGATTAAAACACCTGGGTCTCTGAATCTTATGTTTAACTTTTTTAATACTTTAAATGGGATATTTAATCTACAAGGATAGGATAAAGAAGAGTGATTAAAAATTTAAAGCAGAGTTCTCTTTTTAGAGTCAAAATGGAAAAGTTGCCACTCAAAAGTCAATAAATACTGAGTGTACTCTGAGCTCCAAAGGTCATTTTCTTATATGCAGTAGAATAGAATGATATTTCTATGAGTTTAGTTAGTTTATGTTTGTTTTTGGGGGGGGGTAGGGTGAGAAAACTGTGTTTTTAACTGGGATTTTTCTCAACACTTCCAATGTTATGCTAAGACAAGAAGCTCCAAGGCTAAAAAGTAACTTCAGCCACTCCTACCAATAACTTGAATACCATAATATCCTACTATGTTTTGAAATGTTCCCAGTAAAACCACACTTCTGGATTAACTGTTCTCCAGCTTAGTACCTGCACAAGGCAGTTGATGAGTCACAAAAATGTCCAAAAGGGCACCACCATCAGTCAAGACTCTCAATATCATCACTTTCCTCAAGCACCAACCCTCCCTCTACCCACCAGAACTTCGGTACCTTTCTAGCACCTTCCACCTCAAGGAAGACCAAAGAAGTCAAGACAGAAGCTCAACTTTTCATCAGTGTTCATTCCATACAGCCTGGACCCACCTCTTTGGGGACCACAGCTCATCTTTATCTTTCTTTCATTTACTCATCACTTGCAAGTGATGTAAGAAGTTCATAATACGTACTAACTTTACTCAAATTTATGCCTCCATAAAATTATATTTGATAAAGTTAACCTGCTAGCAACAGTCACTTTACATGTGAGAGCCCGCCAACCAGTGTGTACTTTTTGTGGACCAAACCACAGATTTGACACGGCAAGCCAATCTTATAAATATCCCTTTTTATACAATGTGCATTTTGTTTAGAATTTATGTCATTTTTAATACCTCTGATTTTTACAGAATGCAGGCTTTTCTGACTTCTTATATACAGGTGTATAGCTGGAATTAGTTATTCATGTGAATTCTTTTCAACTTATAATGTAGTTATTTCTAAAGCACAGATTACTTAAGTTTGGCATATTTTAAATAATCACAATATCCTATTATAATGGTAATGTTCTCACTAACCATAATACGAAGGAACACTGTTTATTCTTAGCTATTAAATGCCTAAATCTATGCAGGTTCCATTCTAGTATCTTTTTTCTTCTTTATAATTTATGTGATAGCTATCTACAAATAAAAACAAAGACACTTTAACTAACTTTTTACACATATGCCCTATTCTCTACTCTCACCATCCCGACATTCCAGTCTTGAGATGATCAAAAACAAGATCTTTTTGGTGAGAAGTGAACAGCCTAGAAGAGTTGCAAAGGCAGTTCACTTGTAAGGCAGTAAGTCTCTCAGTGAGCAAGGGGTTAGTGAAAATGCCAAGGTCCTTTACAAGTACTCACATGGTTTAGAGTTTGCTACTAAATTTTTGTACTGAAGGACAGTAAGAAAAAGGTTAATCATGAAAAGAGTTATTTGTGTGATTTCTTTTTTTTTTCCTTTAAAATTTTTATTTATTTGAGAGAGAGGGGAGAGTGAGAGCATGCACAATCAGGGGGAGTGGCAGAGGTCTCAGAGGGAGAAGCAGGCCATCCCCAAGCAGGGAGCCCCGAGGCAGGGCTCAATCCCAGGACTCTGAGATCACAAACTGAGCCAAAGTCAGACATTTAACTGACTGAGCCACCCAGGTCCCCATCTGTATGATTTCCTTAGTTTATCAAATTAAAAAGTTTAACTCTATAAATTAAATCCTTTAATATTTGTAGTTTGGATTTTTTTTTTTAAATGTTACCTGAAAACCTAGTTTCTGAAGACTGCGGGCTAAACGTCTGGCACCAAATTTAGCTTCTTCTTCACTATGGTTTTAAGGAAAGAAAAAGATTATCAGTTACACAGGAAATAAATTTTATACTGAAAAATATGACAAACTGTACACATGATTTCAAGTCTAGGAAAATATCCTTTCCATGAAGGAAAAATCTTAAAGTTAAAGTAAGATATCCAATTAAAATTTACCTTGTTGCTCCAGTGCAAATAATTTTTCCTGAGGACCAAATTGTAGCTGTAATTCTAGGTTTTCTCAGCTTCATTAATACTTTCTGCAAAAGAACAAAATAAAACACACGTTTACATACTAAGCATTAATTTTCACTTACGCTCCTGCTCCATATGGCCATTTCAATAAAAATGTAAATAGTACTCGATGCTTACCCAAGACTGAAATAAGTAATTGCTCTCCAAATCACCCATTCTGAATTTAAGTACCACACTGAACACAAAGGACATATTAATTTAAAAAGACATTTAATTAATTGAACATATAAGGTCTATATCAACCTCTTACTATATACTTGAAATCATGTACTACAAGCATGCAAACTTTTCAACTCTCATTCCACCCTGGCCACGTAACTGGAATTTGCAATTTGCATGGATCCTTAAAGATGCCAAACGTATTCAAACCTCAGGGGTTTTGCAGTAATTGTTAATATTTTCATGTGGAATAGTCTTCCCTCAATATTCTCACTTTCATTCAAGTCTCTCATCAGATGTCAGATAGAGGTCTTCCCTGACCAAAAAGCACCCATGCCCTCACTGCTCTCACCTCGTATCCTACTTTATTCTGCTTCACGGTACTCATCATTATATTATATCTTACAGTTGAGATGACTACTACTACAGATTCAAGTTCAATATACAAATCTTGAGCATAGGACAAATGTTGGAGCTAGAGATGTAATTTTCCTTAGATATGAAAGGCATTTGAAGGCTGTGGGTTTGAATGAAATTATCTACAGAGTGAGTATAAATCACTCAAGGACTAAGGTCCAAGAGAACAATGTGAATTTAAATTTTTATTACCATTTTTCATTTATGGAAAATATCATATGCCCATTATGCATAAGAGATAAATGTTTACTGAATACTGTAACATATAAATGAATTGGATATTTCTCCTTAAAACTTCTGTTACTTTTCAAGTTTCACCCTTTCTTTGTCATATGTCACATTATCAAATGAGAAAGCTATAAAGTCTGGAAGGATAAAATTTAACAAAGAGCCAAATTAAACTTCAATTAAAAGATATTATCAAATTTCATACACAAGTGGCTGAGAAACACTAAACTGAGTTTATTCTGCATTTAACTATCTTTCACCACCACCTTATCCATCAATTCAGCTTTTTCAATTAACCTCCTACGAAAAATGACTTCCCTATCACATGGCATGCTCAAAATCCAAAGCAGTATTAGGCACTTTATTAACCTTCTTAGCAGATATCTTCATTCCTTTATTTAGGTGACGATGGCAAGACTGATGAACTTGAAAATCTTTAATTGTAGGTCATTGCAATTTTTAATTGAATTTAATTCATCTTAACTTAGTTTCTAGAACTAAGAGCTAATGATAATTTACTGAGGTATACTGGCATCGAATTTTTAGAGCTTAGAGCCTTCATATACATTCATAATTTTCATAATAAATGTATAAGATCTATGTCTCAACATCATTTGGTTTATAAAAGCCAGTGAAAACACACTGTCCTTTGTAATATTAATCTCAGTAAGGTTAAAAGCAAGTTATCAATGCTTTTATTTTAAATAATACAGGTCTAACAAAAACTAAAATTAATACTGTCCAGGTTAGGATATGAACCATATTATTTTCAGCAATTTATTCATAAAGAATACCAACTATTTTGGCTAAATAAAGAGGGGTATTAACATATACTACAAAAATCACAACATACATATTATAGCATCATACATATCATACATCATTCATGTAACCAAGAAACTATATATATAAATATTTTTAAAGATTTATTTATTCGAGAGAGAGAAAGTGAGAGAGAGTGGGGTGAGGGCTAAAGGGAGAGAGGAACTTAAGCAGACTCCAAGCTGAAAGCAGAGTCTGACGCGGGGCTCAATCTCAAGACCCTGAGATCATGACTTGAGCTGAAACTGAGAGTCTGACACTTAACCATATGTGCCACCCAGCAGCCCCTAAAAAATTATATTTGAATAAGTATACGCCACATATAAATGTCTCCTTCTTCATTTAAAATAAATTGAGAGAACAATCAAATTCTAGTAGCCTTTGAATTCTTTGCTGAGTCCTGGAGATGGGGAATATCCAAAAGCTGACACTTCAGGGGAGGAGGGGCCACTTCTACAAGGCTCAGTGTTGTATTCAGTACAACTGGCACATGGTAATGTGCTCATAAACTATCTGTATAGAGAATATGTTTTAGTATATGATTCATAGCACTATAAAATTAGTCTATGCAGCATACATACCAAAATTTAGATACTTACTCCAACATCACGCTTATAAATTACATTTGCTCCCTCCAAAGCAATCTTCCTTAAGTTCAAATGACATCTTGTTCTAAAAACACAGACTACATTTGTAATTAGAATGTCCAATGCAACATCACTGTCTGCATCCATTGGGGTAGTTTAAAAACTTAGCTTCCCACCACGAAGATCACATCCTGAGAAATAAAACAAAATAAAGTAATTAAATATTCTGTTAATTTATTTTTCACAAATAATCCTGAAAATAAAAATATAAGAAATTATTTATTTTTTAAATGCTACTCAAAGCAAATCGTGTTCCTTTTGTTCCCCATTAAAGTCATTTTTAAAAAGGTAACAAACATGTCATATAAAATCTTTCAAAATTTGGGACTAACTTGTATTCCTTACAATTAATAAGGAACTTTTACATGCCAGGAGCCTACCAGACTCATCTCCTGCTCCTTGCCTTTACAACGACTATGTTTCAGGTGTAGCACAGTTATGGCAATTCTCCAAATATACCAAGTTCAAGGGCTGGACTTTGTGGTCCCAATGTCCAATCATTAATGGTACTATAAACCACCTCATACAACTTGCAAGGGTTTAAAAAAAAAAAAAAAGGACCCACTTTTCCTCTATTTTAGGTAATTGGCTTACTTAAAGGAGAAATATTAATTACATTTGTTAACAGATTTTTCTCATTTACCAGTCATTCATTCAATATTTACTTATCAAATATCTTCCATATAGTGAGGACACCAGAGGATGAAAACGAGTAAGACAAAATCTTTTGTCTTCAAGGAGCTCTGGCAAACAGCACAGCACAATTTTTGTCAAGATTTCAGTCTTCCAAAATGTACCTTTCAAAACTATGAGATGAGCATTTCTATAAACAATCAAAAGTGAGCCATAGTTTTTACTACGTATACGACCCTTATCCAGCTAAAAAATGCTCTTGGGCTAGGATTCTATGTTTATTTATTTATTTGAGACAGTGCACATGAACACGCATGGGAGGGGCAGAGAGACAGAGAGGCAGAGAGTCTCAAGCAGACCCCGCGGAGCCTATGTGGGACTTGATCTCACAACACTGAGATCATGACCTAAGCCCAAACCAAGAGTCCAAAGCTCAACTGACTGAGCCATCCAGGTGTCCTTGATTTCCACTTCTTACAAAATAAGTAACAGTAATTCAGCTTAACTAACACGCAAAGAGAAAACCGGAAAATACTAATATTACCATTATAATGACCTTTAAAGAGTCGTTGAAACTGCAATATGAAAAACCAGTATTCTTTATAAGGATTCAAATTATTATATGATGAAAATAATGCAGATGCCCAGAGTCCCAACGAAGAAAATTCAAGCTTGTTTTCCTGTCTTTTATTTAGTATCTGATAGAACACAAGTCAGACCCAGCCTTCTAGCACCTCTCTGGGACGATGGAGCATTCAGCTCTGTGGACCACTTCTATCTAAGCCTCATCAGGTTCTCTCATGATTATGTTCCCTTCAATCTGCTTATCTTCTTATTTTGTTGTTTTCTGTTTGTCTGGGCAACCTCAAATAATTTTTATGTGCAAGGAGTGGGGCAGGGGTAGCAGTGGATAGCTATATGGGTAGACAGATGCATAAAGAGGACAGAGGCAGTTATCAATACTGATCTTAAACCGTGGGATCAATAACTGACTTATCACTTAACCAGTTATGAGAACGCGACAAGTTATGCAATCTCTCTGGGCCTCGGTCTTCTCATTTGCGGCATGAAATACAGTGCCCTACCACAAAGTGTTGTAGGGATTACAGAGAAGGTATTAAAAGTACTTAGCGCACATATCTGGTAACAATAACACAAAAGTGATGTTACTATAGATCAAGTAAGTTTAAATCAGCAGGCAGAGCAGAGATACCTTAGTATCATTTCCCATTATTCTATTAGAACCCAGATATTGAGCCACCTAGACCTCACCATGTCTCCTATGTTGCTAATAAAAACTCTGCACTAACCGTGAGGTGAAGCAGCTCTTAGCTGCTCACCTCAACACCCATCCCATCCTTCCTTCACAGTGAACAGAACCCAACAGAATCTAGCTGGGTACACTGTGGGAGAAATGAATACTCAACACACTTCCAAGGCTCCCTGCTAACGGATATAGCCCAGAGGCCACATGGCCCTGTCATGGTTAATGAAATGTAAAATGAAATGGTTTTGTGTCTTTTGGGAAGAAAAGACTGCTTAGAGTGATCAAACTAAGCTAGCAAAGACCCCGTTGTGCTTTTCTACCCTTCTTCACTTTTATTGCCTGGAGTCTGGATGTGAGAGGTGGAGCTCAAACAGGCATCTGGGATCATGAAACTATGTGATAAGGACAGTGGAACAGGAAGGAAGACCGAAGATGCCTGAATGGCCGATACAGTGAGACTCCTTATTATCACTGCACTTCCTAATTCCAGACTTGATGACTGTGAGAGAAAAATCAATTTCCATACCAACCCCCACACATTTTAGACTTTTGTTATATGCTGCCAAACCTAATCCTAATGGATATACATCCCATGAGAGAGGCTACAGAAAGCACTACTTAAAGAGAAACTATGAAGACACTATGTCAAATTTACTGTTTCACACAGATTTTTTTTACATCAAACAGGTTAAAACAAATTAAGGGGAGAATACAAAGGCAATATATAGGGTAAAAATAAGACTGGGTATAAAACAAACCTTGGTGAATGCAAAGGAGCCTCAAAATTAATACAAAATAGGTGATTATGTCTGTACTTTAGCAACTTAGATTCTAAAAATGAGGTTGCAGGCATAGTTCATCTTAAGCTGTTCAATGTTCATATTTTACGTGAATATAATCTGGCAAGAAGCCTCAGAAAATACTATTGCTCTCATAGGTTTTAAATCAAGGATATAACATGAAGTCAGTACTTAAAAAAGAAAGCGGCATCCTACATTTTTGAAGCATTACAAACAACTGAATGGTGAAAAGCTCAAAGCTTTCCCTCTGAGATCCCTCTGAGATCAAGAATCAAGGATGCGTACTCTCACGACTTGTATTCAACATAGTATTGGAAATCCTAGCCAGCATAATTAGGCAAGAAAAAGAAAATGCATCCAAAATGGAAAGGAAAGAAGTAAAATTGTCACTTCTTGTGGATGACAGGATGTTAAATACAGAAAACCCTAAAGACTCCACCAAAACAGCTATAGCTAATAAACGGATTCAATAAAGTTGCAAGACACAAAATCAATATATAAAATCTGTTCTGTTTCTATATGTTAGCAATGAGCTATCAGAAAGAGAAATTTTTAAAAACTCACTTTATAACTGCATCAAAAAGAATAAAATACCCAGGAATAAATTTAAGCAAGGAGGTGAAAGACCAATATACTGAAAACTGTAAGACACTGATGAAAGAAACCGAAAAATAAGTAAATGGATATACCATACTCAATTGAAAGAATTAATATTATTAAAATGTCTATGCCGCCACAAAACAATCTACAGATTCAATGCAATCTCTATCAAAACTCTATTGGTATTTTTCAAAGAAATAGAATGAACAATTCTAAAATTTGTATGGAACCATAAAAGCAATCTTGAGAAAGAACAAAGCTGGAATCTGATTTCAAACTATATTACAAAGCTACAGTAATCAAAATAAAATGATGCTGATATAAAAACAACAAAACAAAATAGAGTTTGGAAATAAAACTCATGCCTATATAGTCCACTGATTTATGAAAAAGGAGATGAAAATATACAATGGGGAAAAGACAGTCTCTTCAATAAGTAGTGTTAGGAAAACCGGACAGCCATATTCAAAAGAATAAAACTACACTATCATATACCATACACAAAAATTAATTCAAAACGGATTAGAGACTTAAATGCAAAAGCTGGGAATTATAATACTAGAGGAAAACAGGTGGTAAACTCCTTGATGCCAGTCTTTGCACTGAATTTTTGGATCTAACTTTATTTTTTTTTAAGTTTATTTATTTATCTATTTACTTATTTGATAGAGGGGAAGAGAGAGAGAGAGAGACTGTGCCCACAGGCTGGGGAAGGGGCAGAGCGAGTGGGAGAAGCAGACTCCCTCTGAGCAAGGAGCTGGGCCTGGGGCTCAATCCCAGGGCCCCAAGATCAGGACCTGAGCCAAAGTCAAATGCTTAACCAACTGAGCCCCTGATTTTTGGATCTAACTTTATAAGCAAAGGCAACCAAAGCAAAAATAAACAAGTGGGAGATACACCAACCTAAAGAGCTTTTGCTTGCAAACAAAATGGAAAGGCAACCTATAGAATGGGAGAAAACAGTTGCAAATCATATACCCAATAAGAGGTAAATATCCAAAAAATATAAAGAACTCCTATAACTCAACAGTAAAAACCAAAAATACGATTAAAAAATGGGTAGAGGAATTGAAGAGACATTTTTCCAAAAAAGACATACTGATGGTCAACAGGCACATGAAAAGATATTCAATGCCACTAATCATCAGGGAAATGCAAAATCAACCACAATGAGATATCACTGCATATGTGTCAGAAAGGGTGTTAATAACCAAAAAATAACAAATGTTGGTGAGGATGTGGAGAAAATGGAACCCTTGTGCACTGTTGGTGGGAATGTCTATTGGTGCAGCTTCTATGGAAAACAGTATGGAGTTTCCTCAAAAAATTAAAAACAGAACTACCATATGATCCAGCAATTCTGCTTTGGATATTCACCTGAAGAAAATAAAAATGTTAAATCGAAAAGATATATGCACCCTATCTTCATCACAGTATTATTTACAACAGCCAAGATACAGAAACAACTCAGTGTCCCTCAGTGACTGAATGGATAAAAAAAAAGATGTGGAATAGGTATATATACAATGAAATACTTCTCAGCCATAAAAAAGAATGAAATCTTGCAGTTTGTTACAACATGGATGAATCCCGAAAATATTATGCTATGTGAAATTAATCAGACAAAAATTTCATTTATATGTGGAATCTAAAAAAACAAAACAAATAACTAAAAAATACAGAGAAGAAACTGGTAGTTGTCAGAAGGGAAGGCAGGGGTTGGGATGGGTGATATGCAAGGGGATTAAGAGGTACAAACTTCCAGGTATAAAATAAATAATTCACTGGGGTTAAAAGTACAGCACAGAGAATATTAGTCAATAATACTGCAGTAACTTTGTATAGTGACAGATGGTAACTACATTTATCATCATAAGCAATTTGTAATGCATATAAATGGGGAATCACTATGTTGTACACCTCAAACTAATATAATATTGTATATGTCAACTATACTGCAATTAAAGAGGAGGTTAAAAACAAGAAATACCTATTGGAAAATAAGAAAGGAAACATAAATGACTTAAGCATTTGATCCAAGAAATCAAGTACATAACAATCACAAATATATAAGGAAGAAAATAATAAAACTAAAAAAGTAAACATGGTAGAAATAAAAATTCAACTCAAATCTTAAGATTCTAATAGTTTTTTTATATGAGTATCAATAATTTTCCATTTTTTTTGTACAGTGTAGTAAAACACATATATTAGTTACTATAAGAAAAATAAAGCTAATTCTATTTTGATTTCAATTATTATCAATAACTTTCTCACTGCCCATTGTTTAATCAGGTGTTCTGTCCTGTGTCTCAGGTAAATGCCTACTATGAGTTGTCAAATATTTTCTTCTAATAAAAAGCAAAGTTCAAAACTACCTGTCCTAACTTCAGGAAATGTTATATTTTTAGCTTTTTATTAAATGCATTCTAATTGTGGTCGAAAGTACAAACTTCTGGTATATAAGTAAGTCCTGGGGATATAATGTACATCCTGGTGACTAGAGTTAACACTACTGTATCCTGTATTTAAAAGCTGATAAGAGATTTTAAAACTTCTCATGACAAGAAAAGAAATTTGCAACTATGTGTGGTGATGAATGTTAATGACATAGTGTGGTGATTATTTTGCAACTCATACATACATTGAATCATTAAGTTGTATACCTGAAACATAATGTTACATGTCAATTGTATCTCAATAAAAACTTTTAAGTCAGTCTTAGAAAAAAATGCATCATAGAAGTGGAAGCAGCTTCTTCCTCACTCAACGATTTTAGGGATAAGAACAAATTTATGTTTTAGGTTTTCTGACTTTCAAGCAGTATTTAAAAACAGTACTCAGCGAACCATCACAAACTGCAACCTTAAAGCATTACTTGGAAAACACCGCCACCTCCTGGCTCTTAAGACAAAGTGCATCAAAGACTACAGGTACACCTTGCCAATATTGTGGATTCGGTTCCAGACCACCATAATAAAGTGAAGAACTCAATAAAGCAAGTCAAAAAAATTTTCTGGTTCCTCAGTGTATATAAAAGTTGTGTTTGCACCATATTGTAGTCTATTAAGTGTGCAACAGCATTATGTTTACAAAAATCACTATATGTACCTTATTTAAAAAGTACTTTATCGAGGGAGAAGCGGGGTAGGGTTATGGACATTGGGGAGGGTATGTGCTTTGGTGAGTGCTGTGAAGTGCGTAAACCTGGCGATTCACAGACCTGTACCCCTGGGGATAAAAATATATGTCTATAAAAAAATAAAAAATTAAAATAATAATAAATAAATAAATAAATAAATAAATAAATATTTGCTTCACCTAGGGGGGAAAAAAGTACTTTATTGCTAAAAAATGCTAACCATCATTTGGGCTTTTAGCAAGTCAATCTTTTTCCTGGTGGAGGGTCTTGCCTTGATGTTGAAAGCTGCTGACTGATCTGGTGATGACTGCAGAAGGTTGGAGTTGTGGCAATTTCTTAAAATAAGACACTAATGAAATTTGCCAGATGGACTGGATCTTCCTTTTACAAAGAGTTTCTCTATAGCATGGGATACTGTTTGACAGCACTGGGCCACTGTTAGAATTTCTTTCAAAATAGAGTCAATCCTCTCAATCTACTAAACCTACTACTTCATCAACTAAGTGTATGTAAGATCCTACCTAAGTCCTTTGCTGTCGCTTCAAAATCTTCACAGCCTCTTCGCCAGGTATAGACTGCATGTCAAGAAAACTTTTTTGCTCATATGTAAGAAGCAACTCCTCATCCATTCAAGTTTGCTCATGAGGTTGCAGCAATTCAGTCCCATCTTCAGGCTCCACTTCTAATTCTCATTTCTCTGGCTTTTCCTACCACAGCTGCAATCACTTCCTCCATGGAAGTCCTGAGCCCCTCATCATCCATGAGGGTGGACAAACAGGGTCTTCCGAACTCCTGTTAATCTGGGAATTTTGATCTCTTCCCACGAATCACAAATGTTCTTAATGGCATCTAGAATGGTGAGTCCTTTCCAGGAGGTTTTCAATTTCGTTTGCCCAGATCTACCAGAGGGATCACTATCTGTGGCAGCTTTAACCCTATGGAAATGTATTTCTTAAAAAGTAAGATGTGCAAGTTGAAATGAGTCCTTGATCCATGGACTGCAGAACGGCTGCTGTGTTAGCGGGCATGAGAATAACATTAATTTCATTGTATGTCTCCATCAGAACTCTTGGGTGACCAGGTGCACTGTCAATGAACAGTAATATTTTGAAAGGGATCTTTCTTTCTGATTCCTCAACAGCGGGCATAAAATAGTCAGTAAACCATGTTGTAAACAGATGTGCTGTCAGCCAAGTTTTGCTGCTACATTTCTAGAGCACAGGCAGAGTAGCTTTAGCACAATTCTTATAGGCTCTCGGACAATCAGAATGGTGAATGAGCACTGGCTTCAACTGCAAGTCACCAGCAGCATTAGCCCTTAACAAAAGAGCCTATTCTTTGAAGCCAGGCATGGACTTCTCCTCTCCAGCTATGAAAGCCTTAGATGGCATTTTCTTCAATCTAAAGCTGTTTTGTCTATATTTAAACTCTGTTGTACAGTACAGCCAGCCTCATGAGTGAGGTGAGCTGGATCTTCCGGGGAGCACGTTGAGCTTCTTCACCAACACCTGCTGCTTCACCCTGCACTTCTCTGTCATGGAGATGGTGTCTTCCCTTAGACCTCATGCACTGACCTCTACGAGCTTCAAACTTCCTTCAGCAGCTTCCTTAGCTCTCTAGTCTTCACAGGCTTGAAGAGAGTTAGGGCCTTGCTCTGAATTAGTCTTTGGCTAAAGGGAATCTGGTGCCTGGTTTGATCTTCTATCCAGACCACTCGAATTTTCTCCATATCAGCAAGAATGCACACGTTCATTTGTGTGTTTACTGGAGTAGCACTCTTAATTTCCTTCAAGAAATTTTCCTTTGCATCCACAACTTGACTACCTGGCACAAGAGACCTAACTTTTGGCCTACCTCAGCTTTTGACATGCCTTTTTCACTAAGTGTAATCGTATCTGGCTTTTGATTTAAAGTGAGAGCTGTGTATTTCTTCCCTTCACTTGAACACTTAAAGGCCTAGTTTCAATATTGTTGTGTCTCAGGGAATGGGGGGTGTGAGAAGAGATAGAGGAAAGACCAGTTGGTGGAACAGTCGGACATGCACAATATTTCCTAAGTTTGCCATCTTACATGGGTATACTTTGTGGTGCCCCAAAACAATTATGGAGGTACATCCAAGATCACTGATCAACATAACAAATATAGTAATAATGAGTTAAGTCTGAAATACTGAGAGACTTATCAGAGTGCTGGAAAGATGGTGCCACTAGATTTGCTTGGTGCAGGGCTGTCAGAAGCCTTCCGCTTGCCAAACACACAGTATCTGTGAAGTGCAATAAATCCAGTTATGTCTGCACTTCATTTTTATATCTTCCACGCCAGGAAAGATATTTAAACTGAAAAGGCTACAATAAACATTGTCATCAAAACAAGGCAAAAATACCCCTAAAATCCAGTAAAAAGCCAAAAGAACCTAAAAAGCCAAAACAAACCTGAGGATATAGAAAAGTAGATTCTAGCCACTTCAAGTGTATTCGAGTAGCATCTGAGGTTACTGAGGGAGGGGCCTCCAACGCTCTAACCACAGAATTACCATCCATGATTTGAGGAATGGCATAAGTAGGGGAAGAAGGAATATAGAGCAATTTGCAAACAACTCGAACCCTCATGGTCTCCTGGAAATTGGTCTTTTCTACAAGCGAAGCAAGCCATCCAAGTAATCTCTTATTCTTTTTTTTTTTTTTTTAAGATTTTATTTATTTATTTGACAGACAGAGATCACAAGTAGGCAGAGAGGCAGGCAGAGAGAGAGAGGAGGAAGCAGGCTCCCTGCTGAGCAGAGAGCCCGATGCGGGACTCGATCCCAGGACCCTGAGATCATGACCTGAGCCGAAGGCAGCGGCTTAACCCACTGAGCCACCCAGGTGCCCCGTAATCTCTTATTCTTTATGAAGCTCTCAAAATAGCACATTAGGAAGTAGACATTTTGTGCCCAGATTCAAACAGATTACTTAACAGTCTCTCAACACATGCCTGTGACCAAGCTAACATTTAGCCTTCTAAAAGACAGTGTTTTTTCACATCTGTTTAATAGCACAGGAGATCCCTTACTTATTTTCCTCTTCTGGAAATCGGTGGTATCATTGCAACCTCTCAAGGTGCTTTTAGGATTAAATACAGTTATGTATGTCCAGTACATAGCATACAGTATGTGTTCATTAAATGGGAGCTATTACTGTTTGATGGATTCACAGGTAGTTGAATTTTATGGTCAGATAGTATTATTTAATGAACTGATACAAAACCTTAGAACAGTCAAATTAACAGATGGAAAGAGTTGAGATCTCAACAGATTAGGCAGGGATCAGCAAACTATTGCCAATGGGCCAGTGGCTATTTTGTAAAAAATAGTTTTATTGGAACATGCCATGCTCAAGTATTTACCTAATGGCTATGTGACACAGCTGAGCAGTTATGAGGAAGACCAAATGACCCGCAAGTCTAAAATAGATACTGTCTAGGCCTTAAAAAAAAAAAAAAAAAAAAAAAAAAGGTTTCTCAATTCCTGGGCTAGCACAATGAGGCAGTATCAATAAAATAAAATGTAACACTGACAAATTTTAAAGCCCACATTTTTATTAAGATAAACAAAATATCTGCTTGTCATGGTCCTTGACTGAAGGCTGGTTTGAACAAACCAGCTGGAAGAAATATCTGAGAGCAACCAGAATGGATCTGAGTGGTAGATGATATTGGGGCATTACTATTCACTTTGTTACATGGAATGATAGAGTGCTGATGGAGACAAATATGCTTATATCTTAAAGATGCATACTAAAATATTCATGGAAGCATGCCATGTATATAACTTACATTAAAATACATGAATTTTTCATTGTCTGAACTATGAGTAACACTAGATTTGGGTATGGTTTCAGATGGCCCCCTAGATGTTGGCACCTTCCCACAGGAATCAAACAAATTGGGACGACCTACTCTGAGGTACAGAACAGATATGGATAGTAGATATAATTGTATTTTAGAACCAAAAAATACTGTGCTACTATTTAATCTCAACAACTGTTAAAACTAGGGGATAGATATGGGGGTGCCCATTATACTATTCTCCCTACAATTCTATCTGAAAAGTCTTTAATAAAAATACTTTACATCACACTAGGTCATACTAAGCCAACATGAAATTGTAATCACTTCGAAAACAAACAAATGAAAGAGGGGTTAGATAGGAGTGTCCAGAGCAAAGGACGTGCGATAGCCTTTTTTTTGTGACTGAAACATCTAGAATGTCCTAACATTATCATTTAAAGAGGGCAATGATAACCAGATATCCAGAGGAAAGTAGAATGGTATGAAATATAAAAATAGTGTGTGAGGAAAGTCTCAGGACATTTAGCACAGGAAAGAAAAGACAGCAGTTGTTCTCAAATACCTGAATAAAAAGGAACCTGAGAGAACTAGTTAAAGTCACATAGAAGATCTCTCAAAGCTACACCAATAAACAAGTACCTGCAAAGCAGTAGGCTCTGCAGAACAGAAGTGTCGAGACAAGGGGCAATGGGGCTAGAGAATTAACCAACAGTTAGGAATGTTACAGGAGTCTTCCATTCAGTGGATGAAGAGATTAGGTGGTTTCTAAAATCCCATCTAATTTTAAAATCCCAGATTCTAACATCGTAGAAGCAGACATGCTATAGACACACTTAGGAATTATACACTAAATTCCGATTTTAGTTCTAAAGCTATTATGTTAGTTTAGTTAAATTAACATCCCAATTCTCAACTTACCATTTTCCCTTCAACATTCATTTGTGTTCAAAGGGGCAGTAAGGAAGACAGGTGTTAGTTAGCACCACTAAGGGGCAAAGCATAGGCACATGACCCAAACCCCAGTCCTTCACTCGTGTGGCAGCGTGCCATTCCATCAGAAGGACATAATCATGCATGGCACAAAAACTTAGATTTTAGGGGGCCATCCTTAGGGTTGGCATTTTTGTGTTCTATCCGCAGGAAGAAAATTTTACTAACAGTAGTCCTGGCCTCAAAAATGCTTGTACTTTCCAAAGGAAAGGAGTATATATTACGCCACCTGTATTACATAAAACATTTAACCAAATACTCAAGTATGAAGCAAAAAGTATCTGATATACAAAACCATTATCATATTAAGTTAAACAGAGAGTTAAAGCATCTTCATTACTTTTGCCTCTACCTACTATCTATGACTTAGTCTAAATACCAATTCTGAAGACCAGTAAGCAGGTAGCATTCATGTAAACAGCTTGCATCAAAATGAACTGTTAAATTTTTTTAAATCCATATTAAGAAAACTAAAAAAATACTGTTTTTTTTTCTTCCTGGAAATTAACTAACAACAACTGGGGCTTTGTCAGCAACTATCTACTTTAAAAAATAGTTAAGGAAAAAATATTATGCTTCGGTCAACAAAAATATTTGTAATGGTGCCTAAAAGGTAGTGGAAGAAAATTTAAACAATGCTGATTTTCTGAATGAGTGCTTAGTAAAAGATATGCCAATGGTTTACACTCTTGTGAAAAAGTTTCAGTTAAAAAGAGATTTTGTGATTTAAGAATACTGGGGTGTCTGGGTGGTACAGTTGGTTAAGCGTCCAAACCTTTGGTTTCAGCTCAGGTCCTGATCTCAGGGTTGTGAGATCGAGCACCGAACTGGGTTCTACATTTAGTGCAGAGTCTGCTTGAGATTCTCTCCCCCTCACCCTCTACCCCTCCTGCTCATTCTCGCTCTCAGTCTCTAAAATATATACCATGATCCCAGGGTCCTGGGACAGAGCCCTGCCCAGTGGTGATCCTGCTTCTCCCTCTTCCTCTGGCCCTCCCTCTGCTTGTGCAGTCTCTCTAATAAATAAAAACTTTAAAAAATATATATGTATATAAATACATCTTTAAAAAATAATCTAATATCCATCTCATATTAATGCTTAAACAGTAGCCTGCTTGAATTTCACTATTTCATTATGTACTAAAACCTACTTATAAAGAAAACCTGGATCCTCAGGGAAGCTATGTGACAGTGGACTCGCTCTGAACTGTTCTACACTTATTTGTAAAATGTACACAACACCATTTACTCATCACATGATTGTTTTGAGGAATTAATGAGCACCTCACAAATCATAAGCTCAATTAAAGTAATGCCATATGAGTCAATGCTAATATTAACTTATGTATTATTACAGAAAAGAAGAGAAATAATGTATTTTACTGAATACAACTTGAAATTTGGGGAATCAAACTCAAAAGATGAGATATCAGGTGCATCAATTCCTTATTTTAGATCCATTTCTTTCTTTCTTTCAGATTTGAGAGAGAGAGAGAGAGAAAGAGAAAGAGAAAGGCATACAAGCAGGGGGAGAGGCGGGGGAGAGAATTCAAGACTCTCCACTGAGCGTGGAGCCCTATGGCAGGGCACAGGGCTCGATCTCAGGATCTGTGAGATCATGACCTGCACCCAAACTGAGTCAGACGCTTAACCGACTGAGCCACCCAGGCACACACTGGAGAGATTTCTTAGTATTTCAAATAAATGGTCTTAATGCATCATTTTTAGGTAAGATAGCATGTCATTTTCTGATTACATAAAAAACACTCAGAGAAAAGTCATTCACAGTTCTACCAAAGTGATCATTTTTTCCTATGCTCGTATAGGCACATTTCTAGGCTGCTGAATCCTTTTACTTATCTGTATATTAAACAAGATTGAGATCACATGTATATGCGGTCATGTCTACTGAACGAAGTATTTTGTCAAAGTCTTTGGCAATCTGAGATATGAGACAAAGCAAAATTAAATTAACTGGTGAGGGTGAACTTCTTAAATACTAATGAGGGTGAACTTAAAAAGTATTGCTCCTCATATTTACTCTGTGTTAACTGTCTCGGATCCCTTGTTCATTTTCCTTCTGAGATTCCTTACTGATTTATGCAAGCTCTTACATGTTAAAGAATATTAACCTTTTGCCTGCTTATACTATTTCTTCTGCTAAAATTCTATTTGTTCTATAGCTCAGCATCACCTTCAATCAATTCTATAACAATGAACTAGAAATCTAAGCATTAGGCCTCCTGCTAGGGGACGGGGCTCCAGCAAGAAACAAGACCTTGTAGAGGGAATAGCAGGTATTCTCAGCTGTGAAGTGAGCTGAGAGTATGAACTAGTCATACATGAAGAAGGGCCCGCATGGCTAGAGTGGAAAGTATGGCAAAAGATCAGGCTGCGAATGCAGGGAGGGGTCAAATCATGCCTTCTGGGCTATATTAAGGATTTTCACATTCATCCCAAGAGTAAGGGGGAACTAGAAAGAAGGAAGAAATGACATGACGTATTTGCTTTTTAAAAATATATCACTGGCACTTTTGTAATGGGAGAATGGACTGGATGATAAGAATGGGCAGGAAACTCAGTCAGGGTCTAGTGGAACAGTCCTGGTGAGAGAGGACAGCAGTGGAGAACAGGATGGATGAAGATGAAAAGTAGACAGAAGACTGACATTATGGGAGATGAGGGAACAGAGCTTTGTGGCTGATATGGGGAAAAGAAAACGGGAGACGGAGGATGACTCCAGGTTTGTGGCCTAAGATACTATGTACTGAGACAGAAACACTGGAGGGAGAGTAGGCTGCAGGAGATAGGACAAGGAGGAGGAGTAAGGATTCTTTTGGAGAAATGTTGAATTGAAGGAACCCGTGAGACATCCAAAGGGAGGTCCAGAGCAGACAACCAGATAAGAGATCATCACTCAGGACAGTTCAGTCCAGATTACAGGTAAAAATTGGAAAACCCTAGTATAGAAGGTAACTAAAACCATGATGGGTAAAAAAAGAAATTAAAGGAACTAAGACATCTCATCCCTAAGACCAAGCGAGGATATCCCTACTCTTGAGTCCCATTACCATGTTGCTATGTAAAACACTATCCCAGCATTTTCCCACACTACAATAAAATTTCTTATTTATTTATGTTTCCTTGATAGACAACAGACTCCTCAGAGACATGATCAAATCTCATTTATTTTTGTACCAAGCCTTAGCACAGGTCCTGAGATACTAAACACATTCCAAAAAATGTCTGCAAGAGCTTAACAGTTTGAGATCAAAAAGCAGTATATACACACTCACTCATTCTCTCTCTCTCTCTCACACACACCCTAAAGTTTAAGAGCTTAGATTCTGCAGTAGATCACTTGGGTTAAATCCAGACTCTATCATTTACCAGTAGTGTCATGTTAGGCAAGTTATTTAATGCCTCTGTGCTTCAATATCCTGATCTATAAAAAAGAGGTAGGTAATAGAACCTATCACAGAGTGTTGCAAAAGATGATGTTTCATGCATAACACTTAGTACAGTACTTGCACATGGTAAGCATTCATATTTAGCTATTCTCATTGCTACAATTATAATCTCCTTGCTTCATCTTCCATGAATAGAGAAATGCTCAAAAATGGAAAGGATTTCCAATTATTCGTTGTGGTCCTGAAGCTCTGGAACACAAAAACAGATCATGTTCCTTCAAGTCTAAAAGCAAGGGGGTAAAAACAAGGAATATAATTTTGATGTTATCTAGTAAGCAAAATTAGTATTTCAAAAAATAAGTTTAGCATTTTTTTTTTAAGATTTTATTTATTTATCAGAGAGAGAGGGAGAAAGCGAGCACAGGCAGACAGAGAGGCAGGCAGAGGCAGAGGGAGAAGCAGGCTCCCTGCTGAGCAAGGAGCCCGATGTGGGACTCGATCCCAGGACGCTGGGATCATGACCTGAGCCGAAGGCAGCTGCTTAACCAACTGAGCCACCCAGGCGTCCCAAATTTAGCATTTTTTAAATCCCCAGTAATTACAAAACCATTTCAAACCAAGTGTTGACTGTGTGGGGTTTGGGGCAGAGGGAGAGGGATTAGGAGAGAAAGGGAATAGGAAGAGAGAGAGAAAAAGAAACTGACCAAGTTTATTATGTATAGGTAGGTCTAGCTGTTCCCTGTGTTAGCTAGGTACAGCAAAAACAGACAGAAGAGTGATATTTAAAAGTCAAATTGTAACACAACTGTTTATCATATTCATTTCTAAGTGTAAATTTATTATGTTCATTTTATTTTATTTGTAAGGCATCAATTTTCTCTAGCAGGTCTTACATGTCTGTATTTTCCCATATTATGGGCTATCATTTTAAAAACCAGTTAGTTTATCACTTTATAGAGAATCTTGATATTTGTCCTAACTTATGTCCATAAATAGCTATAATTTCTGAGACTAATTAAGCCATTACCTGATAATAAGCTAATACAAGTGCATACTTTTAGAAAGGTTATTTTTTTCTTTGTAAGTGTACATGTTAACTCACCAGGTGGCTAACAAACCAAATAACCCCTCTTTCAGCTTGGTTGGTATTAGGGTTGACAACGCATCAAGTTCAAACTTCTCTGTATTCTGCTTTTTATTCAGGGGTGTGAATACAGGGTGCAAACTCGAATGCTGACAGCTCTTCAAGAATTTAATCAAGAGAAAGAATAGCCAGGTGAAAACACAACATGTACAATTTTCTATTTTGGCAGTTTCCTTGCAACTGCTTTTACAGGTTTACCCCTCATGTAAACCATGTGCTCTTGTGCAGACAACCCACCTAAGGTCTATGCCATGCATGACCACCATTTTAAGAAAAGAAAGGTAAGTCAGCTGGTGGGAAAATAGTATACAGAGTGCAAACTTTCTGGCTAAAAAATAGTTTTTACTATTTAGTGAAAAAAAAAAAAAAGTAACATACTTAAATAAAAGCAAACAGGATTAGAGAATGAATACTAATTCCACATGTAAGCACCATTAAGAATTCCTTATTTTTCTCAGAGCTGTCAGGTTGTTTTTTTTTTTTTTTTTCTTAAATTTATTTGACAGACAGAGATCACAAGTAGGCAGAGAGGCAGGCAGAGAGAGAGGAAGGAAAGCAGGCTCCCTGCTGAACAGAGAGCCCGATGCAGGGCTCGATCCTAGGACCCTGGGATCATGACCTGAGCTGAAAGCAGAGGCTTTAACCCACTGAGCCACCCAGGTGCCCCAGCTGTCAGGTTTTTAATTGAAGGGGGGCTGCATCACTCAAAAACAGTATGGAGAATGGAGCTGAAGAGTAGAAGAAAATTCTAACTTTTTTAAACTGGAAATTAAGATCTTTGAGAAAGTAAAAAAAAATTTAAAACAGCACAATATTAAGCTGAGTAATTAGATAACATACAAGTAAAAGAAAGGATTCTTATATAGAACATAAAACAAAAGCGATAACGAAATTTTCTGATTGGAACACCAGTTCTTAACTATTAAGAAAAAGATAAAACAAACAAAATGAAAACTATGAAAAGCCTCAATGCCCCGAGATATTGTTTAACTAACCTTCATGGGGCTCTAATTTTTTAAAACCTTTCCGAGTTGTTTCTAATGGGCAGCCAGTAGAGAGCCACTGGGCTGAAACGCCACAATAGGTCATCAAAATAATGGAATTTCCCTTTCAGCAGGTCCTTAAAATGGGCTCTATTCTCAGATCAGGACTGTTTATCATTAAAGAACATCAAGACTTCTGCACACTGTTTACCGTGCATTGTTTCCTTAACTGGATTCACGCATGAAACCTTTACAGTCTGCCTTGTCCTCTGCATGCTATGAGATGTTTACGAATGTGTGGCTCACCTCTGAATCTGATGTCACAGCTGAAACTCCCTCCTACTGGGCCTCTCCAGAAAATAAAACACTAGGCACTCCTGATTCTCAAAATTCTCCGTCACCATCCCCTATTTATTGGCTTCTGAGGCACCCTTCCTACATTCTCCTTCCATCTCAAATACTTCTGTCTCCTCCTTAAACTTGAAGACCTTCACTGAAATCCACGACAGTCCTGAAAAGCTCATCAACAGGTTCCAGAGGTGAGGGACCCCTTGAAATTGTATACATAAAAATTTGGGTGCATATATGAGGAGGCCCCCTTTTTTTCCCCCCATATTCTCAATGGATTTAAGATCCCTGAAGGTTATAAATCACTCCCATAAATCCTTTTTTTTCTTTAAGCTTTCCAGGCTTCAACTGCTGTCTCTGAGCTTATGGCTCCTACATCAATCCTAACCTATCAGAGATCTGAATCCATATTTCTAACTGGCTGTTCGGCATATTCATTAAATTAAACCAACATATGCGAAATTAATCAGTTCCCTCAGAAATACTTGGGGTTTCTTAACTCCCACTTTCAGTCAATGGAGCCACCCTCCAACACTCACACACCTGAGTCAGAGATTTCAGAATCATCCTTCAGCTCTTCTTTTTCTCTTCCACCCCATGAATTTTTCATCTAGCTTCTTTTCTGCATCCAAAGCATTGGCACTTTATTTTAGGCTTTCTCATGTTCTTATGGCTACAGCCTTCTAACGGAGCTCTGCCTGCAATCCCCGTGATCCAGTCCATCTACCAAATAAGCTGCCAGAATTATCTTCCTAATTGTGCCACAGCCCTGCTTAAAAAGTCTCTTGGCTCTCTTGCACGAACAAAACAGAACCTCGCTTGGTTGGCTTGGAATGCAGTGAGCTCCAAGTCCCCAATTTACATTTTGTAATTAATCTTCCACTTCCAACACCCTTTAACAATCTCAACTTTCTACCATTTCTCCTGCAATAGCAGACCTTTTCCTAATTTTGTATTTGCTTACGATGCCCTTTCCTCACTGCTTCAAGAGACTCATACTTTTCATTGGATTCACTGAACATGCAACTGATGTGAACCAAGCACCGTGGCTAAACACTGGAATTACAGCTCGGAACAAAATGGTCAGGTAAGGCACCTTCACAGCAGCTGCAGAATCTGACAACAAACAGACACGCAACTAAAACAATGAGAGAATGTGATTTAAGTTATGAAAGAAATAAGATGACAAAAGAGAAACTCTACGGGGAATGATGCAGGCAGGCTTCTTACCTTACTCAGAGAAGACAAATTATTAAAATCAGATCTTGTGGAATAAATAAGGAGCCAGTCATGAAACTCTGAGAGAGGGAATCCAAGCAGAGGGTGCTGCAAAGGTACTGTCTGTATCATACACTGTGTGCAAGACTGTAGGCACCACTCTCCTTGAAGACAACCATTTAATACAAACATGTGTCCTTAGAATTTGGCTTCGCTGGCAAATGGTCATTGACTCAATAAAGAGTTGCTAAATTAAGTGAATAAGAACAACTGAAAGAGAGAATGGTGGGGCTGGGGAATAAGTAGGAAGGGCAGACATCTTCCATGATTACAAGTAAGCTCTTAGTCTCCCCCAAACCACTCCAGTTCTCTAGCAGCATCCTATTATTTCCTTATTTACCTTGTCGCTATGTTCTGCTTAGTGCTCATACAGCCTAACAAGTTATTCTTGGTTTTCGTTTAGATCCCCAAATCCTGAAAAGTAATTGTGTTTTAGGAACTTTTACAAATACAGGAACATGTTTCTGATGTTAAGGAAAGAACTGTTTTAATTGAAACATACATACGGATCCTCAGCGTTTTTGATATATATATTCCCTTCCCTGTCACCCGAGAGTTACACTCTCCATTATAACCCCAAGGGTCCTTACTCATCCGTATCCTAAATTCATTCCAGGATAGCTGGTCAGAGACTAGCTAACAGGTCAGTTACTTTTAACACACATCAATTATCAATTGAATGGGTATGGGTATGATAATGAAGCCATCCTTCCTCTCTTTAGGAAGTGAGAGTAAGGATAAGTAACACAAGACAACTTAAGAATGTAACTTCAGGGGCACCTGAGCGGCTCAGTGCCTTAAGCCTCTGCCTTAGTCGGGTTGTGATCTCAGGGTCCTGGGATTGAGCTCCACATCGGGCTCTCTGCTCAGCAGGGAGTCTGCTTCTCCCCGCCTCTCTGTCTACCTCTCTGCCTACTTGTGATCTCTGTTTGTCAAATAAATAAAATCTTTTTTAAAAAAGAATGTAACTTCAAACATTTGATACTCTTTCAATTTAACAGGCCCCAAACAAAAAGACTAGAAAGAGTGAATTAAAAGGCACACTTTCTTAATGGACACACAAATTAAACAATTATCCAAGCAGTACTGTATTATGCACTAAAGCAGAAATTTCAAGATCACTAGTCAGCCGGAGGTTTTTTCCGCTATACTGACATCAAGATTTACATTAACAATATACTGCTGAGAAGCTGATAAACATATTATTCACATGGCTTTATAAGTTATACACTGTTGAGCTCTGTCATATACCTTACTCTAGGTCCCCCATTAAAAAAAAGAAGTAGAGAACTGCATTAGGAAATCTGGTGTACCTTTGAGATTAGCATACCAAGTTCATGCTGAGGAAGGTCTAATGAACAGGTGAATATGCCTTCATCTTGATTGTGCCTTCCACATCTACCCTAATGTGACACCAGCAGGGATTCTGGGACATGGTCAACCCATGAGCAATTAAAGGATGCTCATTACAACGTCACTAGGTTACACATGCATACAATAACTGGAAATAGCCAAGAAGCTCACTGGCTCACTGTAGCCATAAGCTGGTAAGGGGCAAAAAAAAAAAAAAAAAAGGCTTTGTTGCTCAACCAAGTATGTGGGAAATTTAAAAAAATGAGAGGGTTCTTTTTCCATAAAAGCTTCAGGTTTCGTGAATCTTAGCTAAGGTTCAAATAATGATAGGTTCTATAAATGTTGACCATAGTCATAACCAAATTCCCATCTTCATATTTGAACCTCTGGATTACACATTAGCTTTATTGTTTTTGTATCTCAAGGGCAGCAACACCTATCCCTGAGAAAGTTTGGTAGAAAGAACTCTAAGGAAACATTAACAATGTGTCAGTCAAACTTTTATTTCAAAACAGGCTTTTATTCTGGGCAATACTGACACCTTAGAGACCTATTTTTGTAAAAATTTCCCACTTTCGTCCTTCGAATATCTAAAGCTAAAGGATATAGGTTAAGTGTGTATGTATACATCAATATTCTATATCCATATCTATAAAGATATCAGTAAAATAGCCATGACCATTTCTTTGCTTATTTTTCAGATCCACAATTCATGAAGGCTATAGGAATAATGTTAACAGTACTCTATCAATACAAAATCTATCTGGCCAATGTAATGACTACGCAACTAAATCAGCAAGATCAACTAAACTTCATTCTCTTTAAACAGGAAAACAAAAGCCACATCTCCAAATACAAGCATACTGGCCAATTTTCTTAGTATAAAGCCCAACTAAAACAAACAAAAACAGCACAGCATGGAAGAAAGAGTTATAAAACTCTACTCCTGTACATTTGAAGTAAAACACATTTTTAATAGCATGTTTCTGTAACACACATTTTATAAAAATATTCTATCAACTAAATCCAAGAGCTGGATATTAGCCAAAACGGGAAAGAACAGTTTGCCATTCAGTGTATAAATGAAACTGTCAGCAGTTTCAAATGCCCATATAACTGAACTAAAACACTTGGATTTAACTATGAAAAGTTAACCTTTCCGATAACCCCCTAAACAAAGCCACCATGATCAAGTTATTCCCCTGATTAGGTAAGCCTCAGTATATGGTGCCAGCCTTACCATAAACAAATACTGCTCCAATCGTATGCAGTCACTCTTGAGCCACCTGAATCACTGGAGCAGAGCAGCAGTTTCAGCTACTTCTAAAATTACAAGAAAGCTACTATGTAGAACATTTATGGTGACACAGAAAACTCAAGTTAAATGGCTTGACAAAGACACCAACAAGTTTCAAGTTTACCACCATTTCAGGTTATACGAGCAAAAATAGTGCCCTCTAAAGAAAGACGAATTCTGCTAAATGAAACCATTGGGTCTATTCCCTTTATTCAGAAGCACCATACAGCAAAATAAGCGGTCAAGTCCACAGGGTAATAGCATTTCAATAGCTGCAATGTGGTGCCAGACCAGGCTTTGTTGGCCTTCCTTTTCCAAGAAACAGAGATGTCTCTTTTTACTTAGTCCATCTGCCCTAAGTGATAACCAGATGCCTGTGTGATACTTCAAAATTTAAAAAGTGCTTTCTTCCCCGCCAAAACCGAATGGCAGAGATGAGTCCAACAGTCAGTGATTGCAAATCAAGAATTCCAATGCTTTAACAGAAAGTCCCCAGAGGGAAGAAACAAAGCATACAGCTGGTTCATCTTTAATGTGCTGCCTAATACCGCTGCTGGGAGGACCAGCTCATAGTTTTTTAGCTCACTATGCTGAGCATTGTTCTGGTACTTTACACTTAGCTCTCACAGCAACCCCCACAGGCATGGTGCTAGTATTAACCCCATAACGCGGTTGAGGTTTTTGATAAAAAATGTTCTGTCTCACAATGAAAAGACCCCTAATTGATGGGCAAAAGGAGGTTAGCACATGATTCTTTGGAACTATTTAACTAATAAAAAATTTCCGACTTAAAATACTAAGGGTCACCCACACATGTCCTAAGAAAACACAACATTGACTCTGATTTGCAGTACTCTTGCTTGAATGAATTCCGTGTGGTCAAAGTTGCCAGCCAAACTTTTGTGCTGCATTTTCTTGGTGAAATTTTAAACAGTTTCACTATTGACTCCTACATGAAGGCCAATTTGAACTGTCCCCAAAATCACCTTAGTGTATTTTTTTAAACATTTAATAGGATCCCTAGCAGCATGTCTCACATACAATACAAGCCATTTAAACCAAACTTTGAATTTTATCACCAGTTGCAAGATGAAACCAGATGAATACAATTTCTGATATAACCTGATTATTTTTCATTTATGACATACCTCTGGAATCGTGGTTTTTCCACAATTACACATACATACATTCCATCTCCCTACCTAATAAAAGGCTGTATCAAAAGTCAAATTTGCGTCTATGGCCTGGAAAGACCTCAAACATGCATATACTCTTTCTCCTTTTTGAAACTTCCCAAGGTGGTATTCAGGGGACAAGAGAAAAGACTGCATCTACTCTAGGCAGTAAACCATTATTTTTATTGTCTGAATTGGTTTCAAAACAAAAACAAAAAACATGCCCTAATCATGTCAGAGAAATTTTTGCTGCTTTTAACTTGTAGCCAGCATAAAAAAGTTGAAATTTTAGGCATCAAGAATTAGATTACTAATTAGATCAGATGTCTGAAAGACTGCCCTCATCTACCAGAGAGCTTCCTGAAGTGAAAGAAAAATAAATAAATAAATATATATATATATATATATATATATATCCTTTTATTAGCATGTTAATCTTCAAACATGCACACACACTTACATGACATTAATACACAACAGGATGCCAACTCACAGTCCTGATCCTCAACAAACCTCTAATTTAGCAGGCATGACGAAATCTGTACACCAACAGCACCAGGCAGTACGTAACAAAGGATTTAAAATTCAGATTTGTGTGTCATGTTTTGGTATTCAGGTACAGTGTTTCTCTGCTATCTATAAGGTCACAAAAAACACCTGAAGAGAAACATCTTTCATCCTGGTGTCCATACCTGATTTGGCATCAGGCATCTTGAAGGTGCAACAGATATGAATATAAATTTCAGGAAATCCTTGTTTTTCAATTCAAATGTCACAACACAGCTAAATTTTCAAAGCACTACAAGTTTTCAGTTAGAGACACTGTAGAAATACTCTACTATAAATTCTTCTAAAATCAATATAATTTTATTTTTCAAAGCAATAATAATTTCATCACATGGTCGATGATGCAACAGGAGGAAATCAATCATCAGATTATTACAGACCTCCTTCGCCTAAAAACACTGATACCCACTCAACTAGATTATACAACATTTATTTTAAATGATGTGATAGATTGTAAGAAATAACACTCTCAAAAATTCAGTTGCATATTTCACATGTATTTGTTCTACTTTAAAGCAAATTCTGCACATTTTATATACGTATATAGTAGTTCTCCTTCATCTGTGGCAGATATGTTCCAAGATCCCTAGTGGATGCCTGAAACTGTAATACCAAACCTTATATATACTAAGTTTTCCTACAGAATTATGATAAAGTTTAATTTATAAATTAAGCACAGAAAGGGATTAACAACAATAATAAAACAGAACTGTAACAATATACTGCAATAAAAGCTACGTAAATGTGGTCTTTCTCTCTCCCAAAATATCTTCATGTACTGTACTTACCCTTCTTTTTGTGATAATGTGAGATGATAAAATGTCTGTGTGTTGAGATGAAGTGAGATGAATGATGTAGGTACTATGACCTAGTGTTAATCTACTATTAACATTTTGACGACCATCTGCTTCCAGACCATGGTTGACCAAGGATAACTGAAACCATGGGAAGCAAAACCACAGATAAACAGGGAACTACCATATATCCACAAAAATTTTGAGACAAAAATTTTCCACATAAAGAAAAACTTGTGGAAATCACTGAAATTATTTCCTCAAATTTGGGAAAATGTAATTTTAGTCAAATATTCACATGCAAAATAATCAGAAATGACTGATGTTACGGAAACTTTTTTAGACTAAGAATTATGAAAATCTTAGGTTCAATTAAAAGCACACAGTAAAATCTACAATACTGTCTTACCTTTAAAAAAGTGACTATGTCTAGAGTTTTAATACTACCCTTTGAACTTCTAAAAACACCTTTAATTCGGCAAAGTTACAACATTTTGTACATGCCTTATTTCAATACAGTCTTTTGAGTCTCAGCATGAGGCTCTTAACCTGTTGTATTGCACAAACAGAATGAATACAGACATGAGGCATGACCACTCCAATTCTCCAAGTAAAGGGGAGGGATACAGAAGGAAAATACAACAAAGTAACATTAATGGAAAAGATATATAGGCGAACCACATATGTTGAAAAATCCATAAGAAACAAATAATACAAATAGCACAAAAAATCATTTTGATTGAGACATGATTAAATAAGGAGAGAAACTAAAACACCACCGAACACTGAAAATGTTATAGTAAAGAGCAGGGAATGCAGAAACTGGGACTGTTACTAAAGATGGAAGATAGGGCTTGACCCCCACTCTAACACAGAAGGGACAGAGGTGAACACAAATAGGTCTGGGTTAAGTCAGCATGATGGCAACCCTGAGATTGAGGAAATATACTAAGTTTCATAGGCACTATAAAAATCTTGGGACACAACAGCCAACAGCCTCGAGTGTGGTCATCCCCCAGGATATCCTTCACAGAAGAACAGCTTTGTGAAAAGATTAAACAACAATCCTTGATTCTTTAACCTAAAGGTGACAATACTGTGTTTTTCCACTGAAGAGTCCTAAAATGCAATTTTAAGTTTCCCAATGTTTATACTTCCCATTAAAGGAAACTGCCCACCTCTTTGCACATCCGTGAACTTCCTTTAACAAGAGACACTGAACCTCAATTCATCTCAATTCCATGAAAATGCCTGAGTTAAAAGCTCTATTCCGGTACCAGTCAACCAATGAAGAACACTCAGTAGCAGACCATTACAGTTTCTGATTTTGAAGGCAGAGAATATGAAAAGAGGGGGCTGACGATAAGGATGACACATTTTAAGACAAGCCAGACTTAACAAAAAAAAAAAAAAAAGTGGGAGAGAAACAGAGGCTGTGGTTGACATAATTGCTTCTATGACTTATCAGTTTTATTTTCATCTTTAATCCTCGATTTAATAAAAGAGCTTTATTCTCACTGGACACAAAAATTATATTCTCTAAGAGGTATATGTAGCCTTTTCAGTATGCCATAGGGAAACCTCAGTTACTGACCTGGAATGATTTGGGAAGGTATAAAACCATTAAACAGAGATATAAAGCATAAAGAGGTAATATAAGCTGATAAATATGTAACTGGACTAGCCGACTGTGAATAATTCATCAGAACAGATAGCGATAAAAGTCCCTTCTCCATTTGTATGAACTGCCATTTTCTCAAACTTTAAGAGCAGATTATGCTCCAATAGCTGAAATTTTTCCTTATATTTCTCTTTTTCAATTTTCTCAGGGATTCTGTAATTGGGTCTTTACACAAAAATCACACCAAGCTTGTTTCCTTTTTCTTTTCTTTTTTTTTTTTTTCCTCGAGCCCATTTTAAAGCACTGTTCTTAACCCTAAATACACAAACCCACGCTGGTTAACTGCTGGTGTCGCTTTGGAACTGCAGGTGACAGATGCAGCCAGAGAGCTCACAGATGTGGACTGGCTGCACTGTGAGTCTTATTGCAATGAGCACACTGACAGAGCCCGCAGATGCACATCTCCGCAGAAGGAGTCTGAAAAACCGTCATTCCGAAACACATTTACTTTTAGGGCTCTTACTGGCTATCATTAAGCGCTTATCCTAATTCTCATCCTTGCTTAGCCCTACCCACAATTCATTTTTCTTCCTTAGCTCCAGACCCTTCATCAAACCTAATTTGGTTAATAACAATAATAATAAAGCGGGGCTGTGGGCATTGCCAGCACCAGGAACCGGCGAAGGGGCTACTCGGGAGCCTTCCCGCCGCGGCACAGGCCGCTGGAAGTTTTCCGGGAAGCAATGGACCCCCTAGCATCTCTGCACGATCCTTCTTTCTCCGGGTGAGAGCTTCATACAGGCAGATGGGGAAATCACCCTTCTCCTGCCTTCCCCGGGGTGGCTAACACGAAAAATAAAAATACCTCTTTTCTTATGCTACACCCCGCCTGATAACGCTCGAAGGCACGGACGCCCCGCCCCCACGCCGTTATCCCTGATGAGCTCCCCAAATATCACCCTGTCCTCCTAAGAAGTGGACCCTCCCTCGGCCCCGGGACCAAGTGCCCCCACCTTAGTTCCTCTCCTCCGGTCGTCCGCCCCCTCACCTCCCACCCGCAGCGCGGCCGGGCTCGCACACACCAGCCCCGGCACTCAGGCCGCCCAGTCGCCCGCGCTCCCCCCGCCCAGGGTCGCCTCCGGGGTTACCGTGGGAAGAGGGGGCGGCGGCAGAGAACGCGGCGGCAGCGCTGCTGCCGGTTACGTCGGACGCGAAGGATAAGCTGGAGGACAAGGATGATGAGGAGGCGGGCGCGCTCCCCAGTCTCCATGGAACTCCCGCCCCGGCCCGTTGCTAGGAGCCCCCGAGGCTCGGGCTCCGTCTTTCTCGCTTTGTTGTTCCGGGTACTGGGCGGCCGCTTCTTCCCCGCGACAATAAATAGACCAGACGCAGGGGGAGCATAGAGACAGGGCGCCGGGGCTAGAGCGCCGCCGGACAGGGTGCCCCTGGGTTCCTCGCTAGCCAGTCATTTCCGGCTCTCACTGCTCCCGTCACTTTCGCCCCCGCCCCTTTCCCTACTTTCCCTTCCTCCTTCCTGGTCTCCTCAAAGCAGGCCCCTCCCGCTCCTGGGCTTGGCGACGTCCGGGTATTGGGGACAGGGACTGCTCTTGGGCTAGACTTTTTTTTTTTTTTTTTTTTTTTCTTGAGGACCACCCAAAAAGATTTTGAAAAACAAAACAAAACTGCGTGACCGTTGTACCTTTTTAGCTGATATTTAAACATGAGTACGTAATACCTGACATACAGTGTAATATAAAAGGACTTTTTAGTTTTTTGTCAAAACCACGGAACTTTCTCGTGAGCTCATTCAACTTAAAGGTCCACTATTTAACATAGTTAGCAAAACTAGTTCTCAACAACCGAATTTATTTTCTAAGATACTTTCTGTCTGAAAAAGTCCTATTGCGCGTTTTCCGTTAGACGCGTTCCGATAAGGGTTTCATTAAGGACTTCTAATTGTGGTCCCCAAATACAGCGATAGGCGGTGATGGCGGACGGAGGGGTGGAGAGGTGGATGGATGGATAGATGGACAGACAGAAAGATAGGGCAGGGAGTTTAGGTCACACTTCCGTCGCCTCGCCCTTCGCTATTCCTTACTCAACTTGGGTTTGTGGTCGCGGCTCCGCCTCGGAGCCCGAGCACTTCGGGGTCTTTCACGCGGTGCAGCCAGATCCGAGAAGGATGGACGGGGAAGAGCGCGGCTTCAGGCTAGGGCTGGAGCGTGGGTCCAGCCGAGGCTCAGACCGGCGGGCGCAGGAGGGCGCTCCCTCGCAAGCTGGGCCCCTTGGGGGCTGAGACCCTTCCACGGCTCTGCGCCCAAGCAGTCCTGGAATGATCCGGGGACCCCGGGAGGCGCACACCCGCCAGTTTGAACGGCCGCGCTGGGGCCAGATGAGCCCTCGGGGGGTGGCCTGAGAGACGCTGCCGGCGGGAGCGAGACTCGAGTAACGGCCTGGGGAGCGCCAGGCCGTGCAGAACCCTGAGCCGCCCCCGGAGCCCTACTCTCAGGCAGGCACGGGCCTCCGTTCCCGAGCTCAGCTGCTGTAGTTCAGAAGCCTCGGCCCCTGGTTGAGGCCGGGGGCAGCTCTGATTTAATAAAAGGCCGCAAGGCGGGATCATGGGGTGCCTGGCCTCTGATTGGTGTGACTCTTGTATGAAAAATGGTAAAGCCACTGTCCTTTGGGAAGAAAAGAGGAGGGCTGATTTCAGGGGATTTGGGAGGATGCGACCATTTGCGTATTTTATTATTTACTGGGTCTCAAAGAATGCCTTTGATCTTTTGCTTCCCACTCTGTTCAGAAGACTAGCTGAGCATTTGAAAGCCCTGTAGATCTATGGAATTTCCATTTTGTTTCAATTTCTGTACTAATTATTTTAGGATAATATAAAATAATTGTAGCTTGTGTTAGGTGTAAGCGAAGAAAATAAACAAGAAGCTTGATTGGAAAGTTATGTCTGTGTGTTAGTGGGGAGAGACGACTTTTTGGAGGTAACGTCAGCGGTTACCGGGAAGGGATGGGAGTGAAAGGGATGTTCATAGTGCTACCGGCAGAGGGAGCAAGAGGCTAAAAGTTTGCTATGCTGGAGCGTTGGGGTGGATGGGGCATCCTGATCAAATCCAGGGAAAGAGTGACATGAAATAAAATTGGAGAGAGACGAAGGCCTTAAACCTTTAGTGCCTTGTAGACATAGAAGAGAGATTGGATTTTCTTCCAAGTGCTGGGAGAAGTGAAGCGTTTTAATGTGCAGCATAACGTGATTTACCAAGGGAATGGGCAAGGGAAATGCCGTAATCCGATGATCAGTGCCATTGCTGTAAAGTCAATTTTCCTGCAACAGTGACCAATTTTAAGGTCTTTATGAGGCAACTTTCTCTCAGGGGACTAGCAGGCGACCTGGTATAAAGCATGTCTCTTACTTTGGAATCCCTTTTGTCATACATTAGTCAACGATTTGTCTTACAACAACGGTTCCACATTCTGGAAATGGATTTTGGTTTTGCTGCAAGCACCATTCTCCATAGTCCTATTGAATGTCTGTACACTGCCACATTAGCCCATACACTCTTCCTCTGACCAAGAAATTCACAAGATAAAAGAAGTAAGGCAATGAGATACAGTCTGTGGACTTCATTGGTCTTAGAATATGCTCCATTATTTAGGTGCCCAGTAAGATTATAATATCATTCATTATTCAGGTGGCAGGTGGGGTTAGAATATACAGTATATGTTCCAAACTAAGACTGTCCATTAACACAGAAATTGATAACTTGGCTGGGAAAATAGTGAGATTTATCTGTTAGATCAGTACTACTTAAAATGTGGTGTATGGACCAAAGCCAGTTTGCAAACTGCAGTGAAATCAGCAATGAAATAGCTTTAGAAATTAAGAGGAGACTTTAAAAACTTCTAGTAATTTAACACTAACATGGAATCTAAGCATGCAGTTTTATATTTACAAAAGCATTTGCCTGCATTGGGTTGCTAACTAAAAACAATCAGACAAACAGTAATCCTTCACAACAGTTAGCTATGCCCACTAAGGCTTCTAGCTTTATTAACTTGGTTTTTAAAAAATCAACCTATTGGAATATATTGGCTACTTCTTGTTCCCTTAGTGCTATGATACAGACAACTGGTTCAGTAGAGCCCTTCTGAAAAAGATGAGCAGTGATACAGGATGATACTTATGTAGCTGTTAAGAGGCCTTTCTGCCAATGGATTTACTGATGATGATTATATAGTATCTACTCTGCCAATTGAAACAACTAAAATTTCTGCCATAAGGTTCATACACTAACCAGAACTGTAGATCCCCAGCAAGGCAGTGGAGTCAGGGATATCTCATTCCTCACGACTCTTCTCAAATATCTTCCACTATGCCCCCTTACCAAATAAAAGTAATTTCTCGCATTATTCCAATTGAATGGTGCACAAATTAGGGGATCGAGTCTGAAGCTGTAACCTGCCTTTACAATCCCAGCCTGTTTCTCTCCCTGTCATGGATAGTCTGTGGCAAAGACCGTGAACTAAGATGCAGGGTGATTGACAGAGTTGTTAGGCCAGTTTCCAAGAGATAGAAACAAGAAAGGCAAAGTACCTACTCAAGCTTACTGTCTCAATGAGATTTCTGATAACAATCAAATGGATTTCCCCCAAATGACATTGACAGACAGCCAAGGAAATTTTAAGGGATTGCCAGAAAGCCTTTATCCTTGCAAAAGGCCTCTACTGGTGTGCTTGTCTAAGACAACATCCCAGTCTCGGTATCAGCAAAGAGGTGACAACAGTTGCTGGAGCTGTCCCTGGAAACTCCTTGTCGCTACTCCTGTAAGGAAGGGTCTTTGAGGATAATAGATAAAGGAAATCTTGACACTTAGAGTGGCTGACCAAAGATCTTAGTTCTCTGCTGGAGAAGAGAAGCCCTTCTTACCCTTATTCTTGTCCAACAGGATGCAGTATATGCTCAACTTTTGCACAGTGAGTCTCCTTTTTGCCCTTTCTTTTTAGTTTTTGTTATCCTTTCCCCCATCCCCTTATTATATATTTGTGCATTGGGGAAAAATGCATTATTTATTGTTTAGCTAGATGGGGACCTTATGAAGACTGACTACACTTAAAGATCCTGAATTTGGGCTGGATGTGACTTTGAGTTTTCCCCTCCCACTGCACAGGAATTAAGCACATTTTCAATTACATAAGGTATAGTTGCTTTATGTTAAGAGAAACTATAGGTAAGTAAAAACCAGCGTGTGTGTGTGTGTGTGTGTGTGCGCGCGTGTGCGTATGTGTATGCATATGTGCACTGAACAGCCAAAGGATAACATGTAGGAAACATGTATACTTTTGTCAGCTCAGAACACCTCTCTTCCTTTGGGAAGAGTACTCTCACCTCTTATTTCGGGAACTATGCATACTCTTTACCTTTCTCCAATCTAATGTGCATCCTAATGGGAGTTGCCATAGTGATAATGATTGGCAGAGAGGCGGATTTCTGAACTAAGCTGGGGCAACTGTATTGAAATGGAGTTGTCACTCCCACTGCCAAACTCACCTTGTGTCTGCTCTGTGAAGATGGATCTTGATCCTAAATATTCTTGTTTGCTAGCTATCAGAATGTTAAGTTTTATCAATAGAAAAGGCTGGAGAGACACTGAAGTAGGAAAGTGTTTTGCTTCCTGGTTCCAGTGTTATCCCCCGGACAGGCTCCTGAAGCACGGAAGTCTTCTCTAGAATCTGCCTCCTACAGCACAGATGGATCCCCTTGCCCACTCAAGGGTCTGAAGGACAGTCAGTGGTAAAGGAAAATCTTCCAAGGGGGCATAATTAGAACAGTAAATTTGTTTGTGCACCATGTCTAGAGTGAGGGGTGACCAGAATGGGCAATTGCTAACAGTTTTTCTAGATGTACACGGACTTGGAAGGAATAAGATTGGAAGACTGGTGACAAGGAAGTGTGGGGAAGAGACAGATAGATCAATTTCTCTAAATGGGCACACATTGGGAAGGTATCTGTGTCGCATTCTGCTTCACACTAAATGTATCCATTGCAGGAGAGACTGCTAATAATCAGGAGAACGAAATGGCTATCTGTGGCTGTCAACCAGCCTCTTACCCAGTCATCCAGGGCTTGTTCAATGGGCCCTTGAACAAAATGGCCATGGCAGTAAGGATGCAGGCTCTGTATGTGCTCAACAATCTGGACGTCTCCTTAACCAAGGCTCATCTTGACACTACTGTTAAGTGCCTAATTTGCCAAGAGTAGAAAACAACATTGAGATCTTGATATGGCCCGCTCTCCCAGGGTTTGAACCAGATGTCTCATGGAAAACTGGTTCTACTGGACCTCTTCCATCATGGAGGGGGCAAAGTTTCATCCATATTGGAATAATCACATATTCTGAAAATAGATTAGCCTTTACCCCTTAAAATGTTTCTGCCAGCACCACTATCTGTGAACTCACAGAACAGTCTATCTGCCAGCAGCGCTTCCCACACAATGCGGCATCCAATCAGGGAACTCTTTTCCCAGCAAAGGGAAGTGCAGCAACGGGTCCATGTCTATGAAATTAACAGATCTTCCCACAACTGCAATCACTTGGAAGCAGCTGGCTTAACTGAAGAGTGAAATGACTTACTGAAGACTCAGCAATAGCCTTCTTGGGAGGCAACACCCTGGAAAAATGAAATTCTTACAGGATATATTTTGAATCAGAGAGCATCACATGGTACCCTCTCTCCCATTGCCAGAATAAATTTGAATCAAGGTATGCCAGTAGGAGGGGCTCTCCTCACAATTTCACCTAATAAACCACTCAGAATTTTTCTTCCCTTATCTGGAAACTTTGACTGCTGCTGGTGTAGAAAATTTAGTCCTCACGGGGAGAATGCTTCTTTCATGAGTCGTGTCAGTGGTTCTGCTAAATCAGAGGATAAGACTACCACCTGGCCATTTTGGGTTCCTTATGCCCCTGCAACAAAAAAACAAAAACAGGAGGTAATTTACTGGCTGGAGTGATTTTTTTCTTTTACTTCCACCAAACATTTACTGCATAAATATCATATAAATGTATAAAGAATCCATTAAAACATTTATTTCTATAAATAAAGTACACAGAAAATTTACACACAAATTAGAGCAATTTTGAATTCTTACACTTAACTAAATTAGCAACAAGTGAAATCCCTACCCAAAGCTGTAAACAGTTAGTGAAATGATATACTTTTCTCTCTCTCTCTCTCTCTCTCTTTTTTTTTTTTTTTTTTGAATATAGGCTCCCTTGCCCAATATGGGGCCCAAATTCATGACCCTGAGATCAAAATCTGAGCAGAGATCAAGAGCTGGATGCTCACTGACTGAGTGACCCAGGCTCCCCTGAAATGATATATTTAAACAGTGATACTGCTTGAGAAATTGGCTTACTTACACACAGTATAGGCAAGAAAGTCTAGAATCCAGAACATTCTCTGGGGTCCCCTTAGTACTTAACATTATGTCTAATATTTAAGTTAATGAAAACTTATAGCAACTGAAAAGAAATGGTAGGGTATTTGAGGACTCAGATCTTCTGGAATTGAAGGTTTGGGCCACTGCAGAAAGCCAAGAATCCCAGGCAGCTGAGTTTCCAGCTGATGGTAGAGGAAATACAAGATGGGTAGAAGAAGATGAAAGCTGTAGATACTAACCATGACCTTGTGAACAATTACAGAAATGAGGAGTATAGTATCTTTGCATGTTTTCTGTTGGCTTATTATATCTATGTATTTCTTGTGTTTACTAATCATTTTCTTCCTTAATCTCCTTCCTAGCTTTATATTCAAGTTGTTGGAAGTTGTATTAGTTTCCTAGGTCTGCTGTAACAAAATACCACAAATGTGATGGCTTAAAATGACAGAAATTTGTCCTCTTTCAGGCCTGGAAGCCAGAATTCTAAAATCAAGGTGTTGGCAGTGTTGATTTCTTTTGGAAGCTCTTAGGGAGAATGTGTTCCATGTTTTTCTCCTAGTTTCTGATGGCGTCCTGGAAACACCTGGCATTCCTTGGCCTGTAAATGCATCTTCATACTGTCTTCTCTGTGTGTGTCTAGGTCTCAAATTCCCCTCTTCTCTCTCTTATAAGGACACCAAGCTTTGGATTTAGAGCCCACTATAAATCCAGGATGACCTCATCTGAAGATTCTTAATTTAATTACATCTGCAAAGACTTTATTTCCCAACAAGGACACATTCACAGGTACTGGGCACCAGAATTTAAACATACCTTCTGAGGCCGCAGTGCCTAACTATAGAAGTTAATTTTACAATTGGTCTTTTTTTTTTTTAACTTCCTTACATATTTTACTTTTTAAAAGATTTTATTTTTTTTTGATACAGAGAGAAAGAGAGAAATTGCACAACCAAGAGGAGGGGCAGAGGGAGAAGCAGTCTCCCCACTAAGCAGGGAGCCCACAAGGGGCTCAATTCCAGGATGCAGGGCTCCATACCAGGACCCTGGGTTCATGACCTGAGCAGAAGGCAGACACTTAACAGACTGAGGCATCCAGGGGTCCCTATAACTGGTCTTTAAGTAATAGAATATTCAGTGGAACAATGGCTGAATTTGGGGATTCATATAGCTAGCAATAGATACAATGTGTCTGAAGACTCTGTTTTTCCTTATTTGGGGAAAAGATGAGTATTTCACTTCTAAGAATAGCAGTGTTTTATGACACAGAAATACAGCATTGCTTTGTTGTCGGGAGGTGCCTCTGGAAGTTCCGCCGGTCAGGCACTCCCGTTAGTGTCAGCAGTTTCTCTAGGGTCTGCCTCCTACAACACATGTAGCTTCCTCTCCTGCAGCTCACCCCTAAAACCTACTCCCTAACCTGAGCTTTTGTAGGAGAGCCCCTCTAGGGAGACAGCTCCCAGTGACCTACTATCCCCAGCAGTTAGAGGGGGGATTTCCTGTGACTTCTGCACTTGATCTTAACCAAAAGGTCAAGAAGCGATTCCCTGTGACTTCTGCCTGGGAAATATCCTAGTAAATTTCAGGGAGTCCTGGCCACACCCTATCCAACAAGGTCGGCAGCTCAGAGGTACTGGAGCCAGCGGGGTGGGCTGTGTACAAGGCTGTTCTTGGCGCTTCACCTCTGCCCCAGGAGTAGTGCCTGTTCCTGAAATGAGAGGTTTTTATATTCTTTCCAGTTTTCTTGGTTTCATGCTAGCCAACCCCTTAAAAATTCTTTACATTACACTGTCTCTACTCAAAATACTGTGCAGTTTACCTCTCCTCATTTTCATGGCTCCAGTGATGTGTGAAGAAAAGGATATGTGACCAAGTCAGGCCAGAGAGTGTCCTACCCCAGGATTTATTGAGGTGAAGCTGGGAGAAAAAAAGCAATTTCCTTTTCTAGTAGTAATACTGGGAAGGTGTGAACTGAGGGCAAAGGACTGACATAATCTCTTCTGTAAGAAGGATGAGTTAACAAAGCTGACACAGAAAGAGAAGCCAAGACAGAAGATGGAGAAAAAAAGATGGAAAAGCTCAATGGTTTAAAGAAGTCGATCCTCCTCAAATGTCTTTATAACTGTAATATTATCCCTATCAATAGCTAATGGTAATTTTTAATACAGTTAATCAAATTCTAAATTTCATCTGAAAAAGAAAATGCAAGAGCATGACATAGATACCTTTGTAAATATATATATGTATAGATATATATACATGTATACGTATATAAATATACATGTATATACAAGTATATACATGTATATATGTATACATATGACTGCCAGATCTAAAAACACATTAAAAAGCAACAATAATTAATATAGTATAGAACTGGGACAGGGATGGACAGAAAATGAATGAAAAAGAACAGAAAACAAAGATCCATGTATTTAAAGAACCTACTAAATGATAAAGGTACGTTTCAATTCTGTTAGAAAAGGGTAATCAATCAATAAATGGAATTAAGACAGTTAGCTATCTACTAGAAAAAGTATATATATATATATACAGTCAGATCTTTATTTTGTAACAAAAATACATACCATGTGGATTAAAGAGCTTTATTGTCTCCAATTTTAACCCCTTTTTGGTGGAGTTCTTGGGACATTTGTCAAAGATCCTCTGCTTTGTTAGGATTTATCATCAAATCTTGATCCATATAGTTTATTCACAAATGACTATGTAACCTTTTTTTTTATCCTACAGAAATAACACTTGAGTACATTTTCTTTGTAGAAATTCAGACAACACAAACATACACGCACGAAATGAAGTTTCTTCTGTTCCTCCTCCTGTCATCCCACTCCCCACCTCAGATTTAACACTGTTGTGAGTCACCTACTTTATACGATTCAGAAACTCTCCGCTGTTCTGGTATTCTGGTGGCACCTCAGAGTCTTTTTTTTTTTTTTTTTTTTTTTTTTTTTTTTTTTTTTTTGTGCTGCTATGAATTAAATTTTATGTTTATATTTATTCTGTTAATGGAGTTGAATCTTGAAAAGCTAGAGATATAAGTATTTTTAGGTTACCGACTTGAAACAAAGGTTCCTTTGGTCATTTAATCAATAATTCAATCACCACTACCATAAAGAGCATTATTTTGAAATATATAAAATCATTTCGAAAATGCATCTCGCCCTCTAGTGGCGGAAAAGTTTTCTACTTAATTTTTACTTTGGAAAAATTTTCCGTGGGGCACTTAACAACTCGTTAACTCGGGGGGAACAGGGTGGAGATTGATGCGGGGAAGGTATCCTTAGATATGTATTGTTTGAAAGAAGTTACAGTACGATCCATTTTAGATCTTGTTGGATTGTTCTATAAGATTACTAAAATACTAGTACTATTATAAAGAGAATTTTAAAAATAGGCTGTATACATTTCCGTCTAGTAGAAGACAAAAATTAAATAAGAAAACAAATAAAAAATTAAACAGGTAAAAGAAAGTTAAGAGAGAGAGAAAAACACAGAAAAAGTGGAACAGGGGAGCTTGCGGGGCTCTGTTGGTTAAGCCTCTGCCTTCGGCTCAGGTCATGATCGCAGGGTCCTGGGATGGAGACCTACACTGGTCTCCCTCTGCAACTTCCCCTGCTTGTGCTCTCTCTCTCACATACTGTCTCTCTCTCCCAAATAAAAGAATAAAATCTTAAAAAGAAAAAAAAGAAACAGAAAAAGTGGAACAAAAAGAAAGCATAAAGATAGTGGAAATAAGTTATAAATTTCTACTAACCATGACACATGTAAATAGATTAAACTCACATGTAAAAAATGCCAGAAAAATATAATAGTAGATTAGAAATAATTTAACTATATTCTGTGTATAAATATATTGAGTTCAAAAACAGAGATTGTTCTGGTGGATTACAAAGATAAACAAAAAGAAAATATAAGATTTCCAAAGATTCTTTTAAATTTAAAGAGTAAAAATTATGAAAACTAAAAATGAAAATTGGTCAATTACCAGAATCCAATGGGGGGGGGAGCGTAGGGTAATTGGATGGTGGGCATTAAGGAGGGTATGTGATGTGATGAGCACTGGGTGTTACATGCAATTGATGAATTATTGAACTCTACATGGGAAACTAATGATGTACTATATGTTGATTAATTGAACTTAAACAAAAAAAAAGGTTCCAGAAAAATAGTAATCATAAAAAACTGGTAGCTATATTAATATCAGCAAAATAAAAGTAAAAATTAGTAGATACATGTTTAAAATTTGACAAATTTATATCAGAGTAAATATGCCAATATATCTCTGAATTATTAATAGGTAAAGCAGATAAAAATAATAGAGATTAATATAATTCATAAGATTTTTATTTCATTTAAAGAACAAAGCCTGAAAATTCATGAGCTAAGTATCCAACTTGAGAAGTTAGAGAAAGAAAAGCAGAAGAAATTTCAAGAAAATAGAAAAAACACATGATAAAGACAGAAATTAATGAAATAGAAAACACAAAATACAGAGGATTATTCTGATTTTTTTAAAAGGGTAATAAAGTAGACAACCATTGTATGAGTCTGACCAAGGAAAACAAGAGATAAAGCTTAAATAAAAGCAATTAGAAATGAAAAATAAAGTCTTAGCCTCAAATAAAGACCAAAAAGATAAACAAAGAACACTATGAACAACCAATTTCCTAAAACTGATAACAGCAAAAATGCCTCGGGAAGAAAAGAATGAATCTTTGGATTTTGGTAATTGACCAATTATCTTACAGAAAACTACTGAAACTTGTGGGAGAAAAATCTAGAAGACTTTCTTAAAAGCAAATGCTGAAAAGAGAATAAGAAGGCCAAAATTAAGAACAAGGAAGAACTGAGAAAGGTAAATGATCATTAGAAGGTGTTCTTGGCTCAAGGAGCTTTGGCCGGTCCTGAGAACTGGGACTTGCATTCACTCAGTGAAGGGCACAGCAATAGCCCAGTGATCCCACTAAGTGGGAAGTTGAAGAAGATCTTCCTGACACCAAAGTGAGACACAAGAGCTATATCCTGAGGGTAAGAATGTACCTGAAGTAAACAAGTTTTCTCCTCAGTGGGGAAGAAAACTTCAAACTTCGAACTTATATTAAGGTGATTTCAGATGGATAGGTTTCCCTAGATACGTAACAGAAACACAGACCTCTCCATAAGAAGGTAAATTTCTATTAGGTTTCAAATCATCCCTATTAATAGGTTTTCTTTCTTTTTTTTTTTAGACTGTATTTATTCATTTAAAAGAGATAGAGAGTGCACAACATGGGGAGCAGCAGAGGGAGAGGGAGAAGCAGGTTGTCTACTGAGCAGGGAGCTGGAGGCAGGGCTCAACCCTAGGACCCTGGACTCATGACCTGAGTCAAAGGCAGACGCTTAAACAATTGAGCCACCCAGGCGACCCCCTATATATAGGTTTTCAAGTCCTATTCCCCACACATATATAGTTCAACTTACACAGGCACTTAGAGAAAGAAGACAACAGGAGCAAGAACCAAAAGAAACAAGAGATAACAGAAATAGAGCCATAAATATTTAATATTTGGATTTAGGTTATCAGATAGGTAATAAAACAACTATGCTTACTATTTAATAAATTAAAAGCTATATTTGAAATACCTTTAGGAAAAAATTACATAGCAGATTTGAAAAAGGTCGAGATGAAATTGCAAGAACCAAAACGATATTATAACTGAAATGAAAAACTTGATTGATTTTTTAAAAAAGATTTTATTTATTTATTTGACACAGAGAGAGAGATCACAAGTAAGAGAGACAGGCAGAGAGAGAGGGGGAGGCAGGCTCCCTGCTGAGCAGAAAGCCCGATGTGGGGCTTGATTCCAGGACCTCGAGATCATGACTTGAGCTGAAGGCAGACACTGAACCCACTGAGCCACCCAGACGCCCCTTGATTGATATTTTTAGCAGCAGAGCAAACACAACTGAAAGGCGGGGTTAGTGAACTAGAAGATAAATTAGACAAAATGTTTTGAAAATGAAACAGAGACAAAAAGAAAATACAGAAGAAAAGGTATTGACATAAAGAATGGGGAGAAATGATTAACATACATTTAATCAGAATCCATGAAGTGGAGGAGAGGGAAAACAGGTAAGGGTAATATCTAAAGAGATAATGGCTGATACATGTGTGATTAATAAGCATTACAAATATTTGTAGTTGAGATTGAGTAAGAAAAAGAGTACAGTTACTATCATGAATATGAATGCGACATCTTTACAGATGCTATAGACATTAAAAAGTGATCAGAGGATATTATAAACATTCATATACAGATAGCAATGGATTTGATAATGGGTTTGACAGATTTTTAGGAAGACATATTTTGCCACACCTAAGAATTTAAATTAACAGCCCAAATTTTTCTACAAAGAAAATTTCAGGCCCAGATGGCTTTTGTGGATACCAAATATTCTGGTATCAAGCATTCAAAGAAGACAAGCAGCTCTAACCTTATATAAAATGTTCCAAAGAATAGAAAAATAGGAAATATTCATAGATTTATTTATGAAGCTAGAATGACTTGTTCCCAAAACATGACAAAGAGAGTCTGAGATCTGAAAATACTGGTCAGTTTTAATCATTAGGCAAAATTCTTGAACAAAAAAATTCAGAAATGATAGTCTTCTCAGACCAAACGGGAAAAAAGAAAGAACTTCAATCCATTTCTTGAGGCATATATAGAAATGAATTCAAAATAGATGCTACACCTAAAGGTAAAGCCTGAGACTATGAAACTTCTTGAAGAAAACGCAAGGGAAAACTTGATGACCTCAAATTGGGCAAATATTTCTTATATATGATATCAAAAGGATACCTGTTAAGGTATGAATACATTGGATTTCATCAAAATTTAAAACTTCTACAGTTTTTTTTTTAAAGAGTTATTTATTTATTTTATAGAGTGGTTGAGGGACGGAGGAAGAGGGCGAGAGAATCTCAAGCAGACTCCCCCCGCCCACCCTCTGCTAACAGGGACTGAATTTCACAACCTTGAGATCATGACCCTGAGTCATCACCTGAGCTGAAATCAGGAGTTCAAGGTTTGACCTAGTGAGCTACCTACATGTCCCACAAACTTCTACTCTTCAAAAGGCATGTGACGAGAATGAAATGGTAAGCTATAGACTTGGGGAAAATACTTGCAAATCATGTATCTTAAAAAAACTCAAAAAAATTATAAAAACACAATTATAGCAAAACAAGTCAATAAAACACCGAGCAAAAGACTTTGACACTTTGTCAAAGAAAATATACAGGTGGCAAATAAGCATATGTAAAGATACTCAACATCATTAGTCATTAGAGCAATGCAAATAAGCCACAATGAGATATCACTTCTGGAAATGTGAAAGGGTAATTCATGCAAAGACTTGTACACAAATGTTCATGACAGCTTTGTTTTTAATAGCCCAAAACTACAAGCAATGCAAATATCCAGTAACAGGTGAATGGGTAAACAAATGGTGGTATTTTCATAGAATGGAGACATGAGAAATGCCAGAATTTCTACTCAGAAGTAAAAAGGAACAAAATATTGCTATAGGAGAGAACAACATTGATGAATCTCAAAATAATTATGCTGAGTAAAAAATGATGTCAGCAAAATGAGTACATACTGTCTTATTCCATCTGCAGAACATCCCAGAAATTCAAACTACTATATAGTGACATATATCATATGTTGTATATCAGTATTATATATCATATATGTCATATATCAGTGGTTCTCTGAGGATGCAGGAGAGGGGTGAGAGGAAGAGATTATAAAAAGGAGCATGAGGAAACTTTTCAAAGTGACAAAAATGTGCATTATCTTGATTGTGGTGATGGTTTTTTGAGTGTATGTATATATCAAAACTTACAAGATTATACACTTAAAATATAGGCAATTTATTATATGTCAATTTTACTTCAATAAACTGTTCAACCTACTAGCCAAAATGTAAAAAGGGAAATATACCATGACCAAGTGAGTTTATCCCAGGAATGCAAGGTTACTTTCATATATGAAAGTAAATAAATACAGGCACCTGGGTGGCTTAGTTCATTAAACATCTGACTCTTTTTTTAAAATTTATTTTTTATTTTCAGCATAACAGTATTCATTAAACATCTGACTCTTAATCTCAGCTCAGGTCTTGATCTCGGGGTTGTGAGTTCAAGCCCCATGTTGGGCTCCACCCTGGGTGTGGAGGCTATTTTTTTTAAAAAAGTAAGTAATTATAATTCACTAAATGAATAGATTAAAATAGAAAATCAGATGAATATTTCAATAAGAAAGCATCTGATGAATTTCAATATGCACTTATGACTTAAAATGTAACTTTTATAAGGTCAGGAATAAAAGTAAATTTCTTGAACTGATAAGAAGAATCTACAAATAATAACAATAACTTTATTGCAGATATCATACCTAATGGTGAAACACCAAACACTTTCCCTTTAAGAATGGGACTTAGACAAAGAAAAATGCTGTCAAACTTCATTTTGTTTCAACCAGCTCTCTAGTGGAGTACTAGCCAGGTGAGTATGGCAAGAAAAACAAATTAAAGATACAAGGATTTTTAAAAAAAGAATGGTTATTTCTAGAAGATGAAGAGATTATATAAAAAGGAAACAGAATAAAAATGGAGTTTAGCAAGGTTGTTAAATAAAAAATAAAAATATAAAAATTACTTGCATGTGGGACACCTGGATGTCTCGGTTGGTTAAGCCTCTGCCTTCAGCTCAGGTCATGATCTTGGGGTCCTGGAATCGAGCCTCACATTGGGCTCCCTTCTAAGTGAGGAGTCTGCTTCTCTCTCTCTCCTTCTCCCTCCCACCCCATTTGCTCTCTCTTTCAAATAATTAAAATATTTTTTAAAAATTAGTTACATTTCTATAAATCAACTAACAACAAGGAACTAGAAGCCACTCTAAGTACTTCAAACAGTAAGAAATTGAATAGACAAAATTAGAGGAATATGAAATCACTGAGAGAGTTGAACTTCCAGATATGAACCTCAGAACAGCAGAGAAGCATCTTCCAAAGAAGACCACAAAAAGTAAAAGCGTCAGGTGACTGCATTCAGTAACATACCACCAATGCTGCAATTCAGGAACCTGAAATGAGAGAGTCACTTTCCGGCTGCCTCTCAACTCAAGGACTGCGAAATGCAACTGGATTCTAGAACATGGCTACATACAAACTTCATACCTTGGTGACCTTGCCTCCTAGCCAAAAACCGATGAAGTGACAGAAAGATGACTTCTGCCTTACTTTTGTCCCCCACATTGCCTGTAAATGTATATAATTGGTGGGAACTAATTCACAAAGATAAAATTAGCTTCAAGGAGATTCTGCAAGATGTAGATTTTAGCTTTCCAGACTCTGCTGCAAGTGTCAGTGACAACATAGCAGTCACTCTAGAAAAGAGTAGGAATGAAAACTGAGGGTCAACCACATGCACTTCAACAAAGAGTTCCAAGAATGTAAGAAAAATACATAATATTTATAGAATCCTCAAAACAAAGCATGGATGAATACTTACAGTAAGAAATACAAGACCTTTATGTACAAATTATGTTATTGAATTAAATTGAAGAACACTTACACAAATGCAGAGATATACGATCTTTACAGGGAGGAAAACTCAGTATCCAAAAGTAATTTCTTGGGTGCCGGGTAGCTCAGTGGGTTGAACCACTGCCTTTGGCTCAGGTCATAATCTCAGGGTCCTGGGATCAAGTCCCGAATTGGGCTCTTTGCTCAGCGGGGAGCCTGCTTCCCATCCCCCCACCCCCCCTTGCCCCGCCCCCGCCTGCTTCTCTGATTGTGATCTCTGTCTGTCAAATAAATAAATAAAATATTAAAAAAAATTTTTTTAAATAAATAAAAATAAAAGTAATTTCTTTCTAAATTGGTCTATAGATTCAATGGAATTCCAATCTAGATCCCCAGAAGATTTTTAGAGGAACTTCACAAACAAGCCTGAAGAATATGGTTGGGAGAAAAGAGTGAGACTTGCCCTATCACTTAGCATAATTTATTATAAAGCTGTATGATTAAATGATGAACTATTGGTGCAGGATTATATCAATTGACTTGTAAAACAGAATAAAGAGCCATAGTCAGACTCATATAGGGAAACATGATATATATCGGAGGTCATGTTGTAATTCCATTGGGGAAAGAGTGGACTAATCAATTATCAATGTTAGGAAAATGGGTTATAAATAGGACCCCTACTTCACACCACACAGGAAAATCAATTCCAGCATGATTAAGGACTTAAATGTGAAGGGCAAAATTTCAAAACCATAAAAAGAAATAATGGAAGAAAAAAAATCTATGATCTCAGGATTGGGAAATGTTTCTTGAACAAGATACAAAAAGCAATAATCATAGAACAGTTCAAGTTTACAACATTAAAATGAATGTCCTCCCTCCATGAAGAAACATGGAAAGAACAGAGGAATTTAATGCAAATCAGTAAGAAAAAGTCAGACAACCCATTGAAAAAACAGGGTGAGCATAAAATGTAAAGAGCATTTCACAGAAAAAACATGATAATATGAATAAAAATGTGAGTCAAACATAGGGAAAGACGCTCAATCTCATCTTGTTAGTAATTATAAGGATAACTCTTGCACTGAGATACGTACACAAAAATATTCAAAGCCACATTGCTAATAGCAAAGTGATTTTTAAAATGATCCAAAAGTTTCCTGAAAATAGAATGGGTAAATTGTGGTGTATTTATGTAAGGGAATATTATATAGCAGTTGAAATGAATAAAATTAGAAGCGATCACAGGGTTTAATCAATTGAAAATTGAGTGTTATGAACAAAGACTACATAGAGTATGATAGCAGCTCAAAGATGAGCAAAATTAAACAAACTTAAAAAGCTCTTTTGAAGAAACACTTTTAAAAAAAAACTAATAAAAACATTTTTTTTCTATAAGTAAGGGTACTATAAACAAAAAATTCAGTGAAGTGTTAACCATATTGGGAGGAAGACAGGAGGGCTGAAAAGTCAAACTTTGAACATTTTAATGTCTTTCGTGTTTATATTATTGGTCAAGCCTGGAGTTGCAACATATTCATTAAAGTAGAACTAAGACCAGGATGCTTCTTATCACCATAATTTTCTCCTCTTTGCTCTAGAAGTTTTAGCCAATAAAATGAGATAAGAAAAAGAAATAATGGTAATAAAGTCAGAGTAAAATGATTTTTATTTGCAAATGATGGTGTTATCTGGGGACCCCAATAAAATTAATTAAAAATTTACCCAGACTAATAAAACCCTTAATGAAGGGACCAGTTTCTTTAATGCCGCCATTTGTTGGTATCTACTATGTGTCAGAAGCTCTGCTTGACACTGTACATTCATTGTCTCAATTATTCCTCACATACAACTGTCTGAGGTATCCTGGGATCTCTTTGAAGATGAGGAAAAGGGTTAGGTTGAGTAACTTACTCAAGGGGCAGGACAATTTGAAATTTGCATGGTCTAATTTCAAGGCTTGCGCTCTAAAACACTTTGCTATATTGTCTCCAAATAAATGCTGAAAGTAAGATACTTTCTGTATAATAGAAATAACCAGTCATCAGGACACTTGTTCAAGGAAGAATACTTGGATACTTTTAATGGCAAGCATTATCAAACTAGGATAGTAAATGTCTTACCTAAAAGTGCATAGACCAAATACATAATGATGGAATATATATATAATGCAGTATGATCAAGACTTTCTTTCCTGAACAATGACACAGAAGACAATTTTTTTGTTTATTAACATACAGTGTATTATTTGCCCTAGGAATACAGGTCTATGAATCATCAGGCTTACACATTTCACAGCACTCGTGATAGCACATACCCTCCCCAATTTCCATCACCCAGTCACCCTATCCCTACCCCCCACTTCCAGCAACCCTGTTTGTTTCATGAGTTTAAGAGTCTCTTAGGGTTTGTCTCCCTCGGGATCCCATCTTGTTTCATTTTTTTTCCCTCCCTACACCCCATGACCGCCACCCAGTGGCGAAGACCTCTTAAATTCTTCTGTCTTCCCTTTATAGACAGCATGCAGTGTGCTATCTTTCTGTTGACTTGTTTTTTCTTCAAAAGAGTTACAATAATATTACTGATCAGTTAATGATTATCCTCTCTGAAACTATACCTTGATTGGCTTGGGATTGTTTTTGTATTTCTCCTCTAGACTTACTTCCATTAGCAATGATTCCCCCCCGCCCAACTTTCATCTGAGATGGCAGTTTTATACATAAGGATTGATTTTAGGATATTTTCTAGGTCGTGGACACTGAATACTTATAACTAGTGTTTCCTAGCTCATTTATAACTTCCATCAGAATCTTCATTAATTTCGTTTGTCCTGTAGACTCTCAGACTTTCAGAGAGGTTTGCTGAGCTGCCTGCTTTCATACCTTCTGGATTTGAAAATGCTGGGAACACCCTCGCCTCCTGCCCGACCTCACCTCTTTCCCCACCTGGTGCCTACTTGTTCAACTTGCCCCTGAAGGTTCTGTCCCACCATCCCCTTCTCACAATCTTAGATTCAAGTTCAGTTTCAAGTCAGTTTTGGAATCAAAAATTAGAGCTAGAAAGGACTTGGGAGATAATTTGGTTTTATAAGTAAGGAAACAAAGGTCCACACTATTCTTCCTACTCATTTCCTCCAGAACGTGGTTCTCCATCAGTTGGTTTCTACTGAGAAACAATACCCATTCAGTAACAATGAGGATCCCTGTTGTGAAAATACAAAACTGGAAATGAGAAACAAGGCTGCCACCCTGTGGTATGATCTTGAACAGAGAGGAGGGATTTATACAGAGAACCGTGAGAACTGAGGAAATTGTGCATGGTGAATTCTCATTAATTAGAACGGTAATGACCAACTTTTGTAATTGTCATTGTGATTCATTTTGTGAGATTTACAAGAACGTGAAATTCTCTTTAGGCGACATCTGGAAGTTCTGGGGCAGCCATTAGACCAGATGCTAAAGTCCCAGGAAGATATAATAATTGACTGATCAATATTCACAGACTGAGAGATCTATGGAAGGAATATATATATATGCATATACATACATATATACGCATATATATATACATATATATGCATATACATACATACATACATATGCGTATGTATGTACGCATATGTACATATGGGGGCATATGCATATGTATGTATGTATATGTATATATATATCTTACATATATTATATATATTATATAGCTTATCATATATATGTTATCTTAAAAGTGGGTCTAGATAACACAATTTTATTTTATAAAACCAAATTAAGTAAAATAATGTGCTATAGATCATTAAATTCTTAAAATTCTTTGTCCCTCCCTTTTCTCACAATCAAATGCTTTTGGCATGATAATCATGTTATATAAATGAGATAATTTAATGAAATAGAATTAAATGAAGTCTAAGTGAAGCAAATACTTAAATATGAAATATTTAAATGAATTTGCTTTCACTAGTTATCTAAGTGTTGCTCTAATTTGAGCATCACAGAAATGGCCACTAAGATCTATTTGGGGCTAAACATAGAAGTGAAAGCCTGAGGAGACTTATTAGTTGAGTTGCACAAGGGTCCCCTTGGTAGACGTGATGCTTTCAGCCAGGAGACATAGGGTAAGAAAGGAGGCCATGAAACATCGGTTTGCCAAAAATATTTATTATATCAGTAACTACTCTAATCCTAGACAATTGCAAATTGCTTGTTTCAAGTATGCATGCATCTGCCCCATCTCCCTTAGAATTCATGAGAATGGACAAGGGTGCCATATCAGTAACTCTGAGATGGGGCTGCTCACCGTAACACAGCCTAACATTCTTAAAGGAGCCAAATAATTTCAAGGCAGCAATTTCTTTAATTAATTGAATGTAGCTAAAAATATATGAACCCCATTTTATATTTTTAAAACTTTAAAAATCAGGAAAGTTTGAAATGGATCCTATTTGGGTTCCAATCTTACCACCTCTACTTCGGTGCTAACTTAGGCCCAGTTATATTTAATCTCTCCAGCCTTTAGCTTCTCCTCTGGAAAATGGGGCTGGTTATACCTACCCAGGGGACTGTAGCAAGGGTTAGGCAGGAAAAGGAATTTGCAGCACATAGTGCCAAGCTTAACACTTAGTGCTCCATAAACATTAAGCTGCTAGAATCTTCCAACAGTGGAGCTGTGGGTGCAACCGGACTCTAGGTGTGCTTACAACGAAGCTATCAAATTTCATAGAGAAAACCCTAACTTTTATTTCATTTTTAGGCATTCAAAGCAAAGATGTGTCAGACAAAAAAACACGGATTGCCAGTTGGTTTTCTCAAAGTCAGGGCACTGCATTTTCAGCCTGGTGCCTGAAAGTTCTTGGCATATCAATAATAATAGTAATAATAATAATAATAAATCTCTTGGTAAGAAATTCATTCTGAGTTTGTGAAAAGAGTGCTGATTTTCTAACCAGATGGTCTTGGGTCCATATTTTTACATCCACCTCTTACTGGCAATGTATTCTTGGACTTGTTTCCCATGTGTTAAAATAGAATAATACCATGTACTTACATAGTGCTTATAGTTTAATGTAGTGGCTATTATAGCATCCTACATCAGGAGATAATGTATGTAAGCATCCTTTCTACAAGTCTCAACAATTTGTTTGTTGTTGTAGTTCCCTTGAGATTCTTTGATGATGGAGAAATACCGAGATTCAAGTACCTGGGAAATTGATTTACAAATCCATTTTTTCCTGATGAATAGAAAAATAAAAACAGGAGGAGAACGGTTTGGGGACAGTGTTCCAGTTATCACTGTATTGCCTCGCAGCCCCAAATGCCCTATTTTGCAGCTGGATTTTACACCCATTTCTCCTTTGCAGCTGGCACAATGCTAAACTTTGTCAGTAGAGGGCGCTAGAGGGACATTGCAGGAGAAAGGGGCTCCTTTTTCAAAATCACTTTCTGTGCTATTTCCAAGCAGGGTCCTTTGAGCGGCCCCTTCTGCAGGCCAGGTCCTACAGCACTCTGGCAGCAAGCAGTGTCTTGGGTCCTGGGGGGACCTGTAACCAGTATCTCCTCTCGTGGCCTTCTGAGGTGTGGCACCTGTGGTGGATGGCTTTCTCTTGCAGAATTCCCAGAGGGCAAATTCCCAATGAATCCCAGTCATGGCTCCCAATTTGCCTTCAACCCAAAAGAGCCTTCTGTGCGCTCTGGCCTGGCTGGAATTCATTGCTTGCCAGTCTGTGCTCCAGTCAATACGGACCAGCTCTGGCATGGAACAATCAGGGACCTTCTCTGTCCAGTGGACTTCTACAATGATGCCCAAGTCCTAGCCTTGGGAAGAGGGCCCCTTTTCCAGGTTTGCTCCCTTTGAGGGTATACTTTCTCAGCCCCAGTTCTTTCTACTTAGTCCTCTGCTGTAGTTAATTTTTAAATTTTCCTTTTTTTTCCTTTTTGTGGTAAACCTTTTAAATTAAGCCTTCATTGTTCAGATTACTGTATGGTTTCTGATTGGATACTGACTACAAAAGTGGGTCCTTCATCCAACCTCCGTGAAAACTCAGTTAACTCTATTCCACCACAGAAGTAACTGTCTTGTGACAAAACATCCTCTGCCCCTCATATCTTCCCGTAAAGTTAGGAATATAGAATGGAGATTTTTGTTTCCTTATGTCAATCACATCCCTTTTGTCAATTCATCTTTGCCTCAAGATGTATAAATTTCAGTAAAAGGTCAAGTCGATATTGATGAGAACCTGCAAATGTTAGACTTCTCCGGGTTATTCGTTGATTTAATTAGGCAGATGTGTACTGTTCTAGAATCCACCTTCCTCACACGGCAGCTGAACCTTCAAACTGAGGCAATTAGGAAAGGCTTCACGGAGTTGGCAGCGTTTGAATTGGACGTTGAAGGAAGGATGGGATTTCACAAAACTGAAATATAGCCCCCGTCACGGGACTTTTCAAGAATAAAGAAAAAAAAAAAAAAAAAGCAAAGGCATACCTGTTTACCAGGAACAAACACACTGGATAGGGAAGAAGCAGAACAGAGTTGAGAAGATGGTAGAGTCCGCTTGTGGAGGACCTTGAATGCTAGGCAAAGAAGCCTAGAGAGATACTGTATTTTCATGTCGATTTGGCTTCAGTGTAGAATAGTTGAATTGGAAAGTGATCCTAAGACCTAATCAAGGACACTAATGAGAAAACTATTATAGGAGCCAAGATAGGAGGCCATCTGGACCCATTATGATGGAACAAGGGAGAGTAGGGAAAATGGAAAGGGAAGAACAGAAGTATAAAAACTACAGGGGTGCCTGGGTGGCTCAGTTGTTAAGAGTCTGCCTTCGGCTCAGGTCATGATCTCAGGATCCTGGGTTCCAGCCCTGCATTGGGCTCTCTGCTCCTCTCCCACTCCCCCTGCTTGTGTTCCCTCTCTCGCTGTGTCTCTCTGTCAAATAACAAATAAAATCTTTAAAAAAAAAAAAAAAACAATCCCCCCCAAACTATGTACAAGAAGACTCCATTAGAGACTGAACGGGTCGATGTAAGAGAGGAAATCTTGATGATTCTAGTTCAGTTGATGTGCCACGCAGAAGCAGGGGATCATGGGAAGACAGAGATCGTGTTGATTTTCCAACCTAGCTGGAATATGCCGTGAGAAATGGAAAGTCCCTATAATAAATAAAACAGCTATGCTGATGTAATTCAAACACCAAATTCACTTATTTATCCATCCATTCTCCTACTGTTGCTTTAAACTGTTCAGTGGGGGAATGAATGAAAAGTTGACAAGCCTTCTCACTTTTGTGTTCCTTCTTGGGTAGGAGACAGTGCTAAGTGTCAGGGAGTCTCAATCCAGTAATTAGAATATCCAACCCATGATGTTAATAAAAATTCTGGACTATATTATGTGCTAAGTCTCAAACCCCCAGCACAGGCCAACCTGGGGCTGCAAGAGACAAGGGACATAGAGTTGGCCTCATCTCAGTTTCTCCTCCCTTTTTATTTCTCCCCTCACCCTCCCAGTTCCCCACCTTGAAAAGTTGAAACAGGAAGTTGCTGTTCCAGAGACTCACAAGGGGCAAGGAAAGAGCTCACAAGAACAGGGCGTCATTACAATCTGATTCTGTGTGATCTGGACCCGGCAGACAATTAGCACCAACTTTTCTCTTACGAGCACTGTCCTTCGCTTCAGACGGATGCATCTCCACATCTGGAGGCCAGTTGAGGATTTATTGTGGATTTTAACTTACTGCTTGAGACTCTTTGCTCTTCCAGGTTGTGTGCTTAGACTTGGTCCACTGTGCCCTCATGCCTATTCTCTCTCTCCTGTAGGGGACAAGCCCTGGGTATATAGATCCCAGCACACTTTGGCTTCACCAAAGAAGCAGCCAACCCTCCCGCACCCCCCTCAAGCAGAAATAAAACGTTGAGCTGCATTCACCCAAATAATGCAGGCTAATCCCCCTATCTTAAAGTCAGCTGCAGCTGATCAGCAAGCATAATTCTGTCTGTGGACTTCATTCTCTTTTGGCCTTTATTCCAATCAAGCTTCAACCAGAGAAGCAGAATCAGTAGGAGATATATATTAAGAGATTTATTGCAATGAATTGGTTTATGTAATTGTGGGGGCTGAATAGAAAAGTCAGGGAGGGCAGCTGGATGTCTTGGGCATGGGCTGAAATTGCTGTCTACAGGTGGACTTTCTTTTCCTTCAAGGAAGCCTCAACTCTGCTTATAAAGCCCTTCAAATGATTGAATGATGCTCATACAAATTATGCAAGACAATCACTCTTACTTAAAGTCAAATTTAATTGATTATGGACTTTTGATTTAATAACTGGGACTATAGCTTAGGCAAGTTGACATATCTACTAGACCATTACTGTTCATTCTGTCAGCTCCATACACACAACTCTGTCAGTCGGAACACACCTCTGTAAATGATAAATTACTCTCCAAATAAAGGCAACAACGAAGTCACCCTTCCACCTGACATCACACATCCTGCATACAACCAAAACACACTAACTCTTTTCTTCAGAACAGGATGCAAAGTGCTGGGGTGATACCCTGGCTGAATTGGATTGTTGCAGTTTTCCATTTCCTTTTTACAGGGTCAACGCCTAATTTTATGTGTTGATTTGACTGGACTATGGGGTGCCCAGATTATTGGTTAATCATTATTTCTAGATGTATCTGTCAGGGTGTTTCCAAATTACATTAACATTTGAATTGGTAGACTGAGTGAAAGAGATTACTCTCCCAGATGTGGATGGGCACAATCCAATCCACTGAGTGCAATGGTTAGAAGAAAAGGGCGGAAGAAAGGAGACCTTAATCTCTCTGCCTGACTGCTTGAAATGAGATGTAGGTCTTCTTCCTGTTCTCAAATTTAGACTAACACCATTAGGTTCACTGGTTCTCATGCCTTTGGACTTGGACCAGAACTTATACCACTGGGGGTCCTGGTTCTCAGGATTTTGGACTCAGATTGGAACATCATTGGCTTTCCTGGATTTGCAGTGTGAAAATGACAGATCATGAGACATCTTAGCTCCATAATTATATAAGCTAATTTCTTACAATATCTATCTATCTATCCTATCTAATTGGTTCTATTTCTATTAAGAACCCTGACTAATACACAGGGCAAGATAGGTCAACCCTCACTTTTCAAGATTCAATATTTGCAAATTCACCTATACTAAAATTTATCTATGATCCCAAAAACAATACTGGAAGGCTTTTATGTTTATTCTCAAATGTACAAAGGAAAATCCGAGTTGTCACTGGGCTCATTTCTAGGTGAGCTTACCAACAAGGATATGCTCTGCTTTCCGGTTTCAGTTCCCATACAGAGATGACCAGAGAATGGAGCAAGTAGGAGATAGAACAGTGTAGTGCAAGAAGTTCCAACTCCAGGACCAGTGGGCAGTGTTTAAATCCCAGATCTGGCCCCTGCTAGTGGAGCAGACTCAGGTAAGTGACTTAACACTTCGGAACTTCATTTGCACTTAAAAAAAAAAAATTAAACACTTTCTTTTGATATGGTTGTAACATTTTCACTTATGTAAAACAAAGAAAATAGAATCTACCAAGATGAGTCATTTTAGGATTTTAAATTGCAATCTATGTTAAAAATGTGTGTATATATATGTGTGTGAATATATATATATATATATATATATATATATATACATATATATGAAATATAGACATCTTTCCCCAAAGAGCAGCAGTTCAATATTTGCTAACTCTATTAACAGTGGCTTTATAAAACATAACTACAAGAAATAAGGAGAATTGATTGTACTAACAGATGCCCTAGGATATTGCCTGGATATTCTTCTTTATTTCCATTGTATGACCCAGTTTCTTTGTTAATCGGGTCAAATCAGTCCACCAAACATAGTAACCACCTTTTTTTGCCTGTTATTTCAGAGTCATGGGACCCCAAAGTGGCTGAATGGCAGTCTCAGCTTCCAGCTCAGTAGAATAATTTTTATGTCTCCTGGTAGAAACATTCCTCCCTTTTGGACTAAGAGTTTTAGACTGGCAGAGTGTGTAAAGGTCATATAGATGAGTAGCAAAAATTTTGATAATGAACCACTAGGGATAATAGTGACTGGAACATTCCTATTTCCACACTTTGATTCTTGGGCCTGAGAACACTGGCTATGGGAGGCACAACATGTATTAGATGCTGACTGAGAGCATGTGAAGACTCTTGGAGGACATTGTCCCAGCTCAGCAAGATATTGGCACTTAGCTAGGGTTATAACTGTCTTCAAAAGGCTGTTCTACTATTCTGTAAAGCTAGCTGGTTCAGGATAGTGGGGTACATGGTAAGACCAGTGATTTCCATGAATTTGGGCCCACTGCTACATTTATTTGCTGTGAAGTGAGTTCCTTGTTTGGAAGCAATGCTGTGTGGAATCCCAACAGTAGATAAAGGCTTCATTCTGTAAGTGTACTCTTGGGCACAGATGGAATCTGTTGCCCACAGGTGAAATTTCTTCTTCATCAAGAAAATCTCAACTCTGATTTTAAGGGCTTTAAACTGATTGGCCCAGGCCTTCCCAGATTATCCGGACTATCTTTCTTCAAGTTAACTGATTATGGCCTTCAGTCACATCTACAAAAGATGTTTATTCACACCAACATCTAGATTAATGATTGAATAACTAGGGACTTTAGCCAAATAGGCATGTCAAAAAGATCATCGCACCATGTAACATAACGTTTCCACAGCTTCTAGGGATTAGGAGGTGGTCATCTTTGGGAAGTCATTATTCTGCTTACTAAAAATGGATAATATAAGGCAGGATAAACATGAAAAGTAAGAGAATATGATAAAGGAATGATGGGAGTGAAAAAAAAAAAAACCAAGATGTATCCTTTGGTGGAGTCAGTACATCACATTGGCTACATGACTCTGAATATTTGCTATGATTTTTCTACTGATGATTTGTCTATGACCTTTCAAGCATCTACGTAAAAGAAGATGTATCATTTCAGTCACAGTATTAAGAAGAGAAAAAAACTAGTTGACAGGATAGGTACAATCATGCCTGGTATTCTGGAACATTAGTGAAATTGGTGGGCATACTCTTTTAGGTTCTCAACAACACCCTTAAAATGAAAGCAGTAGCAGATGACAGAACTCTATTTTATATAATATTTAGTATGAAACCAATACAGTTGAGTAAACGAAGCTTACCCACAGATAATTTGAAGTGGCCCACAACCCGCTCTCTACTGTTTCACTGTACGACTAGGGTCAAGTTTTAGGGTACTTGACAGTTGGGATGGATTGTGCATGCTTCTGGCTATTCTCTCTCTTTGTTAATTATCATCGCTGAAATTTACATAGAGAATACTTTGTGTTGTCCTTTAAGTTAAAAAAATTGATTTAACAGTCAGCTGAGCTGGAGCAAAAATAATGCATTGTTATACACAAGAAGTTGGATGTAGATATATTATTAAAAAGAAACTACCTCACTTTGTCATACAAGACGGAAGACAGTTCAAAAACAGGTCCAAGTATATGTGGGAATTGTATATATGATAAAGTTGACATTTTAAATTAATTGGCAGAGAATGAATTATTTAATAAACTATTTTGTAACAAATCACTATTCACTTGGAAAAAATAAGTGAAATCACTTATTTATAATAAGCAGAAATAAATTCCGAGGTTAACCAAGATTTTAGAAAATTTTAACAGAAGAAACACTTTCTTTAGAACCTGTTAAAGTTCTATACCCTTACTTGATTTCTGTCTGGTTGTTCTACCAAATGTTGAATGAGGGGTGTTGAATTCTCTAACCATAATTGTGGATTTGTTTCTTTTTCTTTTAGTTCCATTAATTTCCGCTTCACATATTCTTCACCTATTTTGATTGGTGCACACACATTTAAAATTGTTATATTTTCTAGTGGACAAACCATTTTATAATTGCATTAATATACCCCTCTGTCTCTGTAATTTCTTGTGCTCTGAGTCTTTTTTTTATGATATTGATATGGTCACTCCTTCTTTTTTGGATTGTTTGCATGATACATCTTTTTCCATCCTTTTACTTTCAATTTATCTATATTGTTATACTTGAAGAGAATTCATGTAGACATCATATATTTTGACCATCCACTCTGGCAATCTCTGTCTTTAATTTATATATTTATATCAGTTATAGTCCATGTAATTATTGATATGTTCGGCTTATGCCTGCCACTTTGTTTTTATTTATCTCTGTTTTGTTTCTGTTTTTATTTCTCCTGTGTTACTGTGGGTTATTTGAATGTTTTCAGAATTCCCTTTTGTGATCTATAGTGTTTTTCAGTACATTTCTTTGTATAGTTTTATCAGTGGGTTCTCTAGGCATTACCGTGTGTGTGTGTGTTATTTTATATATAATACATTATATATATATATATAAAATGTATTATAGTCTATTGATACATTATTTAATTAGTTCAAAATATATATAGAAATCCTACCTCTCTTTATGTTCATTCACCCTGTCCCATTTGTAATATAATTGTCTGTCATAAATATTTCCTTTACATACATTTAGAACCACATCTGACAGTGTTATAGTAATTTTGCTTCAATTGTCAATCACAAATTAGAAAACTCAAGAAGAGACTGAAAATCTTTTGTGTTTTAACCATATTTTTCCTTGCCTTGCTCTTTCTTCCTCCTTGCTGTTGCAGAGTTTCTTCTTATATAATTTCCTATTTAGGAAATTCCATTAGCCATTTTTTTAAAGGTTAGTCTGTTGATGACAAATTGCCATAGCTTTTTTTAACCTGATCTAGTCTTGATTTTCCTTTCATTCCTGAAAAAAATTTTATAGGCCTCGGATTCTGCCTTGACAATTCTTACTTTTAGCCCTTAAAGAGTATTATTTCACTTCTTATCAATCCCTATTGTTTCTGGATGAAAAATTCACTGTCATTGCTTTACTCACATAGCTAAGGTATCATTTTTCTCTGATTTCTTCCAAGATAACTTTTTTTCTGTCTAACGATTTCAGAATTCTAATTATGCTGTATCTTAGCCTTGATTTGGGAGAGAGGTGTTATGTTTGAGGTTCATTCAACTTCTTGCATCTGTAGGTCTATATATTTGCCAAATTTAGGAAGCTTCAATATATCTTTGCATGCTCTTTCATTCCTGCTCTCTTTTCCTCTCTTTCTAGGACTCTGATGATACAAATGTCAGGGTTTTTGTTTTGTTTTGTTTTTGTTTTTAATAATCCAATAGGACCCTGCAGACCTAACAAACTTTTTTCAGCATACTTTTTTCTCTTCTATTCAGATTGAATAATTTCTACTGTCTTATCTTCCAGCTCACTGATTCTTGCCTCTGTGTCCTCCATTCTGCCATTGGGCTCATCCATTGAGTTTTTAGTTTAGTTATTATATTTTTCAGTTCTAAAAGTTTCATTTAATTCTTTATATCTTCTTTCTCCCCCTTTTCCTCTGTCTTTTTTCTTCCTCTTCCTCTTCCCCTTTCTCCTCCTCCTCCTTCCTGGCTAAGACTGTCTATTTCTGTGTTAATGTTTGTATTTTATAATTTGTTTCAGTATGTTTGTAACTACTTATTTAAACATTTTTATCATAGGTGCTTTAAAATATCTGTTGGATAATTCTAATATCTTTGTCATCTTAGTGTTGGCATCTATTGATTGTTATTCTTTTAAAAAGAGACTTTTAATTTTTTAAGAGCAATTTTAAGTCCACAGCCACATTGAGAAAAAAGTACAGAGATTTCCCTATACCCTCTTCCCCCACACATGAATAACCTTCCCCATTATGAACACCCCACACCAAAGTAGTACATTTGTTATAGTTGATGAACCTATATCAATACATCATTATTATTCAACATCCATAGTTTACTCTAGGTCTCACTTTTGATGTTACACATTATAAGGGTTAGGACAAATGTATAATGGCATATGTTGACTATTGTATCATGCACAGTATTTTCACAGCCCTAAAAATTCTCTGTGCTCTACCTATTCATTCCTCCACCTCCTACACCAACTCCTAGCAACCACTCATCTTTTTACTGTCTCCATAATTTTGCCTTTTCTGGAAAAAGTCTTGACTTTCCACTAGACCTTCTCTAATACCACTCCCAACAGGGATGGGATGGCCCCCCCACTTAGTGACACATGGGGATGGAAGTCCAGTTTCCTCACATCATCTTCACTGACTCTGTAGGGGTTGGGGTTTTTTCCATGTTTTTCCTTCATTGTATGTTCACTTTATATAAAATGTCTAGAGTTTTTAAGTTGTACTTAGTAGTCAGAATAGAGAAAAGTATATCTGCTTCAACTTCTTGGAAGCAGAAGTCCTCAGCAAAAATTTGAAGAGTTTGATAACATTGAATACTGTCAAGGATGTGAGGCAATTGGTACTGGGATTACAAACTTCTTAAAATTTTGGTGAGAGTAATTTGATAGTAGATATCCACAAATTTTAACAAGATTAGCAATCCTACTTGTAAAAATCTATTCTACACAACTACTAACATGAATACATAAATAATAAAAATGCTTATCTTAGCATTATTTGTAAAAGTGAAATTAATTAGAAATAATTCATCAACAAATAGAAAAATGGTTAAAAAATATTGTGGTATACAAAAAATAAAATTACATGCACCCATCACTTTTTTTTATGCTAGTATTGCTTTTATTAAAAATGCTTTTACATAGAATATATAAATATAACATTTAAACAGAATAGTATGACTATAATGGACTCATGAAGATGTGAATATTTCAAATTTGACACAAGTAGAATTACCTAATCTATAGGGAAGATATGGATAATACAATGAGCATTGCCAATATGTTATCTTTTTGCAAAAAATTAATTAGATCCTTACCTCCTTCCCCACCCATCACTTTTTTATAAAGTAAGCTGCAAAAAAATATGTATAGCATGTTCTCATTTCTCATACGAAAATTGTTGGGGCGCCTGGGTGGCTCAGTTGGTTGGGTGACTGCCTTTGGCTCAGGTCATGATCCTGGAGTCCCATCATCAAGTCCCACATCAGGCTCCCTTCTCAGCAGGGAGTCTGCTTCTTCCTCTGACCTCTCTCCTCTCATGTGCGCGCTCTCTCTCTCTCAAATAAATAAATAAAATCTTTAAAAAAATTGTTGAGTGGCTTTTTTCCTATTGTTTAGAATTGGAAACTAAGGCTATAAGGGATAAAGGGACATCAAGTATGTTATTCTATAGTGACACCCTCTAAAAAAAACTCAAATATCTGTAGGCTAACACCTCTATTAGATCTTACAAACAATTGAGCAGATTAGCCTTCTTGCCTCCAATCATTATCCCAGCACATCACTCATTGCCTTCCTTCAACCTCATTTATCACCCCAAGACTTCCTACAGTCCTCTAAAACAAAAGACCTGGGTAGAGTGATAGAGTAGGGGAAAGTCTTTGGAGTCAGATATTGTTGGCTTAGGTGGGACCTCTGTTTATTTTCCATTGGGTTCCCATGGGAAAAGTAAGGGGGCTACTTATCCCCCTCCACAAATCAGGTAAAGGAGGGAGAGTCAAGGTAATTGTTTAAAGACCTTAAGAATACCTTATAAACTAGGAGACTGACATTTCGTTCCCCAAAGGAGTTTTTGGGATTTTAGCTTAAGCAGTTGAGTCACCAACTGCTTGGGTAATTATATAAACAGTGAAAAGCAGAACTGGAGAGAGATGGCAGACTGATGAGTGTTGATCACAGGATACGGGGATACCAGTGGCAAGAAGGCAGGAGCTGAAGGCATTGAGAAAGCTAGACAGGAAGATATAGAGACAAACTCTTGTCAGGAAACAATGCAGAAGGTAGTGGCTTCATGGCACTCTCTCCCCCACAGTGTACTGCCCTCCAGAAAAGACACTGAAGAACAGGGACACCTGGGTGGCTCAGTTGGTTAAGCAGCTGCCTTCGGCTCAGGTCATGATCCCAGCATCCTGGGATCAAGTCCCCACATCGGGCTCCTTGCTTGGCAGGGAGCCTGCTTCTCCCTCTGCCTCTGCCTGCCATTCTGTCTGCCTGTGTTCGCTCTCTCTCCCTCTCTCTCTCTGACAAATAAATAAAATCTTTAAAAAAAAAATTCTTAAAAAAAAAAAAAAAGAAGAAGAGACTGAGGAACTTAGTCTTGGGCGCAGGTGAAAAAGCATATTTGAACCCTTGCCTCATAGAGGGCAGCCAGGGCAAGCAAGAAGCAAATCCCAGAGGACCACCACAGAGAGCAGTCCATAAAGAAGCATCCTGTCTCATACTCTCTTTCAATACCTAATACCAGAGAAATAAATTCCTGAATAATATAGAGGAAGAAATGAGCCAAACTTCTTTGCCTTCACTTCAACCCAAGTGAGTGACTTGATGGAAGAGCCAAAGGGCAAACCCACTGCAGGTCCCTGAAGCCATGGACCACAGCTAGCAGAAGAGATGAATTTTATATCATATGTGAGATCTGAGTTTTAAACTGGACAATACTGAATTTGTCTTTTTTTTTTTTTAAGATTTTATTTATCTGACAGAGAGAGAGATCACAAGCAGGCAGAAAGAGAGAGGAGGAAGCAGGTTCCCTTCCAAGCAGAGAGCCCGATGCGGGATTCCATCCCAGGACCCTGAGATCATGACCAGAGCCGAAGGCAGAGGCTCAGCCCACTGAGCCACCCAGGCACCCCTGAATTTGTCTTTTACTAACAAAGTGTTGGAAGTGCTGTTGTATCTGCTCAGGATATCATTAGAGATCTGCTCCCTGCTAGGAAAAGGAGATTCAACATACACAGTAATAGTGGGAAAATAAAAGTGGCTTGTGTTTCTATCCTTAGGCAGTTAAAACTGTTAATCAACATATGAAATGCACATGTATGTATTTGGTATTATGTATGTGTGTGTGTGTGTGTGTGTGTGTGTGTGTGTGTGTGTGTGTATTTTCTGTAAGCAAAGAAAACTGGAAGAATCTGTACCCCATTATTAACAATCACACATTGGCATATATAAAGATGGAATTTATAATAACCAATAAGTTTCTAACTTGAGAAATACAGAGGTTTTCTTTATAAGTAATAGATGAACACACTAGGTTCCAGTCAGATGAAACTATGTGCATAAGCTTCATAACAATAAAAAAAAGAGCTCACCAATTGATAAATATCTGTACCCCAAACATCCCAATGCTCAGAGTCTCCTCATCTTGCTTCACAAGCTGTGGTGTTTTGCTTAATGAATTCCTAGAACTATGATCCTGTACGGGTCATTCTCAATGTTGGAATCTCTGAAAGACTGGTTGTGGGCGTAGGAGTTGGGTTGAAGTGGTGGTGGGCTTTTCTCTCAAGCTAATGAGAGCGGGGTTCTCTGGTTCCTTTGAGCTCGTTTCAGCTCCTCTCCCCTCCTGCTCAGTTGATAGCTGTGGTTCTTCTGCTGGAAGGAAAATCAGTTGCTTTGGGACAGCTGACCCTCCCTTCCCATGGATTTCTGCCATTCTTGGGGCAGTTTCTTGGTGTTTTTTTTTTTTTCACACTAACTATAGGAAATCTGTTTCTGATGTCTTGCTTTTATTTTTTTTTAAAGATTTTATTTATTTAACAGAGAGAGACCACAAGTAGATGGAGAGGCAGGCAGAGAGAGAGAGAGAGAGAGAGAGAGAGAGAGAGAGAAGCAGGCTCCCTGCTGAGCAGAGAGCCCGATGCGGGACTCGATCCCAGGACCCTGAGATCATGACCTGAGCCGAAGGCAGTGGCTTAACCCACTGAGCCACCCAGGTGCCCTGATGTCTTGCTTTTAAAAAGGGTCTACCACAGCCCAGCAATTTGCTGGGAAGGAAGTAAACTATTCCTTCAGCCTTCAGTGACTGATTCAGAGGATAGCTGGGCCCAGGTTCTCGCTCTCCCTGGAACAAGTGTCCTTTTCAACATCCACACCTTACTGCACATTTAAGCCCGCTCCACTCCACTCCTCCTCACTCAAGCTGATATTTTTCATTCAGCCTTCACTGTTCTCCCTTTACTCTAGATTACTTTGGGGACCTGCAGGTTATCAACAGAGCTCAAGTTATGTCTCACAGGACTTCTGAGCTCATGCGAAACAGGGGATATGACCTGGCAGCTATTCTACATCTCCCTTAATATTTCATAACAGCGAAGTTAATTGTGAAGCAAATGAAACCAGACCATAAAGGGAATCTCAAGGGGGTGGTGGGACCTAATTCCAACTGACCACATAACTCAGCAGCTATCTCAACCCTAATGCTATAAAGGGAAATAACTTGGTTTCCAGAGCAATCCTTGAATAATTCCGAGGACACAAACTCTTCCATCTCTCTCCCTCTGTCTCTCTCTCCCTCTCCCTCCCTCTATCCTTCCCCTGACTTGAGTAAATGCCATATAAGTAAACTAGCAAAGTTACCAAGATGTGATTTGAAAGCAACCTAGAGAAAAACAATGAGATGTTTTTAACAAAAACATAGAAATAATATTCAGGGCTCATAACTACTCATTGTAATGTATCTTCTTATACATTGTTGGTGAGATTTTGAATGAGTATAGACTCTGCAAAGCAATTTTATACTCTTTATTTAAAAAAAAAAAAAGTTACTTCTAGGGTGCCTGAATGGCTCAGTCATTAAGTGGCTGCCTTGAGCTCAGGTCATGATCCCAGGGTCCTGGGACTAAGGTCCACATTGGCTCCCTGATCAGCAGGAAGCCTGCTTCTCCTTCTCCCACTTCCCCTGCTTGTGTTCCCATTCTCACTGTATCTCTCTCTGTCAAGTAAATAAATAAAATCTTACCCCCTCAAAAAACCTTTAAAAAGTTACTTCCAGTAATCCATCCTAAAGAATAATCTGAGAAATAATGAAATATTTGCAAGGACATAAAAGGATCATCAATGTAGTATCATTTATCATAGAAGAAATTCGAAACAACCTAAATGTATGAAATAAGTTACAGTTTTTCATGAAATGGAATATTGCCCTATCTTTAAAAATCATGTTTCCAAAAAATAATTGTATGATATGATAAAAAGCTTAGTTTATAATATTGAGAGAAAAAGAATAAAAACTGTATATACAATATTAACCTTATTTTGTTTTGTTTATCAATCTCTCTGGAAGTAAATATTTTCTTTTCAAATGCTTTGAAATAATCAAAGATTATTTTTATTTTGAGAAAAAGGTTAGTGAACAAAATCTATTTTAATTTGGCAACAATCTCTTTTGGGGGCTTCTGGTTCCGGGGTTAGACCTTTCCTGTGAGACACACAAGATAGAATTTTGGGGGAAGGTTTTTGGGAAAGAAATGAAAAGACAAGAATTTAGAAACCAGCTTACTCTTTTCCCCAATAGCTGTACAATTTTAATATTTTTATCATTTCATGTTCTCCTTGAGCCATGCCCAAGAACAAATACTATTATTTTTTTTAAGTTGTATTTCTATCCAAGGGAGTGATAGTGTGAATTACTGTCAAAGAAAGAAACTCACTAATCTTAACCCATTATTCTTTTTATCTGCTCAGGTGTTTAACCTCCTTATATAGGAAAGGGAAAAAAATAGTTAAATTTAAAATTTAGTCTGAGTAGTCACCTAGAAATTGCTGTTCTGAAATAAAATAAGTAGCATTTTGGCAATATAGATGAAGAACCTAAAATTAGTCCCATTTTATGGCTCAGAATTCTACTTCTGGAAGATGCAGACCAAGATCCAAGATGGGCATCATGGCCTAGAATGAAACGGTAAAAAATCGTGGGATGGTTAGCTCAACTGTGGATGGGATAAACAAAATATTTTTAAAAAATTAAATCTTCTGTAGGTTTAGTAAATCTTCAGAGATTGCCATATCTTTGGGCCATCCCTGTCTTCTTAGCCCCATTTTGATTGTCCAGCCATTAGTGGAAATGAACCTCAGACCAGGGTCAGAATGGTAACTAAATAGATGTGAACATATAACTTGTTTTATGTATAACTTGTTCTCTAAAATGGTATGTAACTTGTGGGAAAGGAAATCATTCTAATGATTCTTAGAAGAAATCTCGTGCCCTTTTCTGATAGTCAGGACAAGCCAAGATTTCAAAACTAATCATGTACCAATGATTTCTGGGATTTTCTATAACATACAGTTAAGACTGGGTGGGCCTTTAACTGGCAAAATATGAGTAGTCTGGCTCAAAATCACAGGAAGTTTTCTCTACAGTCATGACTTTTTTTTTGTTTGTTTTTTTAATGCTGGAAAGAACTTTAGAAATCTCACTACTGGTGAAGAAACCAAAGCACAGAAAGATTAAATGATTAGGTTGGGGCCAGAGCAACTTAGTGGCTGAGCCCCCTATTTATGAAGCCTTAGAAGTACCATTTTTTTAAGAAACTTTATTCTAGTAAATTGGAATATACCTGATAAAAAATATTGAGAAAGATAGTGGAATTCAGTATCACATAATCTGTGAGTTGATTTATAAAATTCAAAGAGAAGAAAAAGCAAAAGACAGAGTTGAAGACAAAAAGTATTCAGGAAATTTATAAATTGTTTGAGCAGAAGGCCTCTGAGATGATTCAGAATGCTTGGCAGGTGGGGAATGAAAAGTTAAGCTCAGCTAACATGGGGCCTAAGTGACTCTGGAGATCTATATCATTCATAGTTTTGATGTCTGTTGATTTTCCAGTAATGAAGAGAAGTTTCTGCTATTGCACCCATCATATCCTGAATTTTTTTTTGCTTTGAACCAAGAGTATTTATTTGCAAAATGGCTTCCTACATCAGTGTAGTATAATGATGGCCCATCTTATATAGCCCATCTCCAAATGGCTTGAGATCCAGTTTTAGCTTTAGGAAAATAAAGGCCTCCAGGACAAGCCCCTTAGATGCAGAAAGGGACCTTTTGAAATCACATCCCCAGATATTTGCCCACTACTGGGAGACTGGTTAGTGTAGGGTGGAAGCAGCTGGAAGCACTCCATGTTGACCTAACTTCATGAATGACAGGCTGAGTGCCTATAGCCTAGTGGCTAGAGTATATCGGGGAAGCCAGCATTTATCAGTGGCCTGTCCTTCCAGAAACTGGCATAGGTGGTGTTTTTTTTTTTTTCTTTTAAAGATTTTATTTATTTATTTGACAGAGATCACAATTAGACAGAGAGGCAGGCAGAGAGAGAGAAGGGGAAGCAGGCTCCCCCTAAGCAAAGAGCCTGATGTGGGGCTCAACCCCAGGACTCCAGGATCATGACCTGAGCTGAAGGTAGAGGCTTTAACCCACTGAGCCACACAGGCACCCCAATGGTGTTTTTCAGAATACAAGGCTGCCTTGCTCTTCTTGGGGTTGAAGAGAAGAGATTATTCTACGATTGCTCAAGAGAAGACCTAAGCTAGAGATGAGGAAGGTGTTATCTATTTCCAGGGTGTAACACAGGATCCTGGACACTCAATGATGATGCATGGAATGCAATGAGCTACTGTATATCATCATTCTAAGATACATTATTTGTCACATTTTCATATTTCTAAAATTAAGATGCATCTTAACATATGTCTGAATTTTCTATATTGTTGGTATTATCCATGCTGGGTTCAACTGCTGTTAAAAATGCTTTTAAAAGTGAGAAGTCATTCTGACTGGTGTGAGGTGATATGTATTTGATTTGTATTTCCCTGATGCCGCGTGATATGGAGCACTTTTTCATGTCCGGAAATGACAGATGCTGGCGAGGATGCGGAGAAAGGGGAACCCTCCTACACTGTTGGTGGGAATGCAAGCTGGTGCAACCACTCTGGAAAACAGCATGGTGGTTCCTTAAAATGTTGAAAATAGAACTGCCCTATGATCCAGCAATTGCACTACTGGGTATTTACCTTAAAGATACAAACGTAGTGATCTGAAGGGGCACGTGCACCCGAATGTTTATAGCAGCAATGTCCACAATAGCCAAACTATGGAAAGAACCTAGATGTCCATCAACAGATGAATGGATAAAGAAGATGTGGTATATATACACAATGGAATACTATGCAGTCATCAAAAGAAATGAAATCTTGCCTTTTGCGACAACGTGGATGGAACTAGAGCGTATCATGCTTAGCGAAATAAGTCAAGCAGAGAAAGACAACTGTCATATGATCTCCCTGATATGAGGATGTGGTGATGCAACATGGGGGCTTAAGTGGGTAGGAGAAGAATAAATGAAACAAGATGGGATTGGGAGGGAGACAAACCATAAGTGACTCTTAATCTCACAAAACAAACTGAGGGTTGCTAGGGGGAGGGGGATTGGGAGAAGGGGAGTGGGGTTATGGACATTGGGGAGGGTATGTGCTTTGATGAGTGCTGTGAAGTGTGTAAACCTGGCGATTCACAGACCTGTACCCCTGGGGATAAAAATATATTATATGTTTATAAAAAATTAAAAATTAAAAAAAGTGAGAAGCAAAATTTATTTTGTTATATAAATAATAAATACAAATATTATTTTCTCATACACCTAAAGGCATGAAAATAGAAAAGTAATGTGTAGGAACAAAGGTATTTGTCATTGGAGAATTTGTCATTGTATTTTCCTACAAAGCAATATCCAAGTGCCTTACAGAACTTAAGAAAGGAAGTAATCCATGAGCCGATAATCCTGTTACATTTTTGTTACTGAGATACATTGAGGGATTGCCTATCACAAGCTGTATTAATTTCCTCTGGCTGCTGTAACAAAGACCACAAACTTAGTGCTTGACCCAATAGAAACTTATTCATCCTTAGTTGGTAGCCAGAATCTTAACATCAGTTTCACTGGCTTGAAATCGAGGTGGGTATTGCCCTGCTTCCGCTGGAAATTCTGGAAGGGAATCCATTCCTTGCCTCTTCCAGCCTCTGGTGACTACATCACTCTGATCTCTACCTCTGTCTTTACATCACCTTATCCTCTTCCCTGTATCAAATCTCCCTCTCCCATTCTCTTAAAAGGACACTGGTAATGGCATTAGGGCCCACATAAATAATCAAGGATAATCTCTCAATCTCAGTATCCTTAACTTAATACATCTGCAAAGACCCTGTTCCAAATAAGATAACATGTACAGTTTTCAGGGATTAGAATTTGAGATCTTTGGGACCACCATTCAGCCCACTACACATACCAAGCAATACAACCAGAGTCAGAAACAAACAAACAAACAAACAACAACAAAAACAAAAAAACCAAACCCAGACTTCTAAGAATAAGTAAAAGTTTGGTGTGATTAATTAATAGTGATATTTTCTTTATGCTTCCTTCTGACAAAATCAGAAAATCATTAAAGCTTGCAGAACTGGTATTAGTGGCTTGGAAGAATAACTCAGTGACAACAAAGAACTCTTCTAAGGAATGTTCATAATGGTCCAGGGAACACAACTAGATAACAAATTTCTGGATATCGGCCATGTGATGTGGGAAGTGATTCAGAAGGGCTAGACTCTGAACATGAAGAAGTTTTAGGATAAATTTAATATAACAGATTAATTATAAAAATGGTTCCAAATCTCCACTCTTCCCTGATCCGCACTCTATACAATATGACTTTGCAGCTTCTCCCATCTAGAGATAGAATCTATTTCCTCACCCCTCTGATCTATGATGTTCTGTGACTGGCGTTAGCCAATAGAACACAGCTGAAGGATGTTATCTAGATCTAAGAGGCCTTGTTTCTGTTTTCTCCAGTCACCATGAGAGCAAGTACAAACTGGCCTACTGGGTGATGAGAGACATGTGGTTCAGTCCCTCTCATCACTCCAGCCAATAAAATAGCCCTCCTGCCACCAGACCTGTGAGTGAGGCCATCCCTAACCAGCTAGCTCTCAGATAAATTGCCAACCAACCACAAATAAATGAGCAAGTTCAGTGAGCCCAGCAGGGCCCTGCCCAGACCAGCAGAACTGCCCAAGTGACCTACAGACTCTGAACAATAATAAATGTTTATTGTTTTAAGCCATTAGGTTCTAGTATGGTTTATTATATGATTAAAAACTAACTAACACATCATGGGTAGAAAATCACCAGATTTTAATAACAGAATAAATAAATATTTTGGAATGAATTAGATTCTGAATGTAAAACATATTTTTGGAATATTTTAATGAATTTATTTTGTTTATAATTTCTTTTTTGTATCCCCGATAGTGACATAGGATAAAAATATATTAACTAAGAAGCCTGAGAGATCTTTAAATAAGTATAAAATAAAAATTTGAATTGAAAAAAGCATCATGTCATGATTTTATTGGAGGTATTCTTTTTTTTTTAGGGTTATAACCATCCTTAATTTCTTTTATCTTGGGGACTCTCCTATGTTTAAGGCAGAAGTCCATTTCAGTTTAAATATAATAATTCTATGCTTAGCTTTCAGCCACTTCTTCACTATATAACTTCAGGTAATATAATCCCCTCACTGAGTATCAGTTGTCCTATATGAGAAGTGAGGATGATAATACCTCCTGGTTAGGGTTATTCTGAAGATAAAATATGATAATGCATACAAATGTGCTCTGTGTTATGCAAATGGATGAAAACATTAGGAAAGCTGAATCTATGCTAATTAGCATATTTCTAAAAATGTTCAATAGTAACATTTTATTGGCTGAAGAGTGATGGTGATTTTTTCAATAAAATTTTTCTATTCCATAAAGTAGATCATTTGGTTATGTGACTATATCTTTTCTTGCTGTGGTTATCCCCACTCTTTCCCACAACGTAGATATAATGAGATCTGTGAACATGACCTTTTTCCCATCACATGTTGCTCACTGTTGGTGTAACAGAATAAAACCAGGTGGTCCATATGCAGACATCCCAGTCCTGACTGCATTAGATTACATATGTAGCAAGGAGATTTGAGATTCTTGTCTCACCTAGAACCTCCCTCTCAAAAAATCTGCCTCAGTCAATAGCCAACCTATCCATCCATCCCCAGCCAACCACAGTTGATGGGACAAGAGGCATACAACTGTTCTGGGGAATTTAATTAGAGCTTCTTAGAACAACTCTGTAGTGGTCCTGGTCTTGAGAATTCAAATTAAGACATGCTGAAATTAAAATTTTGGAGAGTGGAGTCTAACTGAATATACACATAGAACTGGTACCACAGTCAGTAAGTAACCTAACAGATCAATCACATACGAAAGAGAAAGTTCCGGAAGAATAGAAAGCAAGTTAGCACAGAAAATCAGAGGAGAAAATGCAGAACACTGGCAGAAAAAGCAGAGCTAAGGTCCCAGATAGAAAGAGAGGGTGTTTCACTCCAGACTTTCCGTTTCCCAGTAGATTTTCTTTACTGTTTATTTTATGCCTGGAGATGTCAGCCAGATTCCTTGGACTATCTTTACAATGCCTCATTCCCCTTTTTATTTGAGCCAGTTTGGAGGGATTTTTGTTCCTTGTAACCAAATGACCTCTGCTGGTTTGAAAAATTCTCCTGTGTTTAGCGATCTCTTGGATTTCTTTTTAGTTCTTGGTGGGGAAAAAAAAAGCCTATTGAGGAAAAAAAAGAAATGATGGAGGAAGGAGCTATTGAGTGGGTGACAGATGCCTGAAAGTAAGAGACTGGGGAGCCACAGAAGGTGATAGTATTCACATAAAGTGTGGAGAAGAAAAGGGATTCTAATGAGATTCATTAGTGAAAGACCCCAGGAACCAACCAGAACAGTTTAGACCTGAGGACTCCCCAGTGATGGTAAGAATTTTGAAGGGAGACCCACAGTGTTTTGAAAGACACAATACTTAATAAAGACCCCTTTCTTGGCTTTGGTATTCAAAAAAAAAAAAATCCATATGTAATGAGAACTCATGTTTTAGGTTAATTCCCCTTTGATAGACTTGATGGTGATTTTTTCATCATAGATTTATTTTTATTATAGAGTAAATTTTATCACAAATTCCAACATTAAGATTAGGCAATATATTTGAAACAGCCTGGGGTTATAGCAATGCTACAGGAACTTACCCAGCAGACAGAGACATCTCTAACAAGCTTTTTTTTTTTTTAAGATTTTACTTATTTATTTGACACACACACAGAGAGAGAGAGAGAGAGAGACAAGGGTGGGGAGAACACAAGTAGGGTGGAGCAGCAAGCAGAGGCAGAGGGAGAAAGGAGATTCTGGATGAGCAAGCACCCCATGTGGGTTAGGTCCGGGACCCTGGGATCATGACTTGAGCCAAAGGAAGATGTTCAATAGACTGAGCCACCGAGGAGCCCTCTAACAAGCTTATTATTAAGCTTTTGCATTCATTCCTCTTCAAGCACTTGCTATGTGTCTGTCACTGCACCAGGTGCTGGGGAAACCAAGGTGAACCAGCCAACGCTGTGGTCCCTGCCTTCATGGAGTTAGAGTAGATAGACACAACTAGATAATAGAGAAATGAAAGAAAATAAGAATTACCTGTTGCGGGTAAAGTGATAGGTGCTGAAATACAGAACTTCCGAGCAGGATCCACGGTAGATAAGAAAGACAAAGCTGAATGTAACTTGTTTTAAACACTTTTAAGACAACCCGAGCAATGAGATTATAAGAATTTACTATTGTTTTCTATTGGCTAGAAAATTACTTAGGGGATATGTATATCATTCTTTGAAGTACTTTTATAATTCAGCGATGAGAAGAAAGGGAGAAGAGAGAAGGAAAACCAATTTTAATTAGTGTCTAACATGTTCCAGGCATTATGTCACCAAAGGAGTCATTATTACATGTAGAGGAACCAAGGTCTGAATGGTCAAGTATTCAAAAGCTCCTTCCATTACACTATACACTAGATATAGATCTAACTTCATCTGTAAAAGCCAACAGACTACTTCCTTATCACCAACTTGGTTAATTTTAAAATAAGGTCCTGTAAACATTTTATTCTTACAAAGTGTCTTATATTATTTCTAGTATTTAAAGCACCTTCTAGGCTAAGGGCCTATTCTGGCCTAAGGGCCGGATAAATTAATAACTAAAAATGTCATCTCTGGGAAGGGAAAAAGCAGATTTCATCTGAGTTGGCGGGGGAGGGGCAGATGAAACATCCCACGCCCAGATTGTGCCACCCAGTCCCATCCTGTCTGTTCGCTTTGTGCTTTTCTCAAATACGCACTGAGACGTCAGGGCAAGAGTTGAGTTTCCATTTAAGCACCGCAACAATCTCACAATTTCTTCCGTCGAGCTTCCTTCACCATAGTCTCAGAGAGTCAATGATTCAAATTCATTCTTGATTTAACATTCATGGAGGTGTGGGGCACTACGCTGAGTTCTGGGGGCGGGGGAGATGATGACGCTGAGAAGAAGTCTGGTCTCCGCAAAGTTCTAAACGCCAGTTCCCTCCGCCCTTTTCAAGTTTTTCTCCTCCTTCTGCTCGCGGAGGGGATTTTAAGCCTGGTCCCGGGGGGTGGAGAATCCTGTCCGCAGGAAGGTGGACCTGCGGAGCGGGCCCAGCCCAGAAGATCAAAGTCAAGTCGACCCCAGCCGCTCGGAGGAAGCCAGACGAGCTCTCAACAATGCAGCAGGCAGCACGCGAGCTTCCAGGGGCACAGCCAGCGTTTGGAGGGAAGGATGCAAAGCTAGCAAAGGAAGTTCGGCAAGACAACTGCGTGGGGAGGGCGCCTTCCTTCCGCGTTTGTGCAGGGTCCTAACCCTAGAACCTTCCGGGGTGGTGTCTGCGCGCCAGGCGGTTCGCACGCGGACCGGGCGGTCTCGGGGGCGGTTCTCAGAAAAGGCCGTGGACCCAGGAGACTGTGTAGGCTAGGGCTCGGAACTCGGAGCCTTGTCTCTCCTCCTCCAACCTACTTCATCAACACTTGGGAGTAGAAAAGCCGCCAATGAAAACCTGTGGTTCCTTACTCTGCCTCTGGGCTCGGGTCTCTGACCTGCCCGCCAGCCGCAGCCGAAGCTCGCTCTGCGATCACCATCACCTCCGGAGCCCCTCCACCCAAACCTAAGCCGACTTCCCATAGGACTGACGGGGCCCCAGCCCAAAGCCAACATACCCACTCCTACTGGAGTGAAAGGGAAATCTTTGCTGGACCCTCTGCGCAATCGGGGGTTCGCGGGGGGTGGGGGCTGGAGGGGGCGTGAGTCCTGGTACCTATTTTTTCCTACCCCTTTAGGGGTCGCAAAGGAACCAACAGCAGAAGGGCCTTAATCCATCCAGGGTTGTAATTCATCTGATGACTGAAATCTGTCTCGAGGGCACGAGATGCGCGCACAACCTTTAATACATGAGGGCCACACAAATCTTTTATTTTCTGAGGATGAATGATTTGATTTCCCGACAGGCATTTAAACGTTAATCTGGAACTGGGAGAGGGGATGAATCCTGATCATGGACTTCCACCAGCCTCCTAGGTAATTCTCCTGGCTTTAAAGTCACCTTGGGCAGAATTTCCCACTGATCACCGAATATAACCAGAGGTACCAGATCTCCTTTACCACTTCTCTTTTTAGAAAGTCTCCAATTTGGGGGCACCTGGGTAACTCAGTGGGTTAAAGCCTCTGCCTTCCACTCAGGTCATGATCTCAGGGTCCTGGGATCATGCCCTGCATTGGGCTCTCTGCTCAGCGGGGAGCCTGCTTCTCCCTCTCTCTGCCTGCCTCTCTGCCTACTTGTGATCTCTGTCTGTCAAATAAATAAATAAAGTCTTAAAAAAAAAAAAAAAGGAAACTCTCCAATTTGGCAGCAGAAAAACCTGGTAGAAACACAATGAATTGCTTGTAAGAAGTCCTACAAGCAATCAGAGAGAGAGAAAGAGAGGGAGAGCGAGAAGAGGGACTTCCTGCACTACACGGCAGTTTTACTATCTGTCTACTGCTCCTGAGGACTCACAGACATGTTTATTTTCCAAGCTTCTGCAGTCTGATTTCCTTGTTCTCCCAGGTTTTGTTTTGTGTTTCGTTTGTTTTTGTTTTGTTTTGTTTTGTTTTTCCTGAAAGCACCTTCCTTTTTTTTTAACTTTTTTTTTATAGATTTTATTTATTTATTTGAAAGACAGAGATCACAAGTAGGCAGAGAGGCAGGCAGAGAGAGAGAGAGAGGGACCCTGAGATCATGACCCGAGCCGAAGGCAGCAGCCCAAACCACTGAGCCACCCAGGCGCCCCTGAAAGCACCTTCTAAGACAGTTTTTATAAGGAAGAGGCCAGGGGCAAGTCACACCCTACTCCTCACCCTCATCTGAGGAGCAGCAGAAGAGTCCTCATTCTTTCCCCAACAACCACTTGCCTCCTTTTCAAATCAAGGCACACCAGGTACCTGGACAGGGCAAGGGTAGGATGGCTGTCACAGGACTACAGACACTGGAAAGAAGGGCATGGTGGATGGGGGAGAGCTGGCTGGCCTAAGAGAAGGGTCCACGAGGAAGAAGTGTTTAGACTGTAGATGTGTGTATGAAGGTGCTTGGGGTGGTCACATTGCCACATTTCTGTGCCTAGTGGGGGTCATTACCCAGTCATTCTTATAGTGTTGTCTGCTCCTTTCAGTGAGTAAACCTGGTATTCCAAGTACACCCTTGCCTTGTGGCTGAGGCCCCTGTTAGCAGGCTTTCCTGAGAGCAAGACCCCAGGGTAGCCCTTCTGTTTACTAATCTCGGGCCCTGTATTTGCTCTCTGAACTCTGGGTTCTAGATTTTCAAGAAGTAGTCACACTGGTAGAAAGCTCTAGACAAATTTGGAGAACACTGGGGAGAGGTAAATGCATGTGAGAGAGAGAGAGAAAAATTATAACCTTCAGCATTGCATCAAAGACAGAAAGGTGTTTTGTTTGGGCAATAGAAAGACTATCACCTGTGCCTTATGAACACACACCCTTCTAGTTTCCCGTTGGAGACACTTTGAGGTCAGGTCAAGCATGGACAGCTCATCTCTGGCTACTTTGTGAAAGTAACTGATACTTGCACTGATTTTTCATAAAGTGATTACATAAATATAATCTCATTTGTGTCCCACTGAGGTTTTGTGAGGCAAAAGCAGAAAAGTATCAGTAAGGTTATTCTAACTTTCATCTCCATTTTCAGAGATGAGAAAACGGAGGATCCAAGCCCTTTCAGGGAGAACCTAGAGGCGGAACCCGGGCTTAACTCACATGTTCCCTATTCATAGCCTCATGCCTTATGCTGAAAGCAAAGGCTTCAAATTATAGGAAGGAGGTATAGGACTTTTAAAAAGTCCATTTGCAGTTTGGGGGTCCCCAGAATGAGCAAGCAGAAATTTCTTCTCTGTGGGCCACCTGAGTAGGGTGCTCAGAATTTTGAGCATTTGGTTTATAGGAATGTGAGTGGGAGCTTGGAAATTTTGTTGAACATGAACAGCAAACATCTGAATCACTCTGGGACTCATTTCTGAATTGGATTCTGAATCCGGGAGCCAGGGACAATGGCCCTATGGTTGAAGTGACCAAATGCAGGAATTTGGAGAGGGTGAGGTGGGAGGGCTTGAATTGCACTCCTAAAAGTCAGGTGGGGGATGGGGGAGTGGTAGGAAAGCCAGACACCAGGAGAGGTCCTCTGACGTGCAAAAGACGGGCAGGCGGGTAAGGAGTGAGCCAAGTTCCCAGCTTCGGAGAGGAGAGATTTGCACTTGATAATGTGGTAGCTTTCACGGGCAGAGAACCTCCCCGGTTCACCTGTCAGGACCAGTGTCACCGGCTCCTTCCCAGAAGGCCAGGGCCAGGCTTCTACCCACTAAGCAGACTAGGGGTTGGTGGTAGGTGCACAGGATGGACCGAGGGAACTCTTACTCCAGGTACCAAACTGAGCCGAGAAAAAGAGGGGAAAAAAATCGAAAAGAAAGAGTAAATGAAGCGGAAGTTTCAAGGCCCTCTGGGAGGAATAACAATATAAATAACCGAAGACGTCTTGTAAACACTGCGGTCATAACCCCGAACATTAAACAGCCCCGGTGGCATCTGGCGCATTGGCCGCTGCGGGCTGCTCTGGGGCAGCGAGTGAACCCGGTTCCAGGCTCCTCAGCCTCGCCTCTCTGTTTATCTCAACTTAATCTTCCCCCAACGAGCTGTTCCGTAGCATGGAAGATGTTTAAATTAAAACCCAGTCCGCCGGAAGTCGTGGCTGGGAGCTGAAGGCGATGGCTAAATGTGACCGATAGGCAGGCATGAACAATGTTAGAAGTAATTCATTAATTACTAAGAAGAAATATGTAGTGTATGTTGTCACACTTCTTAAAGGTTATGGAATTTACACTTTTCATAGCTCCCATTATTTCTTCACAGTTTGGTACTGCAGGTTGCTCAGGTTCACGTCTGCGCCCAGAAAACTAACAAAAAGTGAAATTTATCTTCCTGCTCCTGTCATCAATTTTACTGTGAAATACTTGAAAATCGGATTTTCCTTTTGGTGTGTTCTCCCCTGGAATCGTGTAACTGTTAGTAATGTTATCCCCCAACCTTTTTTTTTCTTTTTCTTTTCTTCTTTTTTTTTTTTTTTTGGTTCACGGTTACATTATTTATAATTATCTTAAAAGTAACCTGCAAACCTGAGCCCCGAGTTGCTTTTTGAGGTTTCATTGCAAAATATGAGCTGTACCTTCCCCGTGGAAATTGTGTTTAATCTTTCCCATTTCTAGAAGTCTGGATTGAGGTTCAAACAAATCACTTGTATTATCAGGCTTCCCCATATTCTCCCACTTTTCTAAGGTATCTATCTCTTTACCTATCTATCTATATTTTGTAAAAATCACACCAATGTCAGGGCTTTTAGCAATATAAAGAAAGATTTATTTTCGAAAGTAGCAAAACTTGTTTGAAAAAATATATATATCTTTAAGTGAATTACTTTATAAATGTGACTGTCAAAGTCAGCTATTCTATGATCTACATTTTACAACATATTGTACAAAAGATACACGTTGATAGGCTCTTATTATCTATTTATATATTTATAATTACATATTGCACTTGGACCAGCAAGGCTCGCAGAGTCATTCACGGTAGAAGTTAATAAAGTTAAATAGATGGGAATCTTTGTAAGTACAATTGATCTCCTCAGGTCTGGAAACGAATCTCCTCGTCGCTGTAAAGTGTTCTTGCGGGGGTGGGGGCGGGGGCGGACAGGGAGAGGAGCGTTGCGAGGGGGAAGCACAGACAGAGAGCAGGGAGGGCAGGGGTCGCCTTCCCGGGGCCCGCTCCCCCCTGGGAGCGCGCCTTTCCCAGACTCGCACCTCCAGGGTCAAGACGCTGTGGTTCCACATAAGCGGCTCGCGGTCACCACTTCTTTCAGGTCACTCTCGGGTTTCCCGGCCACCATAAAGGGCCACGTCTGCAGGAGAGAAGAGAGTGGAGGAGGTAAGTGGCCTTGGAGGAGGAGTAGGGTGGGCTCCGAGCCTGAAACCAAAGGAGAAGGCGAGTTGGGGGCAGGCAGTTGGCGAGACCCGTTATCGCTGCAATTTGATAGGTGTTCTAGTGCGCCTGTGGCTGAATAATGAAAAAGGGTTGGTGCCGAGCGCAGCTCGGGGTGACAGAGCAAAGGGGTTCATCCTAGTTGTAAGAGAAACCGAAAAGAACAAGTTCTTGGAAAGCCCAAAGGTGCTGGGACCGTGGCACAGTCTGGAGGCCCCTGTCCCCGTGAGCCTAAGCAGGGAAGTCGAGAAGGTCCTCGTACCAAGTGGACACCAGGTTCCAGGCGAAGTGCCTTCGGGCCCATCTTCTGAGGCTCTAGCCAGGTTTCCGACCGCTTGCTTTCCTCCCCGTCAATTTTTCTACTGCCAGCTTTCATTTCCTCCCTCACAAACCCGGGCTTTTGAACACACTTCCTAAATTAATCGGTGGTGCTTAAGGGGAGGGGAATAATGCTAATAAAATAATATACACTCATATTTTAAGATCATCTTTCTACTGAGCTAAGGGAGCATTGCCTTTTCTCCTTTCCGAGGTGTTTTAGAATAAAGCTAACTTAGTTTCTTCAAAGACGAGCGCAGCAGCAACTGTAAACGAAGTGATTACTTTCATTTTAGTTCCATATTTCTAAAAGCTATTTACTCATCTTTTTTTTTTCTTCGAAAAAGAATAAGCTTTTAATTAGAGGGAGAAATATTTACCGGGGCAAAATGTCGTTTTGGATCCCCTCCCCCCAATTCCTGAAACCAATTCAGTGAGAAGACAATTCAAAGTTTCAAACCTCTCCCACTAGTGCTGGCCGATAAGACGACTTTTAAGAGGAAAACCTCTCATTCTTATCATATATAAACAAAGGTGCTAGTAAGTTGTGGTCCTTGTTTTTCTTTAGAGCCTGGAAGTCTTAAAATTAAATCAAATAGAAAAAGGAATTAACCCATACTTCTTATACAGCAAAATACATTTGAAAGAAAATTCGCCTCAACCAGCATTACTTTTTTTTTTTTTTAATTTTAAAAGACAGACTGAATAGGCATGCTTTTTAACATAAAATATATCACGTTTTTAAATCTTCGATGAGAGTGACCTATTTTAATGTTATTTATTATAGACTCGTATCATTTATTACACGAATATTTGTGAGAATTTACTGATTATGCTGATAGTTGTTAGAACTTCTGGGAATTAAAAATGTTAACCTACCTGTAAGAGAAGAGCCGAATATTGAAGTACTTGGGAACTTACATGACAATTATGCGGGCACGAATTTGTCTGTATCTAATGGTTCCAAATATGCTTGGGAAAGAAGCAGAGTTGGGTGTTTTTGCGTACAAAAAATGAGAAAGAGAAAAAAACAAAGTTCTTCAGCTCAAAGAAAAATAAAGGCATTAATAAAATGCCTTCTGGGCGCGCAGCAGCTGGTCGGTGCTCCCCGTTCCACACCAGCCCTGACGGTGCTGGCGCGGGTTCGGGGATCCCTCCTCTATGCCAGCTCAATACACTTGCAAACTCTTAATTGGGCTGCCACGTCAAACACTAGCATAAATCATCCCTGCTCCCGCGGCTTGCAGGGCAGCGAGCGAGGGCCGCGTGGGATCTCCTGCAAAGGTCCCCAGGGGCGCGCCGGGCTGGGGGCGGCAGAGGTGCGCGCACACACACTGGGCACAGCCGGCTGCGGGCGCGCCGGGCGGGGGCTTTCGGGTCGCCGCAGCGGCACCCGCGGACTTACCAGGTTGACCGGGTGAATGTAACCGTTCTCGTACTTGTCGTTAGCCAGGATCTGCCTCAAGTGCGCAATGTAGCTGGATGCCAGCCTGAGCGTGTCCAGCTTGGAGAGCTTGGTGTCCGGGGGCACCCAGGGCAGGGTCGTCTTGAGCCTGGAGAAGGCCTTGCTCAGCACCCGCATCCGGGCCCGCTCGCGCGCGTTGGCCGCGTTGCGCTGGACCTGCTTCCCCTCCTGGCTGATGCCGCTCAAGGGGCTCTTCTTGGTGGGCGCCTTCCTCCTCTTGCCCAGGCCTCCGCGGCCTTTCTGGGGAGACCCCGCCTCGCAGTTGGAGCTCTCCTCGGTGCTCTCGTTGGAAGTCACAAACTCTTTGCTCGAGTCCATTTTCAGGCCCTCGCAGTCCAGCATCTCCACCTCTTGAAGATCCTCCACATCGCTGAGGGAGCCGGTGGACATGTTTGGGGGAGAGGATGAGAGAGAGTGGGGGGAGAGAGAGAGAGAGCGCGAGAGCGAGCCCCAAACCAGGGGGCCCCCGGGTGTGGAATGTGGAGCAGCCACTTCGTGTTGGGAACTGGAGTTGGGATCTGGTTGAGTCTCAAACCCCTTTCCCCTTCCCAGAGCTGTGAGAAGGGACGGAGAGGGCTTCTGCGGGGAGGAACCCGGCTGTGTTTCCCCACCCCCGGAGTCGTGGCCACAGAGGAGTGTGAGAGAGCGCTGAGGAATTTGGTGGACACTAGGAATTTATCTGGGGGAATAGAGAGGCGGATCCTTGTAGCCCAGGGGAGGGGCCTACTAGGCCCTAGCGGACTCTTAGACCCCTTTCACAACCGGAGGGAAACTCGGGCAGAGACCCTGATTTCCAACTTGAAATGTAAATCCTCTCAACTGCAACACGCAAATACCAGTTACCTTCCACTTCGGCCCAGGCCCAGGAGGAGAGCGCCCCACCCACAGCCCCTCTCCTGGGCCATCTCCTAAGGCCCGCTTTCCCTCTTAAGAGGTCATAGCTGGTGGTTAGTGAGGATTTCAGGAAAATGACCAGATTCTTTTGCTCTTCCCGGGCCTTCCAAACACAAATTTCACAAGCATCTCCCTGTCCTCACTTCACCGCAATTAAAACACCAATTAAAATCCAGACAGCGATCAACTCCCTCCTGCCTGAGACTGTGGCTTTACCAAGGTATCTTCTCTCCTGAACTGGGGTAAATTAACAAAAAAAGCACTTCACTGAACCTTTAGGATGATGCAGGGAAAGGACCCAAACATCCATCTGCACCTGGTCCCTTTAAAGCTATTAAGGAACTGCCTGTGTGTACACAAACATCCTTGAGACTCGCACACCCACAGCAACATACACAGTTTAGTGGGAGTGGGGTCGCCGTGAGAGAGAGTCACGCAAGTGTATGGGAAGCATTTTGTTAATTGGTAATCTTTTTGTGACGAAATTAAAACTTTCCCCTAAATTTCTTTCTAGAAATGCATTTAAGAATGTCTTAAGAATCTTAGCGGCTCTCAGATATTATCTTGCCTGGGATTTGTTTTCTCCCTCCCCCAATGCCTTGGCCTCCTCCTTAGGACCTCTTTGCTACCCGGGTTCCCCACACGAAGTTGATATTGCAGAACACGAAGCATTGCTATCCCTTCAGGAAAGGTTTTTGTTGTTGTTGTTGTTTGTTTTGTTTTTCCTTCTCTAACTCCAGCCAAGACCCTCTTTTTCCTGGAGCATAAGAAAATCTGGAGAGCTAAATAGAAAAGCAAAGGGCGCCAGAAACCAAGAGCTTGCACAAAATCCGTGAAATAAAATTGGAGAGATGGAACGCATGGATCTTACTGATTCTTCTCTAGGTTTTCTTTCCTTGCAATTAGGCACCAAAGATGAGGGCTGGAGCAGAGTGTAAGAGCAGCTTCGGAACTTCTGGCTGGCGGTCTGTACCCCTCTCCTACATTAAGATATCATATCTCTAATCCTCGCTCAGCTGGGAATTCACTAACCTCTAACGTTTTGTTTTGTTAGCAGGGTCTTGTTTGCTTTCCCCCATGCTGTAAACTAAACAGATTGTCAGCAAATCAGTCTTTATTAATGAATTAGTGAGAACCCCTCCCCATAACATCTTTGCCCAGGATCCAAAATTTGTTAATCACCAGTGTAGAGATTTATGAGCTCTCTTATTTTCTGTTGTTTGTGCAGGTGGAGATTTAAATGACCATATCCACCACCAAGATTTATTGTGAGAGTGATTGATGTTATAAACCAGCAACAGGACTCTTCCCACAGCAGGGATGACAGAAATATCAAGTTGAAGTTGCCTTTGTCCTCATGCACAACGGAACCAGTACTACAACACAGAAAAAATATAATAATTTAATCTGAGATCCAAGACAGCATTAAGAGAACACCCAGCAGGCCTGTTAAACATTTCCCCACTCATTCCCAAGCTAGTTTCTTCGATTTTCCCTCCCTTTTCTTGCCCTTAGGTAGACATGGAAGTTATTTTTAGGCTAAAAGAGCTATTGTGAAAGTAGGCATTGGTCACACTTTGTGAAATGTATGTTTGCAGCTCCTGAGATATCTGCAAACTAGCCACAATTTATTTATGTATTTATTTAGGCTCCGGAGTGGGATCATAGTTAAAAAAAGAACTATGGCCACATACCAATCTATTAAGCTGTATAGATTTTGCTTCTCTGAGCACTCTCTTTTGGTCAGGGGGGATAGGGTCTGGTTATCTGCCACACCTCAGTTGGTAGGCTGCTCAGGCTCTTAGAAGGACAGCAACCATCATAGAAATAAGTACTGCTGAACAGATTTCTGCGATTTTTTCAAGGTCTGAAGTGTAAGATGAGCAATTTCTGGAAGAGAGCAAAACTAGCTTCATGCCACAAATTGGTTTATGTGCCTAGCAATTATTATTGTTTTTTAGATAAGCAAGGATTAAGTCCACTTATCCTGCAGTGATACATTTAGAGTGGGAAGAGCAACTGGGTTAGTAATGAACTTTGGGGTGTCTGTGAACACTCTCCAGGGAATGGTTACCAGTTTGGGATGTGAAGATGTGAAGAAGGCTGTTATTTAGGTATCTGGATGTGAAGTCTGGAAGAAAGTCCATTAGTATAAATAATACTTTTTTTTCTTTCCTCTTGACATTTTGTGTCTCTCCCTGCTAATAAACACTAAGGGGCAAATGGGTGGGAGAAATGCCTTATTGGATTCTACTAAGAAAACCAGTTAAGCTGTAACTTAAGCTGTGCCAAATTCTCCCCAAATATAAACTATATTCTGTGAGAAGAGAAGCACTTTTGAGAAGCTGTATTAACTCTTTCGATAAAAGAGAAATACTTAGAACATTACTGTTTCAAAACGCCAACTAGAAAGCGTGTGGTTTGAAAGCAGGAGGTAGTTACTAAAAGTTCTTGCTTTACTCTTAAGAGAGAGTTTATGCCCCAGAGACATCTGGCCAATTTGCTGTACACTTCTAACGATTTGTTTTGCAAGAAAGACTATCTTTGAAAGATTTCAGGGCTAAGGAAAATCTATCTCCAAAGGTTGTAAAATGAAGATTAGGTGTGGAATGTGTCCTTGAACTTAAATCCTGGTCTATCAGCTGATAAATTTTCAGGAAGTTCAAATCTGATTCAGTTGTACTTGGATGAAATAATTTGCTTCTTTTTTTATGAGAAGGAAACCGTTACAGGCTTCTTTCAGACTTTATATGCCATCACATTCTCTTTCCTGGGGTCAAAGGGGGGGGGGAATTATATCTTCCAATTAAAAATTTAATTCTTTTCTCATATTCTCCATTTTTTGGCCAGAAAGCACACAGGCTGACAAATTGGAGAAACTGCCAATTCTTTTTTTTTTCTTCCCCTTTCTCTTCTAATGAACACCTCCTGAGGTGTTATTCTCTTTACTTGATGGCAACCACCACTTAAAAAATGTCTGGGCTTTCTGTGCAAATCAGTGGCTCTTTTTCCATTCAACAAAATTGTCACTGTATCCTTGGCTGCAACTAATTGATTGCTTTCCATCTCCTGCTCATAAGCTTATTTAAATCTGGTTCTTTTTTTTTATTATTATTATTTTATTTTTTTATTTTTAAGAGCAAGGGCAGGGAGGGGCAGAGGGTAGAGGGAATCTTAAGTAGGCTCCACATTCAGTGCAGAGCCTCACACAGGGCTCCATCTCATGGCCCTGAGATCATGACCTGAGTGGAAATGAAGAGCTGGATCCTTAACCAACTAAGCCACCCAGCTGCCTCCCCTCTTTTAAATTACATTTTTAATTTAATTTATAAAGTGAGTACTGTCTCTCCTTATGTGTTCCAAATTGTAATGGTGCTGGTCTATCATATTTTAGCAGTTAAAGTGAGTAGAACACTAGTGAGTGAGATTGGTGTCTATTTAAGGAGGTCAATATAGTGATACGGGTGTTGTGTTATCTATGCCTGGCATCAATTATGATCAACAATCAGAAGTCCTCTTCGTGTTCACCTACCCCTTCTGCCCTTTCCACATTTTATTCAATGAGTTGTAGCTCCAAATCCACAACACTAAGATTTAAAGCTGGCAAACAAAACAAAACCAACAACAGTAAAGTCCAAAGAAAGTCCAAACGCCTCGTGGCTTTTATATCCAAGAAGCAACCTTGCCTCTACATGCTCCATAATGTGACTTTGAAAGCAGCCAAGCCCATGTGCTTCAAGGACAGAGTTTACCTTAAGAAGCAAGTTGGGTGAAGGAACTCTGGAAGATAGTGAGAGATAAAACTTTCCAAATTCAATTTCATGTCCTCCCAATCCTAGAGTAATTGTATCAGACCTACTCAATATTGAGAAAAAAAAGGGGGGGAACCTGAACAACCCCCCTCTAGTTGGGTACTGGGTGAGGAACTCTGCCTCCATTCCTCTATTTTATGTAGCATCTTTCCTTTCTGTTGTCACTATTAAGGAAAGAGTTGATATACAAAGTGACCATCTTAATAGAGATCTGTGCCAGAGACTTTCCCTTCCTTAATAAAAGAGTTTTAGAAAAGCTTGTTTGAAGATGACTTGTCTGTATCTTAATGTGAAGCCTGAGAACAAATCCTCCTAAATTCTCCTAAAAAGAATAAATCTTGTGGATTACACGAAAGATACCTGTAAAACACATATATGTGAGACATGTTTATTGGTGGCTATAAAACAGAGATGGGCCAACTTGCTGTCAACCTCCTTCCTGTCAGGTTAGGAGAAGACGTGCGCTAGAATTGAAGCCTATTTCTGGTGATTATCTCCTGATCATAACCTTGTGGCAGGTGCTTTTCGGCTGGAGGAGTGAAGAGTCATGGAGTTTGGATCGCAGGACCGGCAACAAAGTCCTGAGACTGTGACTCCTGATCTCAGAAACATGATATATTTCCAGATGATATACTTTTAAAAAATAGAACCCTCAAGTAATAGATGGTCAGAATTGGAAGGGCGGAGGACCAAGGGAGGCCTAACTAGCCAATATTTCTGCGCAGGTTCACATTAGTTATCTGTGACCAACTTGCCACTTGAACCTATGTCCTGATTTGCCTTCTAATGCTCCTTGCACAAAGCCAGAGTGCTTTGAATTGTTCTTCCTCTTTGAATAACAACAAAATATGTGAGAAGATTTATATTCTATTATCCCCTGTAACAACTGAATCCTGAATTACATAAAATGAGGTAGATTTAAGCTATCCCTGGGCATAATGCCTAGAACCTCATCTAAAGGTGTTTTAGTAATGTAAGTTCCAGAATAGCCTTGTTAAAATCTCATCTCTACCATGAGGGCCTCATGGGTGGCCAAGGGCCACTCTTTCAATCTCCTTTTTTACATTTTTTTTTTCTATCTCCTCTGCTAAAACTCTGGTTCCAGCCATCAAAATCTTTTGCTCAGATGACTATAAAAGTCTCCTAGAGGACCTTTTGTTTCCATTCCTGCCCTTCTAAAATCTGTTTCCAAAGGAATTGTCCAAGTCATTCTCCTACTTCAAATTCCTTAAAGCTTCCCATTGTGTTTGATATAAAGTCTAAATTCCTTATCGTGGCTGGCATGGATCTACTTTGCTTACCACTTTCAACCACACAAAGCCATGTGTGTGTCCCTCAATGACACTGTATCATTGCTTAGGTCAGGACCTTTGTCCCTGTTCTTTAGGAGCCTTCTCTTTGGCTTTCTGCAAGGTTGACTTCTTAGTTTTCAGGTCTAATTTCAAATGTCACCTTCCAAGCAAGAACTACCCTGAGCATCCTTTCAGGAATATTTTTGTCCTATCATCCCATTTTACTTATTAGTAACAAATAACAGTAGCCAAAGTTTACCACAAATCAGACACTGTTGTATTTTCCAGATTAACCCATTTAATTCTAATAGCAACTTTGGGAGTTAGGAATAACTAATTTTACAGATAAAATTGACTTACAGAGAGATTAAGAAAAGTGTTTCATTCAGAAAGTTGCTATTCCGGTTGTCTATTATTGTGCAATAACCCAAATTCGTGACTTCAGTTATTTCTCTTATTTCTGTGGGTTGACCAGGTTCTGATGGTTGGTTTTTACTTCTGGTGTCTCCTGTTGTTGTAGCTGGAAGGCATCTGGAGCTGGAGTCATTTGAAGGCTTGCTTAGACTGAACATCAAAGGTGACTTCTTTATTCACATACTCAGTGTCTCAGCGAGGATGGCTAGAAGAACTAGGGCCTGGCTGGGCGTCTCTTTCTATATAGTCTCTCCGCATGGCTTCCTCAGCCTGACAGTCTAATAGGGTAGCTGAACTTCTAATAGGATAGTTGGCCTCCTTCTGAGTGAACATTCTATAAGACCCAGATGTAGGCTGAAAGTCTTCTTACGACCTAGCTTGGAAGAATGCACAACATCATTTCTGCCTCATTCTCTCGGTCAAAATCAAGTCATGGGGTCTTCTCAGAGTCAAGTGGGAGGGAACTATACAAGAATCTGAATACCAGGATGTATGGTTCATTGGCTGGGGCATGGATGGTTGTTGTCATCCTTGGAGGCTAGTTACTACAGTGGATAACTGCAAACCAAGATTTAAACACGATCTAGCTCTAGAGCCTTATTTTATATAGCTAATATGTCCTACTTGTTTTGTTTAACTGTGTTTACTTTATTATTGTCTGTTGACTCCCCTTCCCCTTTCTTCACTATAATGAAAGCTTTAGGAGTGCAGGGACTTTAGATCTAGACAGGTGGTCCAGGGTGGGTGAGTGACTGCTCCAAAAAGACACACCAGGACTCGGGTTCCTTCGCTCTTGTAACTCTGTTGTCCCTGAGCAGAAGTACCTTCCCATACATAGGTGAGGTCAGCTTACCCTTACCCTTAACAGTTCTCAGGGAGGGGAAAAGAAGGTGAAGGGCAAGTGGATTTCTTATAACAAGATCTGGAATTTAGACATATCACTTCAGTTCCTGTCATATTGGCCTCTTTAGCTGGAAAAGGAAAAATTTGGAAATACAGTCTCTAAATATGCTCAGCTTAAACTCAGAGTTGGGGGAATCCATTAGTAAGAAGAAGGAAAGCCAATTCAGTCTCTGGCCATATATTTGTAGCATAAAGGATTAGGTTAACATATATGGAAAAATACAGATCACAATTCTATGAAGTTTAAAATTTGTTCAAATTAAGTACTAGTGGACTTCAGTTCTTACTTGGAGCTCAGAAAAATATTTAACAAGCTATCTTTAACTGCGTATGCGAGAGCACTCATCAGTGTGGGTCATTTCAGCCAATGTTGTCACTATTTTCTGCTTAGTAAATGGCTTTGTAAATTTGCTGTTTTTGAGGATAGACCAATGAAAAATGTTTAGGTTGCTGAGGTTATTACTAACAACCATTGGCCCTCACTAAAGTCCTTTAAGTTGCTTGTTTAATTTCTATCAATTTTGTCATGTGGTGGCAAGGTTGAGACTGAGTAGAAAACTTTTTTTTCTCTCTTTTAAAAAATTTTTTGTTTTTCTGACACACTTTCAAGATTTGGTAATAGTTTGCTGTCTTAGGTTGGGCTGCCATAACAAACCTATGTTCTTACAGTTCCAGAGGCTGGAAGTCCAAGATCAGGCTACCAGCATGGTTGGTGTCTGGTGAGAGCTCTGCCTGGCTTGCAGATGGCTGCCTTGTCACTCTATCCTCACATGGTCTTCCTTCTGAGAATGTGCAATGACAGAGATCGCTCTCTTCTTATAAGGCCACCAGTCCTATTGGACCTACTCTTATGATGTCATAACCCGAATTGCCTTCTACATATCTTATCTCCAGTGCAGTCACATTGGAGCTAGGGCTTCAACATACGAATTTGGCAGGGGAGGGGAAAGAACACAAATCAGTCCATAGCATTTATCTTTAGAAATTGTGACTGGAAAAATATGTGGTTTTTAAATTCATTATTATTTTCAACTTTCCAATTACTCAGGATTAAGAAAAGATATGCCTAGGACACTTGTGTCATTTGAGGGTCTGCTGTCATCAATGTCACCATACCAATGTCAATGCCAAAAATGAGAATAACAAATTCCCAGCATTGTTTGTCTCAGTTTTCTTTTTAAGGACACTAGGAGGAAGAGCTTTAAATCTAAATTCATGGTCTATGACGAGGAGGGTCATCTGATACTCATTCCTAAAATCTGCAAAGGGCAATCCTCCTAGAGAAAGTAGGACCATTCTTTAGTCAGAAGCTCTAAATCAATTCTACAGAGCCCATTAGCAGAAGAATCTAGGAATTCTTTATCTAGTGCCTTTGAGTATACCACATAGCTCCCACACAGAAATAGACATGGGTTAGATCAATTCAGTAATAAAATTTGCCAAACGTTTTTGGGGGATTACTTATAGACAAAACAAACAGTGAATTAGCTTCACTGGGGTCTTTTTAACTGGTCACTCTGACATATTTTAGATAAAGCCAGTATTATTTTCAGCTAGAATGTTAGGCAGATACTATAACTTGCCCTCACATGAATAAGGGAATTCTTTTTTCTTTTAACCCAGTTGCAAAACTGACCAAAATGAGAAAATCCACCCAAGAAGGGGAGAGTAAAACATTTCTCAAATGAACAAAATATTAAATGGAGAATATAATGCTCACATCCCACTGAATTATAAAAAATGAATGTCCTTAAAAGGACCATGATTTTTGCTCTTCTTATCCTCTTCTCTTAAGTCACTGTAACTCAGTAGAATACTTGCACTGTGTAAGAAGAGACCAGATCCAACTTCTGCTTATACAACTAACTAGTTGTGTGAACTCAAACAAGTCTCTTAATTTAATTTTGCTGGTTTTCAGTGTCCTGTTTAACATGGCGACAGCAGGAATGGACCCCATGTTTGGGGTGCATTAACTGAGATGATATCTGTAAAGTGATTTAGTTTAGTCCTTAACATGTAGTAAACACAAATATTGGTGGCTGTTGTGATGGTGGATGCTATGATAATTATCTCTAAGGCTCTTTTTGACAGTAGCAGTCTGGATTTTTTTTTTTTTTCATTTTCACTTTGGGGTAGGAGTAGAATTATAAGAGATAGAAACCTTTTAATAAGAATAACAATCATACAGAACGAAGAAATACCTTCTCTAAAAACAAAACCCTAAAAAAGTGTGTGTGGTCAAGAAGGAGTAATTTCAATAAAATCTAGAATTCTCTTATTTTGGACCAAAAGCAGCTATTATGCCAGTCATAAAATTAAAATTCTTCCCCTTTACTTTCTGGTGATTTGAAGGATTTTGTCATTAGCAATTATTTTTCCCCCCTGAAAATTGAATTTGTTTAGTCCAGATCATGGTGGATAAGGATAAAGTATGTTTTGTAAGGGCCTCACAGTAAGTCAGTTATATCACCAAGCATTTAACCCTAGTGATAAAAAATCACAGCTCTCTACTATGCAAATAACTTGGCTTTTAAAAAAAGAAAAAAAAAGAACTATCACCAAATATTAAATCTTAGATACAACCACTTTTATTTGGGATGCTTATTTTAAAATTGATACTGGGTTAGCATCCCTTTTGAATTTTTTTGTCATTTTTAAGAAATGTTAAAATTCTATTAAATGATTTTCTCTTTTGCCTCGGTAGGGGTACATTCTAAATTATTGTTTGGGGTTCTTAAAAGAGAAAAAGAACTATTTACAATGAAAATGATCTGCTTCCTATTTTTGGTTTTGTATTAATAATTTCCAAAATATTAGATCTCAGTAAGCCTAATAAAACAAAACAAAAGAAAATAACAAACAAAATTGTTCTCACCTACAGCTAAAATGATCCCATCCTGGGATCCTGGCCTCCAAGTTCATTCTCACAGAAAAGGGCCAATATCTTGAATAGCACTTATCTTTGGTATTCATGACTGACTGACAAACAAATGCAGAAATTTTGAAGTACAAGAATTGTCTTCATTTCCTGGGGCAGCTAAAACCAATGACCAAAAACTGAGTGACTTAAAACAACAGAAATTTATTCTCTCAGGGTTCTGGAGTCCAGAAGCTAAAATTCAAGATGTTCACAAGGCCATGTTCCTACTGAAAGCTCTAGAGACGTATTTTTCCTTGCCTCTTCCAGCTTCTGGTGGCCCCATGTGTTCCCTTGCTTGTGGCCACCTATCTTTGCTCTCCATCTTTATCATCACAGGGACTTTTCTCTGTGTTCCTGCATCTTTTTCTATCTTTTATAATCATACTCTCATTAAATTTAAGGCACACTTGAGTCCAATATGATCTCATCTTGATTCTTATCTTAATTATATCTGCAAAGATTCTATATCTGGATAAGATCACATTCTGAGGTTCTGGGTGGACATGAATTTTGGGGAGGTACTTCAACCTACTAGAAGTCTCCATTTTGTGATTTACACTACACACAACCATGACCAAGGATCTCAAGTTGGGTCCCCATGGACTGAAAAAATCAGGGCGAATAAAAGAATATATTTAGTCATTTATTTGCATCTTAAAGAAATTTAGTTACATTGGATTCTTATATATATGGAAAAATGCAGCCAAACTTTACCTCTAGTGATGGGGGGGATCCACCAATCAATAAACCAAACATACAAAAACAATTTTTAGAATAACACTTTTTATAAAATTTTAAACTTATAGAACAGAAGGAAAATAATCATATCTTTCTAATATTATATTGATACCTGATTTCCCATTAAATGGAGATAGGTAATAAAATCATGAAGCTTCTATTTTAATGTTACTCAAATACATACTTTATTATTTCAATTTTTATATATGTATTTATATTCATATACATTTCAAGTATTAAAAGTTTTAAAAATTCAAGTCTTAAAAATTATCTAAGAACTTAACCACTTATAGCATGTATTTTTCATTATTTTGCCTTTAAGAAGAAATTTTGAAAATTAGTCTATAGTTATATTAAGAAGAGCATGAAACGCTTCAGTGTTTCACCTTTGAGTTTTTTATCTCTAAGTAATTACTTGAGTCCAATTATTTTGCATTCTTAGCTCTCTCTTAAGTTCCCTTTCTTTAAAAAGTGCTCATAGTTTTGCAGCAATGTCCACAGTATCCTAATTATGGAAAGAGTCCAGATGTCCATCAACAGATGAATGGGAAGAAGATGTGGTATCGATATCTACAATGGAATATTATACAGTTATCAAAAAATGAAATCTTGCCATTTAAGACGGATGGAACCAGACGGTATTATGCTAAGTGAAATAAAGCAATCAGAGAAAAACAATTATCATATAGTTTCACTTATATGGGGAATTTAATAAACAAAAAAAGGAATATAGAGGAAGGGAAGGAAAAATAAAATAAGATGATATCAGAGAGGGAGAAAAACCATAAGAGACCTTAACTATAGGAAACAAACTGAGTGTTGCTGGAGGGGTGATGGGTGACAGGAGGGCTAACTAGCTGATAGACATTAAGGAGGGCATGCGATGTAATGAGCACTGGGTATTATAAGCAAATGAGAATTTATTAGACTCTACATCTGAGACTAATGATACACTATATGTTAACTAATTGAACTTAAATAAAATAAGTTATAAAAAAGTTAGTCTCTGATGCTGGATAATCTTAGAATAAATATGGTACCCATCCTCCTTCCTTGTGAACTTTTAGCCATTGAATCAAAGTCTCATAGATTTCCGAAACAATAGAAACAGTATGTAAATTTGGTAGGTTTTTTTGTTTGTTTGTTTTCTTATTTACGATAATCTTTTTTTCATAGTGGTTGGAGCCTGATGAAATAGGTTTCTTTCTCTCTCTCTGTTTTTTTCCTTTGTGTTCTTTCAGTTGTGTTATTACTTCTACATTGAAAGGTCAGGATATGCTCTCTTATTTTGATTAAAAAAAAAAAAATCTTAATTTAAAAGATGATATGAATATGGTACAACCAATGAAAAGTTATTCTGGGCACAGGTAAGGATCTGTGTTGTTTGGCCATTCGGGTGGAAGCTGGAGCCAGTGAGGACCTCCATCCAATCCAGCCAGCTGCTCTGCCCAGCTCAAGTGCTCACAGAACCTCCTCTCTGCTCACAGAACGTAGCTCACCACTAAACCAAGGCAGCTAACTGAATTTCTCTTCTTTTCCATGATGTAGCAAATCTTGGGAGTACACAATATTTTCTTCTTTTTAAAAATTTTTTATAAAGATTTTATTTATTTGAGAGAGAGAATGAGAGCATGAGAGAGCACAAGAAGGGTGGAGGGGCAGGGAGAGGGAGAATCAGACTCCCTGCTGAGCCCCATGTGAGGCTCAAGCCAGGACTCTGGGATCATGACCTGAGCCAAAGGCAGATGCTTAGCCTCCTGAGCCACCCAGGCATCCCACAACATTTTCTTGTTAACATTGACAAATACAAATTAAGAAAAGAATGAATGACTGCTCAGTGCCTGGGTAGGTCAGTGGGTTAAAGCTTCTGCCGTCGTCTCAGGTCATGATTTCAGGCTCCTGGGATTGAGCCCCACATCGGGCTCTCTGCTCAGCAGGGAGCCTGCTTCCCTCTCTCTCTCTGCCTGCCTCTCTGCCTACTTGTGATCTCTGTCTGTCAAATAAATAAAAAAATCTTTAAAAAAAAAAAAGAATAAATGACTGCTATTTATAAAGAGCCATTGATCATAAAATTGAAGATACATAAATCAAATACAAACACAGTTACAAATGAGAGAAGGGTGTGTTTGAATTAAAGATGCCACTGTTAAAATACAGATTTGCAAAACATTAATTTAAAGGTCTTCTGAAAGCAAAAGACGAGAAGCTTCTGGCGTTTACCTTTAATTATGAGATTTATGATAATTGGTTGAGATTATTATTTAATATAATGGTTTTCATCAAATTCTAGTCTCAGTGAACTTTGGGATTGATTTCAACTTTAGCATGGAAATAAAAGCATATTTCTCTTCTTTCTTTGCAAGGTATTGTCAGGACAAAGTCCTTGACTTGCACTGCAGGTTCATAGACATTATGGAATGCCTTCTGGGGTCTAGGCAGAGCATGGGACATCACACAATGAGCTGTCTGATTTATACGAATATATATACTTTAATGCTTTTCACTCTTTTGGGAAACATAATTTCAACACGTGACCTTAGTGGGTTGAAGAATAGGGTAGAGATGACTAGCAAACACTTTCCCCCTCAGTTTTCTTTCTATATTTGGATCTTTGGTGAGATAGGAGAACTGACTTAGATACTGAACAGCAACTTATACTAACAAAAAACCACTAAATTGTTGGGAGAAATACTAACACGTGACCTTCTTCAGACATTCTCTAGGTGTATTATCATCACTAAATTACTTAGTGATGTTTGGTTGCATTGTGTTCTTTTATTTAAAAAATAAAACGTCTATAAAAACAACTCATGTTGTATTAGTCATCAGTTTTGGCACTAGAAGTCTTATTGACACATACCATGTGAAAATAGCTAAAAGAAAATGTTATCTTAAGGTTCCATACATGATTTTTTTAACTTTTACCTATAGAAAATATAGGAATAAAACATTCTTTCTTACATCCCTGAATACTCATGTATTTTTAAAGCAAATGTTTGACTTTTTTTTTTTTAATTATTCAGAGTGCCATAGAAACTCATTTCAATTGAGAAACCAAATACCTGGACCGATCTTCTTTGTGATGGCTTCACACTCCGTCATCCTACAATTTCCTTTACAGGCAAAACATTGAGAGAGATGATGCCTTTTCTTTGACTGCTTGTTTCTGGAATGCTAGAGTCTACACCAACACACTTCACTTACATTTTTTCTCTCTATAGAAAACAATTAGGGGAATTTTCAACATTAGGACAACCCAGTGCCCATTGTTTTTTTCCCCCTCCTGAAAAATAAAGATAACTGATAAAACTAGTATTCTGGGGAAGAGCTTACATGATCTAAACTATTGCCTTTCTTCTCTGTTCAACAAATATAAACACCTATGATGATAATACACCTAGATAATACACCTATGATGATAATACACCTAGAATTAAAACACATTTTTAAATATTTTAGCTTTCTTATGTTTCTTGTTTTTTTTTTTTAAGATTTTACTTATTTATTTGACAGGCAGAGATCACAAGTAGGAAGAGAGGCAGGCAGAGAAAGCGGGGGAAGCAGGACCCCCCCAATACAGGGCTCCATCCCAGAACCCTGAGATCATGACCTGAGCTGAAGGCAGAGGCTTAACCCACTGAGCCACTCAGGCGCCCCAGCTTTCTTATATTTCTTATCTTTAGTTTTGGGTTTCATCCATATTCAGGTAAAAATGCTCTGTTTTATTTAAAATTATATCCAAAAGAGGGAGATCAGTTTGGTAAAATTATGCTTTTATTTTTGGCTTTTCTAAGTTGCTTTCCTTTGAAGGCATGTTTGGTGCGTGATGTTCTCTAGTTAACAACTACCACATCACAAAACAAGCTTAGCTGAGAGTTGCAAACTAGTGGGAAAAAAACAAAACAAAAAAAAAAAAAAACAAAAAAACTTAAATGCCTTTGACAAAAGAAGAGAGGGTTTAAAAAGAGTAGGTGAGGTGTAAGTTATCCTGAGGGCTGTGGGTAACTCTATAGGGTAAGTAGCTATTGACCTGTCCACAGAGTTACTGAAACCTCTCCCGGAGCTCGGGGAAGGAAAATAAAGTGTTAGTAGAAGTTTCCTGTAATCCTTCCTCTTCATGACATAGGATCCCTTGGGAAATCTGCTGCTGTTTTAAGATTTCTCTACTCCATACGGAGCAGTGATTATCTTTCCAATGTCATGTTCTAGGCCCCTTAGCCAAGTAATCCAACTCATTCTTGGTGACATGCCATCTCCATGGGCAGGTCTTCCCAAGATGCCTATCACTCACATTTCAGTTTTACTTTTAAATGGGCTCATTAAATTTCCACGTAAATGTTAAAATTTAGCTGACTGAAGCTGTTTCTTCAAAAGCTCAACAACTTACGATTGTGTTAAGTAAATCAAACACACACAATGAAAGAATCAGATTTAGAATTTTGAAGGCACTATGATAGAATTTTAATTTTTGGAGTATGATTTGGAGTTTTTAATTTTTTTGGAGTTTATTTTAAAATTGCTTTTGGAGTATATTTTGGAGTATTCAATTACTGAAGTATTATTTAAATAAAATTCACCCATGAACATTGGGGAGTTATGTGCTATGGTGAGTGTTGTGAATTGTATAGGACTGATGAATCACAGACCTGTACCCCTGAAACAAATAATACATTACATGTTGATCAAAAATATTAAAATAAATAAATAAAATTCACCTTTATAATTCAATGATTTTAGTAAATGTATGGAGTTGTGCAATTATCACTACAATCCAATTTTAGACCATTCCCATTATTCCAAAAAGATCCCACTTGCTCATTTGTAGTTTATTTTCACTCTTGCTCCTGGTCCTATGTGGTCATTGATCTGCTTTCTGTGTGTGTAAATTTGCCTTTTCTAGACACATTATATAATTTATAAATGACATAATTCAGAAAATAATGATTCTTTCTTTGCATTTTCCCTTTTTTACTTAGCATAACATTTTTAAGGCTCATGCATCTTATAGTATATTAGTATTTTCTTCCTTTTAATTGGTGAGTGATAGTCTTGCATTTTAATTTTTAACCAGGTATTTGGCACAATATGGAAACACAGAGTCAGCTAAAGGACAGAGCTTTGACTTTAGTAATAATTTAGTATTAATACTTTAGTATTTGCAACTATATGCTAAGTGTTTTAAAGAAAGACAGTGAGATAAGTACTTTCTCTTCACTTCTAAAAACTGTAATGGAATATGATGACTAGTTTCTCATAATTTCTATTTAGAGTTCTTATGGAAATAACACTGCAGTTTGTTCTGGGAAGGTTGTTAAGAGAGAATTTTTAAAAATATGCATCAATAGCTCCTGAGAGAGAAACTATGCTCCTAACATGATCTCTTTATACAGACATTGGCTGAGATATATTTTTCCCAGCTCTAGTCCCCAGGTTACAGTAGATATGAGGAAAGAAAGAGAAAAAAAATGAGTAACAATATAAGACAGAAAACAAAGGCTTAAAATTACACATCAGGGAAAATTACACAAACTACAATTACACTCAACATTATGGGTTAATCACGGAACAAAATGTTCGATGAAAAATCAGGCCACAAAAGACTCACTGTAACTGTTTATATAAATATATAATATATATATGAAGCTATATACAAACACGAAACTCAGATTAGTGATTTTATCTAAGGGCAGTAGAAGGGTTTCTGAGGGAGCACAAAAATAAATTCACTGGTGTATTAAGTAGTATTTTAGGTATTAGCCTTCATGTGTCTGGTGAGGGTCTGCTTCCTGATTCTGTCTTTTCCCTGTGTCCTCACCTGGTAAGAGAGCTAAGGAGTTCTGTAGAGTCTTCATTAGGAGGCCACTAATCCCATTCGTGAGAGTTCTGCCCTCATGATCTGGTCTCCACCCAAACACTTTGCCTCCAAATACCATGACATTGGGGATTAGCTTTCAACATATGAATCTGGGGGTAAAAATAAACATTCTGTCTATAACAGTGGTTTTTAATAGTATGTTCCTAACTTACATATGTATTGTATAAATGTCTTTATGTGTGGATTAAATATTATATAATTATATCCTTCTGTGATATAAACCAGGAAACAAGCTTGACACAACTCACATGATTTGTGAAGTCACTAATTTATCATGTCCTCTCAAATGATATGGAAATAGATTTTTATTTCTAATAAAGTTCTTCTTTGATAGTAGTAAATATTTCAGATGTTAACCTTCAAAAGAAAATCTGTTGTCCCATCTCCAGCAGAATGCCAGGAAGGACTACCTGTTCAAAGTGGTAACTTTAGTGAGGCCAAACAATTTTTTACAGACTGAGTATCTCTGGGGTTCACTGCCTTTGGGATTGATTATCCAGTTCTGTTCCTTGTTCACCTTTTGGGACTTTTCACTACTCATTAAGCACCTCCATTAGAGAGGAGGGAAAGGAAAGGAGAGGTGGTGAAATTCAAAACGCTCAATGTTATTTCAGTGTTGGTTAGCTAGCTGGGCTCTTAAGAGCTATAGGACAAATGCTGAAATTAATGGGCATGCCAAATATTTTTGTTAATCTGTGAAATTCACTTTAAGGTATTTTTTCTTACATTTTTAGATATAGTTCCAATAAAAATGGGCGTTTTGGATGGGTTCTGCCTCAAGTGACAGAAGACCTATTATGATATAAGCAAAGGGAAATTTATTGGCTCTTATAGGTGAAAAGTCCAAGGATGTGGTTGGGTCAGTACTTCCAGGGTTAGCACTTAAATTCATCATGGATGACTGTGAGGGTTCAGAACTTTAGTGGATGGAGTAACCAAAGATATAGTGGACAGCAGGAGAGCTAGAATTAGCAGTGGAGCCTGAAGATGGGTCTCCCATTGCTGCAATTTCATTATCAAACCTGAACGGATGAGGAGCTGATTATGGATGAGCAAAAACGGTGGTCTCTTGAGATGGAATCTATTCCTAGTGAATTCCTTCCATAGTGAAGATTATTGAAACAACAAAAATAGACTTTAGACTATGACATATACTTGCTGATAAAGCAGGGGCAGAGTTTGAGATGATTGACTTCAATTTTGAAAGAAGTTCTATTGTGGGTACGAGGTTATCAAACAGCATCACATGCTACAGACAAATTGTTCATGAAAGGAGTCAATTAATGCAGCAAACCTCATTGTTGTCTTATTTTAAGAAGCTGACATAGCCCCTCCAACCTCCTTCAATCACCACCCTGATCCATCAGAAACCACCAATATTGAGGCAAGACCCTCCATCAGAAAAAGACTGACTTGCTGAAAGCTCCAGTGATGGTTAGCATTTTTCATCAATAAGGTAATTTTAATTAAGCTATGTGGGGTTTTTTTAGACATAATGCTATTGCACACTTAAGAGACTACAATAAAGCATAAGCATCACTTCTGTAGGCACTGGCAAATCAAAAAATTAATTTGACTTATTTTATTGTGATAATCATTTCATTGCAGTGGTCTGGAACAAAACCTTCAGTATCTCTGAGGTATGCCTGTATGTAGATGTGTACATGGGTATATGTGAAGAATATATGAATATATATTATGTAATGATTGTTTTCCTCATAAATTTGGATCACATATTTTTTGTATGTATTATATATTTAATATAGCCTAGATAATAGACAGATATATGTATAGTATTTACCTATCTATCTATCTATTGACTTGTAAATTTAACAAAATGGCTTGGAAATCTTTCCATGGTAACAAACATAGATCCACTTCATTGCAATGATTATGTAGTACTCTATGGTCTCACTGAACCATAGTTTAATCATTGATGAAACACACACACACACACACACACACACACACATACATATATATCATCATATATATATATATATATTTAAAATATATATATTTTAAATTTTCTCAATCTACTAGACTTTATGCTCTCTTCACATTATCTTCGATCACCTGTTTTATTTTCACTGTGTCTCCTTCACAAGTCACTTAAATGTGGGTTCTCTCTAAAGTTCTGCTGCTGCTCTTCTTATTTATTCCCCCTTTTTTAAATGTACTATTTAGCATAACATTTAGTTAAAAGTTTTTCCGCTAATTATAAACACAAATTATATTTTTCAACTGATATTAATAGAACAAAAAGATTAATGGCTAGAAGCAATAAATGTACTGGCAATCCATCACCAAGCACACACATATACACACCTGCACACAACCATCTTATCTACTTACTCAAAGCTGCCTAACTTAACAAAGCTGCCTAACTTAACAAAGCTGTCTTAAGTCTCCTGACTGGTCTTTTTTCTTTTGTAATGTTCAGTTAATCCACATATAGTACATCACTAGATTCTGATGTAGTGTTCAAGATTCATTAGTTGATATAATACCCAGTGCTCATGACATCACATGCTGTCCTTAATACCCGTTAGCCAGTTACCCCGTCCTCTCACCCTTCTCCCCTCTGTAGCCCTCAGTTTGCTTCCCAGAGATGAGAATTTCTCATGGTTTGTCTCCTTCCCTGATTTCTTCCCACGCAGTTTTCCCCCCTTCCCCTGTGGTCCTCTATGCTATTCCTTATATTCCACATGTGAGTGAAACCATATGATAATTGTCTTCTTTCTCTGATTGACTTATTTCATTTAGCATAATCCCCTTCAGTTCCATCCATATCGATGAAAACGGTAGCTCTTTATCCTTTCTGATGACTGAGCAATATTCCGTTGTATATATAAATCACATTTTTTAAATCCATTCATCCTTTGAAGGATATCTCAGTTCCTTTGTCTGTTTGGCTATTGTGGGCATTGCTTCTATGAGCATTGGTGTGCGTGCGAACCTTCTTTTCACTACATCTGTATCTTTGGGGTAAATATCCAGTACTGGAATTACTGGGTTGTGGAGTAGCTCTATTTTTAATGTTTTGAGGAACCTCTATGCTGTTTCTCAGAGTGCCTGCAACAGCTTGCTTTCCCACCAGCAGTGTAAAAGAGTTCTCCTTTCTCCATATCCTTGCCAACCTTTGTTGTCTTTTTTTATCTTTTTTTTTTTTTTTAAATTTATTTACTCTAGAGAGAGTGAGAGAAACAGAGACAGCACAACCATGAGGGGCACAGGGAGGAGAGAGAATCTCAAGCAAAGACTCTGCAGTGAGCAAGGAGCCCAATACAGGGCTCAATCTCACAACCCAGAGATCGTGATCTGAGCTGAAAGCAAGAGTTGGATGCTTAATCAACTGTGCCACCCAGGTGCCCCTGAAAATTTTTGTTAATTCATAGGTTTTTCATTTATTTATTATATATAGGTTTATTATTTATTATTGTATAATCATGTTTGTTTTAATAATACTATAAAATTAATAAACTTAATAAACTAACAATATCAAAGTACAAACAATAGGGATGATTCCTGCCCAAGCAGGACTCTCCTTAAATATATCAAATAATGTTATAAATATGCTTAACAACCCATGCCTATTGTCCATCTCGCAAGCTCCTTTCACCATTTAGCAAATGTTTATTAGGACTTTCCACATGTCAAGTAACAGACAAGGGCCCTGTTGACTTTCTCACTCGCCTGTCTCTTGAACATCTTCATCTCCATCTGACTCATGAAGCTGGAATTCAACATGCTTAGTTCACCACAGGACCTGGTTTGAGGTAGTGGGCCGTACTTGTAAAACTGCAAGTCAGCAGATGCCAATGTTGGATGGGCTTTTTTTTTCTCCTTCCATTTCACCCACATTTGAAATTCAAACATTTCTCCAACAAATTCTTTTATAAATTTAAATTTGTGCTTCAAATAAAAAAAATGAGGTTTTTTTGACTGCAGAATAGATATTAAGCAAAAAATATCTTTAATTTCCTGTGGCCCTTATTTTCTTCCAGTGAACTGACCACTGGAGAGAAATGGGTACCTGTGAGGACAGAAGAACACAGTCCTGTTTGGAGTCAGATGGATGGGTCATCCGCCTTTGGCTCTGGGAGAGCTTGGGCGTGATCAACCCCTTTTAGCTTTACAGGATTGTTATGAAGATGGAGTGTTATATCACACACACACACACACACACACACACACACACACACCCTAAGTCTCAGTAAGTATTAATTCTTTCTTGACATACTCTATTTTGTGTTTCTTGAATGCTCCAAGTGAAGAAGGTTCCTTTCTCTTCCATTTTCTCTAGGTAAAACACATTATTTCTCTGATCATTTAGATTGCATCTTACAATTTCTAGAGAAACTAATCATTATAATCATTATAATGTGTGAAATGTGAACTTTTAGTGAATTGTAAGCTATCAGTTCTAATCCTATGTGTCTGAGCAAACCCACTCACTACAAAAATCTCTGTATAAAAAAATAAAGCCCATGGTATTAATTGATGTATTCGAATAAACAGTGACTAAAACACTAATTTCAAGATCATCAAAGTACTTGAGCAGTTCTCAAGATTTTTTTTATAACAGAATTACATCTGTATCATTATTATAATTTTGAGGGAACTACTAAGCTTTGTTATACAAATGTAAGATCACCTATCTGCCATGTAACATTTAAAGTAGTTAAAAGCAAAGGAATATATTTGAAAAATCTGTGTCCTGTGCCTTTCAAAAGACCAAATTTCACTGTGACAAAATTATATTTTACATGTCTTCAATGCATTTGGCAATTTCATATAAGTAAAAGTTTATATACTCATTTTATTAACTTTTCTGTATTAGATATTAAGAAATTACAAGATTACAAACTCATCTCAACAATATTAGCTTCCAAAAATATACTTTTTATTTAAAAGGCAGTAAATAGTTTGCACCAAGGTGTGAAGGACTGGCTGGTTTGCTCTCAGGAATTACTCATTTATTAAGAGCAAATGTGGTAATTTGGAAAATCGCTGATTCCCAGAAAAATATTTATGCCATGTGGGCTGAGTGCTTGACATATGCCATCACAATTAATCTTCCAATATTGTTTCTGGGTGGATATTATTGTCTCTCTTTATAGACGTAAGACTAATACTGTGATTTTCTGGCTAAGTTCACTCATTCAAGAAGCAGGAAGAAGTTGATAGAACCCATCTTTTTTTGATTGATTCTTTTCCACGGCCTCATACTGTTTCCCAATGATTTCTTTCCTTTCCTTTTCTTTTCTTCTTTCTTTCTCTCCCTTCCTTCCTTTCCTCCTTCCTTCCTTCTTTCTTTTCCTTCCTTCCTTCCTTCCTTCCTTCCTTCCTTCCTTCCTTCTTTCCTTCCTGTCTCCTTTCTTTCTTTCTTGAGAGAGAATGAGTAGAGGAGGGACAGACGTAGAGGGAGAGAGGGAATCTTAAGTAGGCTCCACATTGAGTGCAGAACCTGACAGGGGTTTGATCTCATAACCCTGAGATCATGATCCCAGCAAAATCAAAAGGCAGATGCTTAACTGACTGAGCTACCCAGGTGCCCCCTTAATGACCGGTTTCTGATAATATTCTTCATACAGAAACTTCTGAATGCATTTACTTGTCAGATGAAGTGATATTTTCTCTGACATAGATTCTTGGGGACTCATCTTTTTAATAATTGCTCGAAGTATTTTAAGGACATAGTGTGGTGTCTTAGCAAAACATGTGATACCTATTTAATTGTATTAGATATGTATATTAACTTATTATGTTCATACTTTCATGAGTCTCAAAATTGAGATACTTTTATTCCTGGTACCTTTGTTTCTAAGCCACAGATTCAGAGAAAGCAAGCCTCATTCCTTGGGAACAGCATCAACAGCAAACAGAAACACAGGACTGGTTCTTGACATCTCTTTCTCTCTCATCTTCCATATAGGATAATCCATCATCAAGTTCTGTTGATTCTACCTCCTAAAAATTGATGGCATCTATCCATTTCTCCCATCTTCCCAGTCAACATTAGTATTCAAGCTACTGCCACCACTCACCTTGATAACCAAACTGGAATTGTTCCAAGTGGTCTCCTGACATGTCATGATACAGCCAGAGTGATAGTTGGATGCACAAATCTATTCAATTCAGTTCTTTGTTTCAAACCCTTGGCTTTTCATTGCCTTTAAAATAGAGACCAATACTAGTTCTTGGTGGGAGGTAGATTTGAGTGTGGCACATATACCAATGTGATGTTTCAAATATGTACAAAGCAGTAGTGTCTTTCATGCCTTTTCTCATGACTTGATATTATGAAAATTTACCGTGGCCTGCTATGGAGACAAAAATGGTTTCTCTAGAGAATTTTCTGAACCGTGATATTAGTACTGGTGTATTTTAAGTTCACTTGCAGAACTAATATGGTAGATAAGAAGGTGGTATAGTAGAAGGCTTCATAGTATGTGTTTGGGAGTCGGACCACCAATGTTTGAAACATGCTTCTCTGTTCCTTGTCACTGGAAAACTCACTTGATCCCTCTGGGCTTCAATTTCTCCATCTGGAAAGTAGAGGAAACAGTTTCTATTGTGAGGATTAAAAGAGATAATACATGCGAAATCTGCTTTGGAGACCTTGGCACATAAAAAGAATGCAGTAAATCAAAGCTGTTTTCATTAGGTTCTTTGGGCAGATAAGTAACATGAAATTGAGAAACACTATACAATTTTTTCCCCTAAACTGTCATTAGATCAATAAATGAGATCTAAGCAAAAATACCTAAGTGTAGGTATTTTTCATACATGTTGAAACAGATTTTAAATTAGAAATGAGAAAGAGGAAATGACCACAGGTAACTAGAGAATCGAAATAATTTAAAGAGATTACTTTGTTCAACTATAGAAAACACACTTATGACTTTGGAGAAAATATAACACAGTAAAACTCAAACCAGAAGGGACAAAAATCTAATAATTCTGAAAATAAATTGAAAAATTGTAAAACTTTCCACTACACTCCCCACCACAAAAGCAATAGGACTCGATGGTTTTATCATAGATTCTGTAGTCTCTAAGGAATACATAACTCTGTTATTACTTGCATAGTTTCAGAGGATAGAGAGAAAAGAAACTTTTGAAATTATTTTTGTAAAGCAAGTGTAATATTGGTATCAGATTTTAAAAGTGATAGTGTACTTGAACTTGTTAACAGCCATTCACCTTATCTAAGAATATAAGTACATTTTATGCAAATCTTTGGAAAAATTCTAACCAAAATATGAATACACTTCTACATGTATGAATACAATTATGTTTAATACTAGAAAATCCATTAGTGTATTCATTTTGTTAATAGATCACAGGAAAAAAGAACACATAAGCATATCTATATGTGTTAAAGACATTTGAAAAAATTTAACATACAGTCATTCAGAACACGTTATTATGAGGTTTCTGGGTGGCTCGGTCAGATTAAGTGTCTGACTCGATATCAGTTCAGGTCATGATCTTAGGGTCCTGGTATCAAGCCCGGGGTCAGACTCTATACTGGGTGTGAAGCCTGTTTGACATTCTCTCTCTCCCTCTGCAGCAACTTTACCCCCTCTAAAGGGGGGTACACTAAAAAAGAAAAATCTTATTTTTCTTATAATTAATTAATTTACATAATTAAGTAGAAATTTCTATAATGTGCACTAAAAATATTATTTTTCTTATAATTAATTGATTTACATAATTAAGTAGAAATTTCTATAATGTGGCAAAAACATATGATGAAGCACTAGACAGATTCTCATTGATGTTGAGGGCAAAAACATTTACATTATTTCTATTATTATTTATTATGGTTCTAGAAGTCTTAGCCAAGGCAATTAAACAACAGGAAGAAATGAGTTAGTTAAACTAACTAGGAGAAGGTCCATTTATTATTGTTTTCAGATGATAAAGTTATATACCTGGGTAATTGAAGAGAACCAATTGAAAAGCTATAGAAAAAAATTAAAGAACCAATAAAGATGGCAGCTTGTAAACTGATGTACAAAATTAATAATCTTCTTTTTAAAAAATATGTATTCATTTAAGAGAGAGAGAGAGAATTTGAGTGCAGGGTCTGGGGGAGGGACAGAAAGAGAGAATCACCAAGCAGACTCCCTGCCAAGCAGGGAGCCCAGAGGCATGTGGGTGTGGGGCTCCACCCCAGAGCCCATGAAATCATGACCTGAGCCAAAACGGAGAGTCACACGCTCAACAGACTGAGCCAACAAAACAACCCAACAATTTTCTTAATACAAGCTAACAACCTGCTAGAAAATAAAAAGGAAGGAAAGGTTCCATTTACAACAAAGGATTAAATACTTAGGAAAAACTCAAAAAGCTATGTGTAATACCTAGTAATAGGGATTATTTATTGAGCACTTACTATTGCCAGATGTTATTTTAAGTGCTCTGAATCTCACTAACTCTTATTTCAACTCTCTGAGGCAAGTGTTATTATTTCTCTTTCACTTGTGAGAAAATGTGGGCACAGAATGTTTACTTACTTAAGATCTTTTAAACTTGAGAACCTATACTCTTTTTTTTTTTTAAGATTTTCTTTATTTATCAGAGAGAGAGGGGGGGAGAGAGCGAGCACAGGCAGACAGAATGGCAGGCAGAGGGAGAGGGAGAAGCAGACTCCCTGCTGAGCAAGGAGCCTGATGTGGGACTCAATCCCAGGACGCTGGGATCATGACCTGAGCCGAAGGCAGCTGCTTAACCAACTGAGCCACCCAGGCGTCCTGAGAACCTATACTCTTAATCAGTTGAATGTAATTCCTCCTGGGCAGGAATGTCTGAAAAACATTTTAATAAACTGGGGAAAAATCCACTATAAAAACATACATTGTTCTTGTTGTGAAGACCTGATTATTTTGAAGATGTACATTTTCCCTATAAAAATAAATTTATTGTAACATCAATACAAATATACTGAAGATTTTTTGAAACTAGATAAGATAAATCTTCTAGTGCCAAAAAATTTAGTAACAAACAATAAGAGAGGAATGATGCCTTATATAAAATATATTATAAATATGATAATTTCATAATTGTTCATTGACACCTAAGTAAACACATACATTACTTAAATGATATAAAGCACCCAGAAATCAAAATATAAATGAAAATTTAGTTTCTGAAAAGAGTGGAATTTCAGATCAATGGAAAAATATATTTCTTCATAGAAATAAGCTGTATCCTTACTTCACTGCTTGAACCCAAATACATTTTAAATAGTCTAAAGATTTAAAAGTTGGGGCATCTGTGTGGCTTGGTGGTTAAGCCTCTGCCTTAGGCTCAGGTCAAGATCCCAGGGTCTCCCCTAACCCACATCAGGCTCTCAGCAGGAAGCCTGCTTCTCCCTCTTCCACTCCCCCTGCTTGTGTTCCTTCTCTCCCTGTCTCTCTTTCTCTGTCAAATAAATAAATAAAATCTTAAAAAAAAAAAGACTTAAAGTTAAAAAAAATTAAAACTATAAAACTATTAGAAGAAAAGTGAAGAACTTTTAAAGACGTATAATTTTAGTGTGTGTGTGTGTGTGTGTTTATGTATGTGTGTGTGTATGGGGAGGGGGCATTCCAAACAAAGACAAAACCTGAAAGTCCTGAAAGGAAACAGTAATAAATGTGCTTCATACACATTTTAAAATCAAAAGACAGATTTCTGATAGAAAACAATATTTGGAAATATATGATAGATTGAGGATCCATGTCCTTAATCTATTAAGATCTTTTCAAACCAATATGGAAACGGCCAACAACTCAGATAGCACCATGGATAGAAGACACAAAAGAAAAGATTCATTTCCCATCATAAAAAACTTTTGAATGAAAACTCATCTACCACTATCCCATGATAAGTCACTTTCATATATATCTTATTAAAATCTTTTCTATGTATATATTTTTCACAAAAATGGAATTCAATTTTATAATAATCTCTTTTGTTATCTTGTATATTATAAATATATTTGGGTATCATTAAATGTTCTTCTATGACATAATTGAATGACAAACTCATTTTTATGTCATATATATTTGTTTCCAGTTTTTTGTTATTGTGAAGATTCCTTAAGTAAAATCTTTGTGTACATCCCTAATTATTTCTAATGAATAAATCCTCAGAAGTAGAATTGCTAGGCTGAAGGGCATATGAATTTTAAAATCTTCTAAATCATAATATTGGACGTTCTTAGATTGCTCTAATTTATATATTTTCAAGAAGTGTTTGGAAGCAGATGTCTTACTGGATTCCTGTCAAAGTTGGGAATTACTATGTTAAGAAATCTTGACTAGTTAAACCATTGGAAAAGATATCCTATTATTATTTTAATATTATGGAAATGGTTACTATGGCTACTGAGATTTTTGGTACAATTTTAAGCATTCGTTTAATCTGGAAATGCTGAGTTTTCTTTGGCTCAAATGATCTGATCATTTTGATTTCTATGATCACTAGAGTAGGTATTCTTGCAATCAGTTTAGGAATAAAGTTTACAAATAGTTTCTTAACTTATGAGCTCTTGAGTAGTGGCTGTTAGTCAGGAAACCTACCTATGCAAATTAACCAAACACTCAGGCAAGAAGAAAAACTTGGTGAATTATCACAGAATTCAGATGATTCTCCAGTATTCTTGATGATGGTAAAGTTTTTACAACTGCTTTCTATATCTTTTTCCTTATGATTTCTTTACATACTAAACTCTCCCTTCACAGAGGTTGGTTTCATTTCCAGCTGTCTAGGGAAGACACAAACAGCTCGGTGTTACATTGTCAATTAAACCAAGGTGGAAGAGGGGGGAGGGGGAAGCAGTGATAAATGAGCAGTCATTTCAATGTTTTCTTTCCAGCAGAAATCAGAGCCAGATTACACTTTATCTCGCCCTGACTTTTAGCAAGATAGATAGCTACGCAAAATTTTCGGGTTCAAATAGTCTCCATCAAAAGAGCTAAAACCCTCATCTTCTGGACATAAGGAACTTTCATCTTTTTAACTGAAGGGATCCGATTTCTTTTACTGAATAAGAAAGAGTGTATTCAAATTATCTTCCCAGCCTTAGGTCTTTACCAACATAAAGGCAAACAATGAAAGAAATGAACATCACCATCACCTCTTGATGCAGAATTTTTTAGAGATTGCCCGAAAAGCACTGTTTCAGACCCCGAAAGCAAAGTGATTCTGTTTACTTGTTATCAACAGTCCCAGTTCCTGTTCAGAATGACCTATTCTAGGTGGCTAGCCTTGCATCCTCGCATTACCTGATAATGTAACGTTGGCCTTAAAGATGAAGCAACAATAAATTACATTAAAAGCATACACTATTGAAAAATAATTCCTTTTGATTGAATTGCAAGTTAGAAATTCACCTATTTATCTTTGTTGGTCAATATTTAGTACAGATGTCTTTTTTTTTTTTTATCTTTTAAAGATTTTATTTATTTATTTATTTGACAGACAGAGATCACAAGTAGGCAGAGAGGCAGGCAGACAGTGAGAGGGGGAAGCAGGCTCCCTGCGCAGCAGAGAACCTGATATGGGGCTCGATCCCAGGAACCTGGGATCATGACCTGAGCCAAAGGCAGAGACTTTAACCCACTGAGCCACCCAGGCGCCCCGAGGTCTTTGTTTTTTAGAGGACTTCAGTGTAACTCTTCACGTATTAATGACAAATAAATCCCAAGAAATGCATTAAGTTCAGAAATGCATTAAGTTCAGAAAGTCAAGAATGAACTTGAGGGTGGTTTGTTCTTTTCTTGTTAGGTGTAGGAGCTGTAAAGGCAATAATTGTGGGTAGAATTCGTGACTCCAGGATCTAAGTTATCTTCAGTTAAGAACCACAGTGACACGGTCCTATTCTATATTAAGTGGAATTAAATTTCAGGTTCAAATTTGTTAGTTCTTTAAACACACACACACACACACACACACACACACACACACACACAACACCCAAAGATATCTAAACGACCTCACTGATACATGGCCTGGATGGATGCTACAAGACCAAAGGATTTTTACCAACATGGGCCTTGCAGTGTGGGCTCAGGACTGGGTCACCTGCAGGGCAACCCCACCAGATCTCAGATTTGGTGACCTTCCCGGAACCTGGCGGGGAAGGTGCGACTGGAGAGCGAGCGGGAATGTCCTCGGACTGGCCTGGAGGCAGCAGCCCGAACTACGGAGCCTGAGCCGGGACTGGGAACTTGGGCTGCCAGGGGTCCCCGCAGGGCGTCTGCAGGTGAAGACGCGCCTCTCCGAGGCCTTGCTTTCCCCTTTGGGTTAGGAGCAGGTGGGAGGATCTTCCTTTCCGCCCCAGGACGGCCCGGGGTCAGAGGGACTGTCCTCCGTTGCACAGCCCAGTTAATTTGTCAAGGTACCGTATCCGATAAATAGCTGTCTCCCTAGACCTTTATAGTGACTAATCCAAATAAATCGTAGTCACTTTTACTGAGCACGTCGGGGGGCAGCCGGGCTTTAATGGCTGTGCCTCCCAGACCTCCGGGGTAGTCTCACCCCGGCCTCGGCGCGCACCCCCGCGCGCCTGTCCGGGAGCCTCAGCCTGCGTCTCCGGCCACCGCGCGGGGATGGTAGCCCAAGCTGGTGCGATCCGCCGGCTGGCCTTGTCCTCTGCGCTCCTAGGGGCAAAAGCGAGGGAAAGCCTCTCTTTTTTTTTGTGGCCCTGTCTGGAATTTGACCGTCTTGTGTTGGTGGGGAGATGTCTCCCCTGGGCTATTGTTTGCTCCCTACCTTTCCATCCCCTTATCCTGCTGTCTTAAGCCTCGGAAATTCGAAATATCTTCTGTGTCCCTCTTGAAGCCTTTGGGCGAGTCCATCGGATCTTACCGATTTCCTGTGGGACTTTAAAGCTTTGATCCCCAAACTTAGAGCTTCATCTTCCCCACTTCCATCCTTCCCCTCTGGGGTCCCTCTGGATGGCTGCTCAAAATACCTGCTGGCGCCAGAGGAAATTCACTTGTAACAGATACCAGCGGGGGTAAAACCAACACTCTGCTTCCAGGGTCATTTTCCTGCCCAGCTTCTGCCCCATCAACTTGTCGCTTAGCGAGCCCTAGCACCGGGAATTACTGTGAATCCTGAGCGCCTAGCTGGGCGATTTGGAACCACTTTAATAGCCCCGATGATTGCTATTTTACATGTTGCTTCCCCCCGCTCTGCCCTCCTCTGCTGTGTGCACAGGCCTCGGTGAGACAATTAACCCGAGGCCAAGATTGGTCCGCAGGTAGCTTTTGTAATAAGAATCTAGCGGGTCTTCAAGCAAAACGTAAAATACCTACAGTAAAACCCAACTATTTCACTTGCCTCAGAAACCACTACTAAAGTAAGAAATTAAAAAAAAAAAAAAATTCTGAAGAAAGCAGCAAAGTTTTGCTTTGGTGAGTTAGATGAACTAGCAAGGTTGAACAGGCAACATAATTTTGCAATGGACTTATTTGCAAATATCAGTTACATTTCTTATGCAAGATGAGACCTCATAAAGAATCCGTGTTATATGAATGTAGATGGCCCGGATGTTGAGAGAAACGATAAATGGAAGGGAAGACGTACTTTCTCTTCCTAAGAGTTTGTAAGAAGGTTTAATGGGTTTTATTTGTACAGATAAAATATATTAGAACATTTCTTTTCACAAAAGCAAAACCAATTAGTCCAGTAATAAAATATTTTTGACTGTTAAAGAATTTTTTTTTCCCAAAATTTTATTGAAATTCAAGTTAGTTCACATATAACGTAGTATTAGTTTCAGGGGTAGAATTTAATGATTCATCAGTTGCAAATAACACCCAGTGCTTGTTCCATTAAGTGCCCTTCTCTATGCCCATCACCCTGTTGCCCCATGCCCCCACCCACTACCCCTCCAGCAGCCCTCAGTTTGTTCCCTATATTTCAGAGTTTCTCATGGTTTGCCTTAATGAATTTTCTTATGGAATTTTGTCTATCCCATCCTTTTCAAATTTCACTCTTTACAAATTATTTGGCATGAATACGACTATTGGGCAAAGCTCTTAAGCATTATAAAATGCTGAAAAGAAAGTGTATGCTTTTTTTAAATATTTCTAAACATTAAAATTTGTTAGAGAGAGACAGTGGCTACTTTCAGGTAGCCACTACCTGAAAATTTGCCTGAAAATTATCTTTCAAAAGGGAAGATTTAGCTCTGGATTTGCTCTCTGCTTTGGCCCTGCCTTTGTGCTGCTGACCAGAGCAGTAAATGCTTACAGAACTCAGTTTGGTTGACAGCCAGAGAGAAAGTCTGTCTTACTCCAACTTCCCTGTCACCTAGGATATCTTGAGATGAACTCAGCTGGCTCGAGGTGTAATTTTCAGTCAAGATCCATGACTCTACGTTTTTCTACTGTGGTATCACTCTTATGGTCATGGACTTTTGGACTCTGTGAAGTAGAGTTTCCCCATTTTGTAAATCACTTATGGAGAGCTTGCCTGATTTTCAGTCGGAGATGGAGTTTAAACAGTAGTTGAAGATAAGGTACAGATATATGCTAAGAGTTAGTAACATCTTCCTGTGGGAAAAATTTGCCATATTTCAGATTTGGAGCTCTTTGTGGAGCCAAGTGTGACATACAATTTTTGTTACATGAGATATTTCTTGTTTATAAAATTTTCCGGTTTCTTTTTCTGCCAAAAAGAAATGGCAGAAAATATCTGCAAATAAAAATTGTAACTTAAAGACAACATCTTCTGGGTCCTAGGAAAGCTAGCATGATTTTAAGGAGAATACCAAGGAAAACATATGAAATACTCCACAAATTAGAGGTAAATGCCAATGCGATTGCTGTTTCTTGAACCTTTCAGAGAGCAAGGAGCAGGCACTGGGGCAAGAGGGAGTTTCTCAGGATTCTCAAATTAAATTTCCGAGTTGTCCATTATGGAATTTATTTCATAATTAAAGTGTGCAAGCTCAGTTAACTAATCGAATTCTTGATTCTCACGCCAGAGTATTTGGTGGGTGACAGAGCATAACAGTGTTGTTTTATTATTATTAACCTGAAAATAAGTCATTTTTTGACAACACCCAAGGTAACTGATTAGCTTCAGGTCAAAGTTGAGAAGCATGAAAACAAAGCTTTATTTGGGTAAATCAAATTATTGTAGTATTAGGACAGAAAAATGGCCACAAAGGAATGGGGAACAAAAGATTAAGATAAAAACAGTAATGCCAATTGTAATAATTGTATCACTTTGGATTTTCCACCTTTGACATACTTTTGAAAAATGATGCTGTCCTTTGTAACTTTCTCAGGTTAAAAAGCTCTTAAAAATAGGGACGCCTGGGTGGCTCAGTTGGTTAAGCAGCTGCCTTCGGCTCAGGTCATGATCCCAGGGTCCTGGGATTGAGTCCCACATTGGGCTCCTTGCTCAGCAGGGAGCCTGCTTCTCCCTCTGCCTCTGCCTGCCTCTCTGTCTGCCTGTGCTCACTCTGACAAATAAATAAATAAGATCTTAAAAAAAAAGCCCCTAAAATAGTTTAAAATATAAGAATTACATTACCAAAAAAAGTAACACTGACAGCAACTTTCTAGTGAATTTAATTTGGGTAGAAAAACTAAATAATTGTGCTTCCAAATAAATCTAAGTCCAGATAATTTTTCGAACCTCCCTCCGCTTTTTGAAAAACAGCTCTATTGAGATCTAATTCACATACCATACAGTTCACTCATTTAGAATATACAATTCAAGGTATTTTAGTGTATTCACAGGATTGTGCCAATATAACTGCAATCTAACCTAAAATATTTTCATCTCCTCCTCCACCACAGAGACTGCCCCCACCACTCCAAAGCTCCCAGTAGCAGTCATTCCCATTCTCTCCTTTCCACACCAACACACTTTGTCTTTATAGATTTGCCTATACTGGACATTTCAGATAAGTAGATTCATATACTATGAAGTCTTCTGTGATGGGCGGCTTTTACTTAGCATGATGTCTTTGAAGTTTATACACATTGTAACATGGATCAGAAGTTCACTCCTTTTTGCAGCTGAATAGTGTGCCATTGCATAGATGCACCACACTTGATTTATCCGTTTATAGATAAATAAACGGATTTATTTAGGTTGTTTCCCTTTTTTGGACTTTATGGACCCCTTGGTACAAGTATTTTATGCTCAATGCTCTCTTTGCTTGCATAGATGAAGCCAAACTTTGCTTGACATGTTTGTCCTTGTGTGAAAATTCACTCTTCACCTTGAAGAAAATAAAATTCTAACTGAAAGTTTTCTGCTCATTGTGAACTGTTTTCCCTGAACTATGCACTCACTTCATCTCTAAGCAGCACTATAGGAGTAAAGAGTAATTTCATTTGTCTCCTCATGTGAACCAATTAGAAGAAAAGGAGCTGGAAAACAGGAGAAAATGGTTGTAGTTGTAGATAGGCAAATTAATAGTTAGCCAACTTAATCTATAATAAATAATCTATATTCAAGTGCAGTATTAGGACTTACATACTGTGGATCTGGAGCAAGTTGGATGATATTTTTTCTTTTTCTTTCTTTTTTTTTGATTCTGCTAACTCTAAATTCTTGGATGCTTGCTTGCTATTGTAATTCCTACGTTCCCCAGAATATTCATCTTACACATTACAAAGTTCTCTCTTCCATTTGGTAAGCAATGCTTCTTTAGCCTTTTTTTGGTTTGGTTCCCTCCATAGGCATTTGATTTCTGTAACTGCAGGCTCATTTGCGTTTTTTAAGGCGTAGGTAGGACACTTATACTGTTCTGCCGGGCAGGTGTGATGAACCTGGCTCCAATTGTATTTTAAAACATTTATTGTTTCCAAAGTAGAACTCTAAGGAGAGCAGATAGTATGACAGTAGAGAAAACGGACAGCTGTTAGCTCTTGAAATGTTCTCTGCAAAAAAGGGTCATACATCCACTGGAACAGATATTGATTGATCACCTGTCAACAGTGCTGGTATTTTGATGTTGATGAGTTTCTTCTCTCTCTCTCTCTCTCTCTCTCTCTCTGTCTCTGTGTGTGTGTGTGTGTGTGTTAATGTAGCTAAGAATTTACATTCTCTCCATTAAAATACTGCTCAAGCCTGGGTCACTTTTGAATTGTGGCATCATTTGAGAGAGATTGAACTTGTGTAATGTATTTAAATAAAATTTCCAAGCACAAGTATAAATATCTTTTTGCTTTAGAATATTATTTATTATGTATATTTACTCTATAGTCTCACCTAGCACCTCCTAAAATTCCTGAGACTTTGGAACCCACCAGTTACGTGGAAAATAATCTGTAGTACACAACACTTTATTGTCTTTGAGATGCAGTCATTTCTGTTGAGATACCTTATAACTAACCTAGTTCCAACTGATTAAGGTTTACATTGTACAGAGTGAATTACAGAGCCAGTGGTTATCACTACATAGATACTAATAGCGAATAATCATAGAAAATTCAGAAAAAGAAAGTCCACTTCGGCAGCACCAGCACCACCTTTGTAAAAATCTCAACGTGTGTTTCAAAGGAAATAAAATAGAGCTCATTCAAGTTGCAAGAGGGAATTTTAAAGAGACAGATTCCAGTTATTGAGGCTCAGCTATGGCAGTAGGGTTAAAAAATCATAATCCCCATAAAAATACCATTGACTCTTTTATAACCTCAGCAGCCCCAATTCAAGATTACACTTTATTTGAAAGAAAATACAGATTTTCCTGAGCTGTATGATGTTTAGAGTTAATGCGATGAGAATCAACAGGACTTCAGGGCTTTCCCATTCCCTTTCTCTTCCGCATCATTTTGATTAAATGCATCTATGTTTGAAACCCACACACAAGCTCTATCCTTTACCTTGAAGATCCTTTTAAAAAAATGAGTGTAGCCAAGAAGTGGCTTTGGAATTAGGTGAGGTTAGTGATCTGAGAATGGGGTTCTAGACTTGGCAGCATGAACCCCTGAGGTATGGAGTCCCGATGAAGATACTCCACTCAGTTGACACCCATTGGCCAAAGCTTTGGACTCCCTTTTCTTGCTTTAGCACTTCCTAAGAGATCCTGCCAAGTGAATGGAGTTCATTCTCCCCTGAACTCTGGAAATGCTTCCTTCCATGTGTGTTCCTACACAGGACAAAAAAATATTTGGGCGCTCAATACTGTAGGAGGGTACTTCAGGGCAATGGAGAACATTTAAACTATTTGATGTGCTTACAGGTCCTAAGCATAGCATTCTTTTTTTTTTTTTTTTTGTAAGATTTTATTTATTTATCAGAGAGAGAGAGATAGGGAGAGAGAGAGCACAAGAAGGCAGAGTGACAGGCAGAAGCAGAGAGAGAAGCAGGCTCCCCACTGAGCAAGGACCACTGTTGTGGGACTCATCCCAGGACCCTGGGATCATGACCTGAGCCAAAGGCAGCCGATTGACTGACTGAGCCATCCAGGCATTCCTAGGCATAGGATTCTTCATTGCAGAATGATTCTCTGAAATTTTTCTTTGCAACAAAAGAAATGAGACCTGACTTCCTTTCATGGGAATATGCAAGCTTAGACCTTCTTATAGTTAAACATGTGTATCTTCTTAATTATACAGAGAGTTCTAACTCCATGTTGCTTCCCTATTGCAAGACAAGTGGCCTCCTGACAAGCTGTCCTCAGAATAGGATACAGTAATTAATCTTATAGATATATTGACATGAGTAGCACACAGTCACCCACCAAAACCATTGTATAGACTGTGCACTCGCTTCCAATTAAACTTAAAAGATCACCTGGGTGGCTCAGGTGGTTAAGTGTCTGCCTTCATATCAGGTCATGATCTTGGGGTTCTGGGATTGAGCCCCCTGTCTGACTCCCTGCTCAGTCGGGAGTGTGCTTTGCCCTCTCCCTCTGTGCTCTATCTAGCTCTTGCTCTCTCCCAAGTAAATAAATAAAAATAAATAAACTTATAAGATACAAAAACAGGTGAATTAATGAGAGTAATTGATGCAATAAATACAGTATAAAATCAGATACCTGTTGTCTATAGGAGAGGGAAAGAGAAATTTAGCACAGAGGTTGGCAATCTAGTTATGTCATTTGTATTTCATTCTAAGGGTACTTATCATCTTGTCTTATCTAATTACAGTTACTATTATAATATGGACAGTTAAAATCTTAGGCTACTTTATATGTTGTCAAAGCTCATGTTCTGCGAACAGGGAATGAGTGGAAAATAAACATGTATCTCACTGGGAATTTCAAATTGTTTTTATAAGTCATTTGGACATTCTCTATTGACAGAAGAAAATACAAAGAAAACTTAAAGCCTCTGGCGTAAATACTGATCTTTACATTGTAGGATCCTGAGCTCTTAGAGTTTAAGAACCATGCAAAGTATCCTTACTGTAACTTTGAGTTGAAATATCAGAGGTAGAGTGCCATTGCCTAACTAATACCCTTACTGTCCAATAAGTGTCAAAAATTGCTTGAATAATTACCGTGTACCCAGATACATGACTCTGTGCTTGGTGTGTATGTGTGTGTGTGTGTGTGTGTGTGTGTGTGAGAGAGAGAGAGAGAGAGAGAGAGAGAGAGAAGAAGAAGAGAAGGGGAAATAAAAGAATTTAAACCTAATACTCTCTAGTAACTAACAATACTCGGCACATAAGTGCACAAAAGAAAGATTCTTGTTGAGGATTGTTAGTATGAAATAAAAAATAAAATTATTAAGGGGTTAATTTTGTAATGGGGGACAGAATAAATTCAGTTTTTACTATAAGTACTACATTCTTTTAGCAGTAATTTATTATACAATATCAACTAGATATAAATTAAATTTTTTTTCTTCTGAGGGATGGGAGATCTCATACCTTTTGTTTTTATTAATGTCTCTGTGTTCTGGAGCTGGGCCAGAATTGATGGTGTTTAATCAGTCACAAGTCCTTGGGACTTTAGAAACCATGATTTAAATTTACTTCTTTTTTTAAGAGGTGTATTTCATTCATTTTGGGGAAAAAAAATCTAAGTGCAGAAAGCACAAAGCAAAGAATAATCACAAGCATGATTCAGTTCTGAATAAATTTTATAATAAGGTTATCTTTGTTAAAGATGATTGATTGTTCAGTATCCCGTTGAGCATTTATCTCTTCCTACATATTACACATAGGATGGGAAGAGTCACATCTCATTGGCAGAACAGGTATGCAAATGAGTGCCTCTTAAAGCTTCTTCTACTTTGCCTGGATAGGGTTGGCACTATAATAAATAGAACAAACATTTGCTCTTTTTATTTTGCACGTTTTAAGACGAGGGGAATATATTCAGTCAGTGGTAAGAGCTATTCGTTGTTTTATTTTAGAGGAAAGGAACATTTAAAGAACTTTCTGTGTTCCTTTTGGTTATAAGATTTTTGAAATATGTACTAAAGTAAGAGACAATAAATTATTGTTGCTTATAGTTCTTTCTTATTAAGGCAAAGAACAGCTAAAAGCTAAGGAATTATTTGTTTGGTCTAACTGGGTCTTTCTGGTGAAATAAAAAATGTTGCCCTCAAAAAACATGATTCTTTTTTTAATCCACGTAATCCAAACCTTCCAGCATAAACCTGACCTATATTATCATCTAAAGCTTAAGGGAAGAAACATGCACCATGACTTTTAGTTGAAAATAAATACTCACCATTGTGCATGCTTTTATAAATTATTCAAGTCAGAAGTTCAAAAATCTAGCTATGTACTACTGAATGTTAACCGAGCATTTCAGATTAGCTTGTAGTTAATATTTGCAAAAACTTCTAATAATTATCAAGATGGCTTTTATTTGTTTTTTCTTTCCACTGGCCCATAGGATATACCAAAAGAAAACAGATCAGCCTCTTTCCTGATAAGAAAAGTAACCAAGAAGACCATCCGCAAAACCAGGATGTGAGGAATTCTTTTTTTTTTTTTTTTTTTGACATGCGTCAAAATATGTTCATATACATTGTCTTGGGCTGATGAGATAGGTTATCTCTTATGGAAATTCAAAGATGTTTATACAAAAACAGTGAACATATGCATTAGTTTCTTTATCTTTGGAAAAGAAAGAAACTAGTGAAAATGGAAATTCCAGAAATGTCTGCTTCTGAGAATGAGATCCGTTTCAATTTTTCCAGCGCATAACAAAACACTTAAAAAATTTAAGCCTTTAACTTCACATACCAGGCTTGAGAAAATTCACGAGAGCAACCTGGATTTAGGGGGTTTAGACCAAGCCTTTGAAGTGTCTTAAATCTCCTTGAGACCTAAAACACTGTTTATAACCAACAGTTGCTTTGTAAAAACAATGTTGATGAGATGTTTTTTAATCTCATTGTTAAATTTTTATAAGAATATGTGGGTTGAGAAAAGGGAGCATCAGTATTACAAGATGATTTCATAAATTTGATTTATTGAATCTCAGAATTGGGGAACAGGATGCTTAGCAGGAAAGGGATTTATCAGTAGCTTTGTGTCCAGGAAGCAAATGAAAATATGGATAGCTGTATCAACTACAAGTAGATCTAATAATTTCTGAATGTTAGTATAAGACAGGTAACACAGAATCTTTAATGGTTTTTTTCTGTGGGTCTTTTTTGTTATTGTCACGGAACCCAGTATTTTTGGTGAACATGACCTAGACTCTGTGGAAAATACTCTATCCACTGATATATGTTTGGCCACAACATTTTGTTTTTAAAGCAAAATGTAAATTTTATTTAAAAGAGAATCTGTGAAGAAAACTAGTTTGGGAATGAAGTCTGTATTAGTATTTGGAACTGCTGACAGAGAGAGTTTTTTTCCTGAGAAAAACATTTCACTATCTTGCTGTGCTGTATATGTATTTTTCACATTTGTTTTGTAACTCACTTGTTCCTGGTTATGTGTTTTTGTAACATAGTCACTTTCTGGTAAAGAGAAGGCCACAGAATGGAGGGAGATGCAGTAAAGTCAACACCTTCCAAAATGTTGATTTCTTTTTTCTCAGCTATTTATTAGTCTGTTGGTCACTTTTTTCATAAAGTAACATCTCCTAGAAAACCATGGACAGAAATTTATGCCACTGCTGAATCCCAAATAAATAAAAAAGGTTATAATTAATTTCATATTAATTTAGATCAGTAAGAGGTCCGGTAAAGAAGACAGTTCAAAATACTTAGCATTTGATGTATCATATTATTAACATATGCTGCATTCTATTAGCATTTAATGCATCGATACATTTATTACCGTTTTCCATGAATTATATTTATTTGTTTTTGTTCCAATCACATATGCCCTGTAGACTTTTCAGCGTTGGCTGCAGTGAGCCTCCGCCTTTCCCCATCTTTCTTGATTCATTTTTCAGACTAACAACTTGATATTCTCCAATATCTTGTCCTTTTGGCTAAAGCACATCAATCCTGATATAATGAATATATTTTTCCCTATTTTGACTTTAGATCTCTAAAGCTTTATTATTACAGCATAATAATCTTAGATTTCTTAGCATTTTGAAAAAATCCCATCATACAATCAATGAGTGGCTTGAGGAAAGCTGTTATTTTGCAGGGAGGGTTGCTTTGCCCTTTTGTTTTATTTTGATCCTCATCACTGTACTCTTGAGAAATTTGGTGTATTTGTGCATATGTTGGAGAAAGTGAATTGCAATGAATCTTATCGTAAGAATTGCATTTATACTTTTTTTTTAAAGAATCAGTATTTCTTAAATGAATATAGGAACAATAGGAACAAAAAAAAATGAATATAGGAACTAAAAAGGCAGGCTACCAAAAAGTGCATTTGGTAATGATGTCATTTTTCTCAAGAAGTTGCTGCTAGGGCAGCCTTCCCATCCATCTTATACATGAGATTACTCGTCCAAATTCTCATGGTAACATGGCAATACTAGCTTCAAGAGGTCTTTTTCCAGGATCACAGGCATATAAAACATTTGCTGCCGAGTCTGGCCTGCAGGCCTACACAATAGTTAAGAGACAGAATTAGTGTCTGCAGTTACAAAACAGGAGTCTTCGCATAAACATTCAGATATTTAGGTTGCCTTGAAAATAACCTTGAGAACCACAGGGTTCTTCTCATAAAGCAACAGGTGAATTGGAATAATGATGGCTCATTTTATGCTGTTCTCCACTCACCTCTTATGAACCACTGGGCCCTGCAAACCTTGGAGTATGCGCCTTCTGAGTCCTAGACAAAAATTGTGAAACCACGAGGGAGGGATTCCTCACTGATAATGATTACAATCGCCAAACATCATTTCTCAGAATGCCTCAGTTTTCTTCCTTGTACCTTTAAGTCATTTGGGAATCACCACTGAAGAATGGAAAAAGCAAATGGGCCTAAACCACAGCTTGAAATACTTCGAGTCAGACTGATTAGGAAACACAGCTTGAGAATGTGCGTTTGTTGGGTCTAGACCACGCAGATGGTCAGGGAAGACAAAGCAGCAGAAGTAATAACACTGTGCATTGGACTTTCTCAAGACCAATTTTAGACAGCTGGAAAAGGTGACACAGACTTCTAAGAGTCTTTTTTCCCCGGACTCCTACTAAATATGCCATATTTGTTCATCCATACGGTTATTAATAGATATCCACTTTTGGTGGAACCCTGAAACAAAGCACCTCATGCGGAAAATGCGTTGTTACATCTTGGCCTTTGGGTTCAAATAGGATGTTTTGGTTGTGATGTCATTCCCAGACTATCCCCTTCTGAAAGCCAATGATCAAGATTGTTAGAGGTATTTACTCAAGTGTATCTCACTTAACCTTTCCAAGATGGGCATGGATTCCAATATGAATGCTGGCATCATAATTAAGGGTAAGTGTCAGAATGTTTTGTGTGGAGACAGAGGAGAGCCATATTGTTTAAATGGAATATCAAATAAGGTACATTTTTCCCATGCCCTATAACATTGACACTTATACCTTGAAGACATTAAGTTTGGATTTGTTTTGAAGTTTCATTATCCATTGTCACACAATCTGAAACTTTTATATGGGCTGCAGTAGAGTCCAAAATGTTTTTGCTCATTTAATATTTTCCCAGAACAACTCTCATATCTTGGCCCTGAATGACCAAATACCTTGCTTGCTGAAGATTCATCTTTGTGGCCGCATTATTTGATCCAAACTAGATGATAACCAGTTTTATTTGCAGGAAAACATTAATCTAAACAGAAGTATTCAGAACATGTGTGTAGAATCATGGCTCCTAATACACATCTATTTCATCATTTTCACTTCTCAGCATCTCACTAAGCTGCCTCTAGCACAATTTCTTGTTAATATAAATAGGAGTGTCCTCTTCAGTCCTGCATGTCTGTTTACATAGGCTGTTGATCAATTGTACTTGGATTTTTAAAATTTTCATGGCTATTAGACTGGAAGTCAATAGTTAAAGCATATCCCGTTAAATTTTTTTTCCTGGTTTTATTCTTAATTTAATAATTGGGAAATAACTGATTCCTAAATAGTGTTTGGCTCAAAAACATACGTCTTTTTTTTTTTTTTTTTTTGACACAATGCTTTGCTGTGGCTTTTGGCCAACGTTTATGTATTGCATGTCATTTGTGAATGCTTTCAAATAAAAAATGTGCAGACTTGCATTTATTTTTTGGCCTCATAGACAGCATAAAAGCTGTTTCCATGCTTATTCTAAGCCAGTTCTGTAAAGAGATGTAACGCTACTTAAATTTTAAACAAATCAAGAGTCCCAAACAGGGCTGTGTTATGTTATCACATCTGGTCATTCTTTGCATTAAAAGGATTATTCTCAATATTTTGCAATGTTTGCTGCTTGGATATCCAAAATGTCAACAACAGACCAAGCCCATAACAGATCACTAGGGAGAAGAGACTATGGAGTGTAAAGAATACGATTGAAATATACTCTCATTTCTTAAATTGTTTTTTAAAATTTCAGATTAATGGATTCCTCCAAGAATTAATGGAAAACAGTAGAGAGAGAGATGCGTATATATTTAAAAAATTTGAATGTACATTGAGGCTCGTCATGCCCCTAGGCTCATAGATCACAGGTTAGAAACCCCTATGTCAAATTTATATGTTTATGTTTTATATCTGATATAGAATACATGTGTATGCATTTATGTGCTATTGAATATACATTTATTTATTATTTTAAAATTTCCTTTAAAATCTCCCCAATTAGGGCACCTGGGTGGTTCAGTTGGTTGAGCGACTGCCTTCCGCTCAGGTCATGATCGCGGACTTTCAGGATCGAGTCCTGCATTGGGATCCCAGCTCCTCGGGGAGTCTGCTTCTCACTCAGATCTTCTCCTCTCTCATGCTCTCTCTCACTAATTCTCTCTCAAATAAATAAATAAAATCTTTAAAAAAATAAAATCTCCCCAATTAGCTAAAAGCATGGATAACTTAGTTGTTTCTATCTATGGGAAGTTTAATTCTACAGGATGCAGGTAGATGTGCTAACAATTAGGAAACAATATTTAATGAAATAAAAGCATGTTAAAAATGAGTAATTGACACAAAGGTATTTTATTTAACTGTGGTTGGTGAGACCACCTTACCTCATCCCTTTAACAGTTTTTGATTTCAAATGTTCATGACATGCCAGTTTTCTAGGTAAGTTTGTAAAAGGAAGAATGGATGTTAGTTCCCTTATGTTTTCAGTAACATTCAGTTCAAAATGCTTCCTTGTGATTCCTGCCATGGAGGCAGAAGAAATTTAGAAGCCTATTGTATAATTCCAAAATTATTTAGAATGTGTGATTTAGAGTGTTGTTCTTAGTTTCTAGGTATTTAGGTTTTTTGTAAGTCTTTTGTTGATGATTCTATTTTAATTCCATTTTTATTACAAAACATACTCTGTTTGATTTCAGTCCTTTGGACTTGAGTATAAATTGTTTTGGTATGGCCCATTTTGATGACTGTTTCAGGTGCACTTGAAAAATGGCATTTTACCATTGTTATTTATAGTGTCTTATATATGTCAATTAGGTCAAGTTGGTTGATATATACTTACTAATTTTTGTCTACTCATTCTGTCACTTACCGAGCCTGGAGTGTCTAAATCCCCCAATGTAATTGTTGTACTCGGTTGAATAGTGTTCCCCCTGCCAAATCCATGTCTATCCAGAATCTGTGAATGTGCCCTTATTTAAAAATAGGGTCTCTGCAGGTGTAATCAAGTTAAATAAGGTCGTACTGGGTAAGGGTGGGTCCTAATCCAATGACTGATGTCCTTATATAACAAGGGAAGCTTGGACACAGTCACAAAGGGCAACATGTGAAGATAAAAGCGGAGTTTGGGGTTATGAAGCCACACAACAGGGAATGCCCAAGGATTGGCAGTAATTACCAGCAACTTGAAGTAGCAAGAAAGGATCTTCCCCTAGTGTCTTCAGAGAGAATATGGCCTTGCCAACACCTTGATTTCAGACTATTAAGCTTCAGAACTATAGGCAATCAATTTCTGATGCTTTAAGTAAAAAAAAAAAAAAAAAAAAAAAGGATGTTAGGATGCTATAAGCATTGCCAGATTTCTCTGAGATACTTCAAAATTTTTAAAAAGCAAACATGTTCCATCATTTTGCTATTAACAATAAAAACCACAGTCAGATGCTTTAGCTAGCACAGTCTTACTAATATTTGTTTGTATTGTATGTATGAATGGGGTTATCTATGAAGATTTTCAACCAGATATTGGTCTGTTGCACTCCACTATCGGGTCAAGTTCAAACAGAAGTAAGAACACAAAGATGAAAACTCACCCAAATCTCCACCTAGGTCATTATTGATTAGTTAGTGATTGACTCTTATGCCAAATGCCAGGCTGTGCCCTGTACCTTTTGAGGATTCAAAAGCAGAATAAAAGCAGCCCCCTTCTTGAGGTGCTCCTAGCATGGTATGGGAGAGACATCTGTAGCCAGTGATCTCCTAACACAGGCGATCAGTAATCTATTCATGAAAATGTATGTGATATTTCAGGAATGCTTCCCAATTAATGTTTCCTTATCCGCTAGCCAATGTTTCTCTTCCTGCTCCTCACGCACCTTCATGGTTTAGGAAAGAGGCCAAAGCTACTCCAAAGGAGGTAAAGTTTAGATTGCAGCAAGAGGGGAAAGTTGACACCTTCCATTTTTGGAAGGTAAAAGGAGGAGAGAATAAAGGGTACAAGATGGAACACCTGTGTCCCAGCTTCCTGGAGTAGAAATTCCAAGACCAGAGACAGCTGATCACAAAGGGCTGTGCGGGTTCTGGCTTCCACCCAGGGAGAAGTGCTGAGTGCTCTTCGAGGGGGAGGGGCAGAGTAGGAAGACGGTGCACCCCACTGAGGCATGAAGTCACAGAGGATGGATGAGTTGTGCCCGGGGAACATGGGGGCACAAACACAAAGGTGCCTGGCACAGATGCAAGACAGCCTCTTCCCCACCCAAAGCAAACCCCAAACCTAGGAGCTCTCAGCCAGTCCCCTGTGGATATGGCGCCCTCTGGAGGATAAGAGAAGAGGGGTAGCATCAGCAGAGACTCGCCTTGGCTGGAAGACCCAAAATAAAAATCATGAACACTAGGGTATTTATGTAAAAAAAGACTTACTTAAACTGGAAGACAAGGAGAAGCTGTGAATTTTCAAGTTAGAACCGCTCCCCTATTCCTCCTTCCAACATCTCACTCACAGTGTGGGAGTATATCAGGAGAAATTGAACCCACGAATCCTTACCTCTGATGTGAAGAGATCACATTTTCTTCTCAAGTGTTCGTATATCAGCTGGGAGGGAAAAGACAGTGGAAGTATGGTCCTATATGTTTTCATTTTCCCCCACTTGTCCCTTCAGGCAAAAGCTTAAACAAAATAGAGTATATCCAGGTGTACTATGTCCCTGAAATAGTATTTCTAACTGTGCTTTTTCTAAGGATGTATTTAAAAAGGGTACACCTGATTTCTTGAAGTTTTGTATTTTGTTACTCGAATCATGCATCTCGGTCTCATTAAGGCCTAAGTGCCATTTCTCTCTGCCATTATTTACCTCTTTTGATGATTTGATGGCTCCTGTTACAATAAAGCAAAAGAAAAGATCTGATTTGTAGTATAATTGATTGCTACTACATGAAGAGTCAGCATGGAATATTCTAGAGCACCAGTCTTGGCAGGACAGATTTAGGGCAGGATTCGGCACCAGATAAATTTGGGCTTCTTGGGTCACCAGCTAAGCAGGGCACCAAAAAAAGTAGGCAAAGGGGGAAGGAAATAGGTAATACAGGATCAGAAGTCTAACAAGAAAACTATTTTAGTTGCACCATATTGCAACTCTTGTATAGCTTGAAAGATGAAACCATCTTTAGAGTTTAACTTTATTTTAAGTTATACATGAAAGACATCCAGCTCTTTTTAGTGCTTATGTCTAATGCAAGTATTACCTGGCCCTGTGAAGAATAACTTTTTTTTTTTAAAGTAACCATAAGACAAGGATACTTTCCCAGCTAATTTTAAGAGGACATTCTTGGATTTTTATTAGGTAAAATGAGAAGAAAAAACATAAAGTTTCGTCTGTCCTTCAGGAAAGTGATGTGTGAAGGGCAGGAAAGAATCAGGAGTTACTCTCTTGCAGGCTTCTACAGTAATCTTCCTTTTCTCCTTGTGAAGGGCTACTAAACCATATTTAAGTTACATCACTGAGTTTCCCAAAAGACACGTGCTTTGAGTGAGTGTGCTTGTTTTGAAAGTATGTTTATGGGGGGGGGGGGAGTGGTGGAGGGCAAGGGAAAGCAAGGTGAGACCCAACCTCTCAGACTAAAGTGACAGGAAACAAAATAGGTCTGAGGCAAGTAACTTTCAGATTATGGAACAGGGTTGTGGAGAATCACAATGCCTCCAACACCCCCAACTACAGCCAAAGGCGTAGAGTCACTACATCTTGCTATGGAGAAGAGCAGGTTCCAGATCTGGTATGTGACCAGGATGTTGATGACTCACATTTCTTTGTTTCAGGAGACTGGGTCTTCTTTTCCCTCACAGTAGGGGTCAGAACACATAGACACTTGTCTCGTGTAATTCTTTCTCTTCTTTTGAAAAAGTTATACAGATTTAAAGATAGGTATGTATAAAATAGACAAGAGTCTATCATCTGTCATCTGTCGATTGATCCATCATCTTTATTCCTCTATCTCTTCCTATTTCTGACTACATCTCTTCCTTCTCACCTGAGTATGTATGGTTTTCCACTGCCTAGTAAGGTGCTTTGCGCAGAGTAGCACCCAACCAATGCTATATCGACTGTCTGAGATACCTGAAAATTACCCGCAAAAGTTTGTTACTCTCTTTTTAAGGGTAATATTATGAAAACATAAAATGTACAAAGTCACTTCGAGACAGCTAGTGGGTTAGTTGTTGGTAATGCTAGGATGACATTTAAGTGCTTCCTGGGCTGAGTGACACACCAAGTACTCCACATAAGTCATGTCCCCCGATCCTCAGAGTCCTGAGAATATTAGCAAGTATTGGGCCTTTCCATGTGGTAAGCTCCGTACTAAACACCTTGACAGCATGTACCATTTAATTTATTTTTCAAAAAACTCTTAGAAAATAGGAACTACTACAAAGTCTACCTTAAACTGAGAAAATGGAGGCTTAGGAAGGTGAAGTGATTAGCTTCAAGCCACATTGCTAGTCAGCGGTGGCCCAGGGATTCCAGAGGGAAGTCTAGTCTTCACCACATGTTATCTTTTCCATTTTGTAGAGGAATTAGTTGAGGTTTTTTTTTTTTTTTTAGAGGTCAGTCAAATCGATGTCACTCTTCTAATCAATAACCTCCAGTAACTCACCATTTCAATTAATAAACATCCATAGCCCGTATCATCACACAGAAGTTCTCTATTACTCTGTTATCACCTCCTACTCCTTGCTGTCTCTCCACTGGCTCTAGCTGAATCTCTGATGGTCCTTCAACACTCCAGACAAGACCCCCCTAAGGAAGGGCCTTTGCACTCGCTATTTCCTCTGTTGGGAATACTTTTTCCCAGGTAATCACATGGTTCATGTGATTATCACCTGGCTCTCTCACCTCCTTAGGGCTAGTCAAGGATCACAGTGTCAGGTGATTCCTAATTATTCCCTTCCAAGTTGCCACCTTTCCCCTGTCCCCATTCTCAGAACTCTCCACCCTTCTTCCCTCAGGCTTTATATTTCTTCTTGGATATCTGTGTATATTGTTAGACTCGTCTATTTTTTTAAAAATTTAATTTTTAATTTTTATTTCTTTTCAGCATAACAGTATTCATAGTTTTTGCATCACACCCAGTGCTCCATGCAATACGTGCCTTCCTTAATACCCACCACCTGCCTCCCTCAACCTCCCCCCCCCCCGCCCCTTCAAAACCCTCAGATTGTTTTTCAGAGTCCATAGTCTCTCATGGTTCATCTCCCCTCCCAATTTCCCTCAACTCCCTTCTCCTCTCTAACTCCCCATGTCCTCTTTGTTATTTGTTATGCTCCACAAATAAGTGAAACCATATAATTGACTCTCTCTGCTTGACTTATTTCACTCAGCATAATCTCTTCCAGTCCCATCCATGTTGATACAGAAGTTGGGTATTCATTCATTCTGATGGAGGCATAATACTCCATAGTGTATATGGACCACATCTTCCTTATCCATTGGTCTGTTGAAGGGCATCTTGGTTCTTTCCACAGTTTAGTGACCGTGGCCATTGCTGCTATAAATGTTGGGGTACAGATGGCCCTTCTTTTCATTACATCTGTATCCTTGGGGTAAATACACAGTAGTGCAATTGCAGGGCCATAGGGAAGCTCTATTTTTAATTTCTTAAGGAATCTCCACACTGTTCTCCAAAGTGGCTGCACCAATTTGCATTCCCACCAACAGTGTAAGAGGGTTCCCCTTTCTGCACATCCTCTCCAACACACGTTGTTTCCTGTCTTGCTAATTTTGGCTGTTCTAACTGGTGTAAGGTGGTATCTCAATGTGGTTTTAATTTGAATCTCCCTAGTGGCTAGTGATGATGAACATTTTTTCATGTGTCTGATAAAGACTCATCTATTTATTAATGGTCGTCTCCTCTCCCTAAAATATAAGCTTCACTAAGAGCAGTCTTAAATAAAACATTTTTTATTATTATTTCTTTTACTTGCAGCATCAGCATTTAGAATAGAACCTAGCACACTCATGGGTGCCCAGCAAGTATTCAAATGAATGGCAAGAGTCTAAGAAACTCACCCAACACCAAACATTTAGTAATAGGCAAAGTAAAGCTTCATTGTAAATCCAGTATTGAGTTTATCCACGTATCAAATGCATCAAGTATCCTCCTGGGCTCTTCTTCTAAGTTCTTTGGGCTTTAATTATAATAGGTCTGGTGAATAAACAAACCAAACAGGAAAAAGGCAGCATTTGTTACTGTCTCTTAAAGTGGGATACTTTAAAGTGAGATCAAATCAGAGGCCAGGTCAGGGAAAGGGGACACTGGTCTTTAACAGAAAGGGAGTTGACAAGTGATGAAGTAAGGAATGTGCTGATGTTTCTGGGCTGCGTGGAGGGGCAAAGTGTGGGAAGGTCCTGCATGAAGTTGGTGTTGGGTTAATTAATTAGGGTGGGATGCCTGCACATTAAGGGGAGGAAGGAACCGAGGGGATTGATTTGGAGTGGACTGGAGTCTCAAGTAGCAGTTACAAAGGCTCTTGGAGGCACAGGAAGGATGGGAGAAGTGCTGGGTACAGCTCAATTTGGCGAGTGGCCAAAGAAACATGTCAGATATTTGTGAAAACAGGCCACAGCTGCTGCACTTGACAAGCTACATGTCAGGCCTTTCCTTAGCCACCCACACCCCACCCCATCTTGTGTCCTGTAATAGTCATTTTCTTCCTAAGACGACCAGTCATAATTCAGTTCTCACTTGAAGGCATAAGCTGAGGAAAGGGGATGCTTGGGCTTCGTTGCTAATGGAAAGGGCTCCCAGCATTGATGAAAACCCAATCTCCACAGAAATTGAGAATTTAAATGTTCGTGTATTGAGGTCCCGACTCTTTTGCTCCCAGGATAATTTTTAAACGTGGTTACTCTTCTTTAATCTCATGATATCTAGACTTGTCATTTCTAGGACTTCTAGAATCCTTAAAGCCCTTTTTCGCTCTCTTCCACTTCAAATTGCATTGGTCTATTTTGTCTATTTCTCCATCCTAGAGAAAAGATTCCAGATAGTTCAAGGTAAAACAGATAAATGTATACACTCATACATATACACTGGACAGTTTCAACATAGAAAGGACAAAAACATTTAAAGCTCATACATATTGTTACCAAATAATAAAATTTGGCTTTACTGCTTGGTAGCATTTCTCCTCTCTCCCTTCTTCTTCCCCTCAAAACATGGACAGGGTTTGATTCTAGGCTCTGACACTTCCTAGCTGTGTAACCATATCCAAATATTTGAGCCTTTATGCTCCATAATTTGTAAAATGAAGCTAAAACTAATTCTTAACTAAACAGGCTTTAGCAATATTTAATCAGGGAAATATAGATCACATTTGTAAAAGTATTAAATGTGAAATATTGCTATTATTTATAGGCACTGTAAATTCTTAAATGATCTTTGTGGTCTCTTACCCTGTTATGTATAGCATGAGAAATGAACCCATAGAGAGGTATCCAAGTACTTCTTATGTTGAGGAAAAGAAAATATAATTATAGCTCTAGCTATAATTTTCTTATAATTATATTTCTTTTTGTTAAGATTATTTTATTTTATTATTTTTTTCAGTGTTCCAAAATTCATTGTCTATGCACCATACCCAGTGCTCCATGCAATACAAGCCCTCCTTAATACCCACCACCAGGCTCACCCAACCCCCCACCGCCTCCTCTCCAAAACCCTCAGTCTGTTTCTCAGAGTCCCTCAGAGTTTTTCTCCCCCTCTGATTTCCCCCACTTCTCCTCTCCATCTTCCAATGCCCTCCGTGTTATTCCTTATGTGAATTGTTATTTCTTGTTCTTGATGAAATTTGTAAGTGTATATGGCATATGGGAATCTCTTCTATTTAGGGAAATAAAAGTGAATATAAAGTAAGAGCAGGTTCAACATTCAGAAGTGAATTCTATTAATTTTGCCCATTATCAGCTTGTCTTTGTGACCCTGTTCAAATGCTGAGTGAAGCTGTTCTTTGAATAGCACTCATTTGCATGCTGACATGTTATAAAGCATAGAATACAAGAACGTTTCACTCTTTAGAAGAGGGAGGCTGATGGTTTACTAAGCACATCTGCTTAGACTAAAGGTTTTACTCCAACTCACTTTCTTCCTTGAATTTCTTCTAACATGAGTTGACCCCTAACTTATGAGGGTATTGTAAAGCATGGAAAAAGATTGCAAAAAATGCTGAAGCCAAATGAAATCCTTCATAAATTATTGATGAATACATTTACCTCATTGCTAATTTTGAACACTTAAATGTTTGACCAGTTGTTCTCTGGTCGCTTGATTGTTTAAACCAAAGGATATTATTGAGCACTAACGAGGTGCTGGACATGGTTTTACCGGCTAGCTACGAAGGTCAGATGAGACAAGTCTCTCCTCAAAAGAAAGCCTGTGTAATAGGGGAGATACAGATTACCTTCATCTAATTATTATTCTCATGGGAATGGTGTGTTATCAGTACCAACCTATTTCTAGGACAATACTAAGAAGAGAAGCATTCTACTAGAAGTATGGGGCATGGGTGGCCTTGAAGCCAGAATAGAGGTAACAAAGTCCGAACTCAAGGAACAACTGAATAGTACTTGGTATTTCTAGTTCATGCAAATAGTCTAGTGAAGCAAGAGTATAGGTTGAGGGTGGAGACTGTCATCATATGCGGCTGGGAAAGGAATCAAGTCTTAAAGCTAGGCAATGACAATGAAAAGAGAGAGAGAGGAGAGGTTTTGTTGGACATATTTTTGAAGCATGACTGAAGATTTCATGGCTAATAGGGGACCAGGAATTGGAGATAACGTGGCTCGAGTTTTTGACCATTCATTGAGACAGGGGACACAACACAAATTTGTTTTTGTTTGACAAGAATGTATGCATTGATAATTCAGACTGAGATATTTTGAGTTTGATTATTTTGTCACCATCCAATCAAAAACACCTCTGTCCTACTCTGTCTGGTGTTCAGATGGTCACACCATAACCTGTAGTTGCCCTGTGTCATGCATCCCACAGTTTCTTTGACTCATTTTCCATCTGTTATAGGATGTCTTCTGAGCTCTTGGTTTTTAGCTCTAGTGACAAGTAACAGAACTGATTAGTGCTAACCCAAATAAAACAAAAACAGCTCTTTCCACAATTCAAATAGGACACAGATCAAGAAAATGTTATCTGTTCCCCTAGGTACAGTATTCCAGGTGACTATTTTGGGTCTTGCAAATATCTAAATCCTCAGGGGGACACAAGAATTAGCAATGGAAAGTAAACAGGCATTTTAGCACACCAGAAAACTTCTCTCAAGTCGCAGATACGTTCCTGTTCATGAAAGTTAAACACAAGTCAATAAAGATTAACTAAACAGTTGGAAATACTACTAAATAAAAGCTGAGACTTTAAAGAATATGCACATTGCCAGAGGTTTGGCAAGAACCTCCTGCACGTTTCTTTCTGCTCTATTTCTTAATACAGTTTCTTTAAAAATCAGCTCTGGTGGATGCACCAGATCCTCTGTTAATGGGTTATTAAGAACCTGTGCTGTGTACACAATTTGTTTCTTAAATTCAAAACCCCAATTTGTATTGCTGACAGATAAGCTTTTTTTTTTTTTTCTGGTTGAAAATCATTTTTGAAATTATAGCATACCATGCAAACATATAAAAGTAACATATATCAAACAAGGGCTTATTTCAAGAGTCTTTGAAACAAATGAAGGCAAATCTTTTTTTGGTTTGTCAATTTGTATTCAGATGTCAGGCTAAGTATCTTAACTATGTATAATTATGACTAGTGCATAATTTTAGGGGATAAGCATCTCATTTGTAGGCCCAAGAGATCCATGAATTTCTAAAAATTTCAATTAACATTTTCTTTCTGGTCCTGTTGTAATTTAGGTGTGTATTTTTTTTTTGGTCAGGATGAGGATAGAAAATGAAACTCAAACTAATTGATTCCGTTCCTTGGATATAGCTTCACTATAAAGGTAGACCAAGTTGAGAAGATTTAAATAACTCCACAAACTGGAATTAAGTTTCAAATGATATGTGCATGTAGAAGTATTTATACTAGTTCTTTTAATTATTGTTTATAATTGAAAAATTATTTAAATCATGGGAACCATGCATATTTCAAATGTTGGGATGTCTTTATTGGAAAGAAAGAAATATAGACTACTTTGATCATATGCTTTTTTTTAAAGATTTGATTTATTTATTTGACAGACAGAGATCACAGGTAGGCAGAGAGATAGGTGGGGGCGAGTGGGGGAAACAGGCTCCCTGCTGAGCAGAGAGCCCAATGTGGGGCTCCATCCCAAGACCCTGAGATCATGACCTGAGCTGAAGGCAGAGGTTTAATCCACTGAGCCCCCAGGAGCCCAGATCATATGCTTTTTTTAAATGAGATCTACTTATGGTTTAAAATATCTGTCTAAAAACTCTTTTATTTTTGGTTTCCAAAAGAATCAAGCCAGCGTTGTTGGTTCCTCTACTTACAATAGTGATGGGTCTTCTTTGGCATAATCAGTTTTCTTATTCCTCTTTTTTTTTTTTTTTAAGATTAAATATGAGAATTTAACAACTTCCAGAAAAAAACAAGAATTTTTTTTTAATCCTTAAAGACTATATTTAAAAAAAAAATTTAGTACCCAAGGAGATAATTTAAAAGTAGATTTGAAGTGTGTAAACCTGGTGATTCACAGACCTATACCCCTGGGGATAAAAATATATGTTTATAAAAAATAAAAAAATAATAAAAAAAAATAAAAGTAGATTTGAAAAGTTTTCCAGATTTGACCAATACTCTTATGTCCAAGTTCCTGTTAGTTTTAAATAATTTCATTTTTAATTATTTAAAAATTTGAACCACATTAGCACAGACCATAGGAACAGTAAAATTAGTTATTTAATCTTGGTTGAAAATTGTCATATTATTTTAAATTGATTAATTCAGTTTTATTTTTTCCTCAGTTGATGTTACTATGCAAACTAATGCTAAATCAATTGTCAACAAATGGAATTTTTCCTCAGAGGTTCAACCTCTCTATCTCATCATAGCCGAAGATCTAATGTAGTTCCTTAAATAACTGGAGCTCTCCATTTCAGAGCCCTCTTCACTGGTTCTGGAGTTTTCTTACTTGTCCCTGTTAAGACTTTTTTTTCCTTATTTTTCTCTTGGTCCTGAATTTTATTTCCAAACTATCATTAAAACATTAGTGACCAAAATGGCTTAATAATTTGTACTTTCCAGGTACATCTTTCTTCACCACTAAATCAGAGTAATGCAATTGGAAAAACTCAGGTATGCTTTTTTCAAAGGGAGCTTTTTCAGTACATTTTTTTTTCCTTAAGTAGGTTCCATGCCCAGAGTGGAACCCAACACTGGGCTTGAACTCAAAACACTGAGATCAAGACCTGAGCTGAAATCAAGAGTTGAATACTCAACTGACTGAGCCACCCAGGTGCCCCTTAGTACTTTTCTAAATTATACATGTAGGATCTGCTTGCCTATTTTTGATATTGTATTTCTATAATGATCTTACCATGCATTTTATGGGTCAGAGATTGAACCCATACAGGAAAGCTAACTTTATAGACATTGTCATGTTCTAGGGCAGGGATGCTCAACCAGGAGTGATATCCCTACCCCATACCCCTGCCCCAGACATATTTGGCAATGTCTGGAGACATTTTTCATTGTCACAACTGGGGAGGTACTACTGGCATCTAGTGGACAGAAACCAAGGATGCTGCTCAACATCCTATAATACGAAAGGACAGCTTCATAGAACAAAGAGTTACTCAGCCACAAATGTGAATAGTATCAAGGTTGAGAAACACTTTTCTAGGGTAATGTCAGCCTGGGAGGCAGATAATTAATCTGGCTGAAAGGCTTTACTTTAGTCTGGTGTCAGAGGTGAAATAAATTTTGATTTTCTACCAAAGTGGTACAACCAAACTGAAAGGGTATACTAGTTTTTTGCTTTGGTAGTTTTAATCATTTGATAAAGGATTAAAATATATTTGCTTTCAAATTTAGATTAAAATTAAACCCTCTGTAATAAATTAAATAGTAAACCCTACAATGTTGCCTTGATCATTAATATTATAGCTTTTGAAGTAATGCTTCTTTTTCTGTGTGTCTTATTTTCCTCCTCAGATTCTTTTTATTTTTTTCTAATTTGAGACAAATAACTCATCAATTTTTTTGAGTTGGTGTGACTGTATAATATTTATTAATGTTTACCATATTTTTTTCCACACTTTTAAGTTACATCTTTTTTTTTTATGTTTGAGTTCCTCAAATCTTTCCATCGTTTATGTCATTCAGTAATTTATTCATTAAGTAAATGTTTATTAAATGCCAACTGTCCAGGCATTGTTCCATATATTATTGTCCTACAATAATGAATAAAAAAGACAAAAATCCATACAGCCAGGGAGTGTATAGTCTAGTGGAGTGAAATAATGGACAAGACACCAAAAAATCACATAGGTATGAATGCTATAGACATAACTAAAGTGAGAAAGGAGAAAAGGAGAGCCATGGTGAGGGGTTGAGGATGAAATTCTAAGTCAGTTGGCCAAGTACAGACTCACCGAGAAAGTGACATTTGAGCAAATACCTGAAGAGGTGGTAGTGAGCCATGTGGATATCTGGGAGAAATGTGTTCCAGGAAGAGGAAACCACAAGTGCAAGGTCCTGAGGCTGGAATGTACTTGGCATATTTGAAAGCAGCAGAGTCCATGTGGCTGGAAGAGAGTAAAGCAGAGATGAGGAAGAAAGCCATGGAGTCGGTGAAGCAATGGATGGGAAAATCAAGTTTTGGGAAGTTTCAGAAGGCTGTTCAAAAGATTTTGACTTTTACTCTGAGTGAGATGGGGAGCCATTGGAGGGTTTTGAGCAGAAGCATGACAAAATTTGACTTGTGTTTTAAAATGATCACTTTTGTACACTACGTGAAGAATAGACTAGAAAGACAAGGGCAAAAGCAAGGAGACCAATAAGGAACCTAGAAATGATGGTTTGGACCAGAATGCTAGCACTGGTAGGTAGCTTATTGATTTATTAATTTACTGATGACTAGATTTATAAAAAAGAGAAGAGCCAATTAGCTAGATTAACTAGAGGACTGGTGTAGTAGATTGTTCTTCTCTTTAGCAAATATTTCAGTTTCCTTCAATGAAGAGTCCCTTCCTGTGGGAGAATACTGCACATCTGTCTGCTTGAAACCGGGAGGCCATGTGACTTGTTTAATCAGGAATATGTAAGCAGAGGAGAAGTGAGTTGGGGGAAATTGGAGGGGGAGACGAACCATGAGAGACTGTGGACTCTGAGAAACAAACTGAGGGTTTTGGAGGGGAGGGGGGTGCAGGGTTGGGAGGTCCTGGTGGTGGGTATTAAGGAGGGCACGTATTGCATGGAGCACGGGGTGTGGTACGTAAACAATGAATCTTGGAACACTGAAAAAATAAAATAAAATTTAAAAAAATAAATAAGCAGGGCTTTAAGAGCTAGCATTTGGCTTACCACGTCACATTTGCTTCAGCTACAAACCCAGCAATGCTCCAGCTAAAGTCTATCCTCTTAGTTTGGCTCCTGGAGCAGACCCATTGTAGCTTATAACTGAAGAGATATAGTGATGATATGTGGCAAGGAACAAACCTTTGTTGTTGGAGGCCAGTAAAATGTTCAGTTTGCAACATCACCCAGCTTAACCTGATTAATAGAAATGTAGTTGGTATTCACCAAAATCAAATGAAAACACCTGCTAGAAATGCAGGTTTTAGGTATGTTTGGAGTGACTAGGAGTTCAGTTTTGATAAGTGAGTGAGTTAAGTAGCTAGTGGGATATAAGGAGCTGAAGTTCAAGAAAGAAGTACAAGTTAAGGATCTGCATTTGCGAGTCAACAGCCTAAGACTGAACAGGACTACCAGAGAGGTGAATGGATAGGTAAGAAGTCCAGGAACTTGAGTATTCCCAACACTAACAAATGAGACTGAGAAGTATAGATAGCAAGGTAGGAAGATAACCAGGATGTGAGGTGTACTAGAACAAACAGAACAAAGTATCACAAGAATGATTATCTGTGTCCTAGGGTACTGATAAGTCAAGTGGGGTCAGGACTAGGAATTGACTTTGGGATGCAACAATGTGGAAATCACTGATGATCTTACCACGAACAGCTTAGGTAGAGTGGTCTGGAGAAAGCTTGAATGAGATGGGTTCAGGATCCATTGGTAGGAAAGGAATGAGTCAGCAAGGGTAGACAACTCTTTTGACAAGTTTCCTGAAGAGGAGTGGAGACATGATGAAAAGTGAAATGGGGTTGAAAAAAGTCTTGGTGTTTTGTTTTATTTTGTAAAATGGATGAAATAACAGCATACTGATGTGCTGATGGGAATGATACGCCATGGAGGGAAACAATTGGTGGGCCGAAGAAAGAGAGGAGAATAGCTAGAAAGATGCCTTTTGCTAGCTGAGAAGGGATTGAGTGCAGTACACAAATGGGGATGTTGATTGTGACAGGACCACGTACAGTTCATTTATAGGAACAGGATGGAAAGAAGGCAGGTGGGTACAGATGAAGGGCCATGGGTTCAGGTGGGTGGAGTGAGAACTTGGTGCTTCTGACTGTTTCTGTTTCTCATTAAAATTGGAAGCAAGGGCATCCATTGAAAATAAGGATGTGTAAAGAGCTATTGGAGATTTGACATGGTTGTATATCTTTCTTCATCCATGTTTGGCAGGATGTGGGGTAAATATGGAGGGCAGGAAAAATGCATTTAGCTATGGTGTGAGGTTGTCCTATAAATCCAACAAAACAAAGATGGATAAAGAGTTTAAGAGTATATTGAGGGGTGTAATTACAAGGACTAACCATGGACTTTTGGAAGGGAAGTGAGGAGTGAGACAATGAAGAGGTATTCTTATGCATGCATTGTTGAAGTTGGAGACTAGGAGGAATAAAGTACAAAATAGAAGCTGCTGGTTGGAAAATGGGCTGCTTAAACTCTAGATTATAGAGAGACTGTGATAATTAGTAATGACAGGTCTAGGATATGCCTATGAAACTGAGCAACTGAGTAGGACTTAGGACAAAATCTTGGAAGTTTTTGATTCTGAAGCTACCCCAGTTCATCCAAATTCTTCTCTTAAACATTTCCTCTCATTTAAATCCCTCAATTAAACTCACTTCCTTTTTTCATGACTTTGATCCATGTAAATTTCAAATTATTAGAAGAGATTTCACAGTTTAGTTAAATTAACACTTGAAGCATCATGAGGAATCACTTTGGCTTACCTTAGATTATGTAGAATGAAAATATACAAAGTCACATTGAATAAGGAAGGAGTTTGTTGGGTATTACTTCAGTAACTGATATCAGTTCCTATCAAAGATGCACTAATCATTTATCAAAATCTCAATATATTAAAGTGTTAAAATTGGTTGTTTGTTCAGTATTTGGCTTAATGTCACGTTTTATAAAATATTATCTTGGGATTTCATCCCTGTCAGCATCATCTACTGAATTACTGATATTCTTTAGATGTTGGCTACTATTGGGCGCCTGGGTGGCTCAGTGGGTTAATCTTCTGCCTTCAGCTCAGGTCATGATCTCAGGGTCCTGGAATCGAGCCCTGCATTGGGCTATCTGCTTAGCAGGGAGCCTGCTTCCCTTCCTCTCTCTCTGTCTGCCTCTCTGCTTATGCATGGTCTCGGTCTGTCAAATAAATAAATAAAATCTTTAAAAAAAATAAAGAAGATGTTGGCTACTATTGTAGTCACTAACTATTATGTTGTGGAAATCAGACATTGAGACAAGAGGTACCTAACTATCAAAAAAGTTGAGTCTGTTGTTTATCTTAAACCCTGGAGAAAGTTCTATTTTTTACCTGACAAATCACAGAAGTGTAAGTTAACTTTGAAGAATCAGAACACCAAATAAATTTTGATTACTTAGAAAAAGTTGGTGGTAATTATTTTATTTTATTTTATTTTATTTTTTGAGGGGGGAGGGAGGGACAGAAAGAGAGGGAGAGACAGAATCCCAAGCAGGCTCCATGCCCAGCGTGAACCTGATATGGGGTTCAGTCTCATGACCTTGAGATCGTGACCCTGAGGTCGTGACCCAAGTTGAAATCAAGAGTCAGATGCTTAACTTACTGAGCCAACCAGGTGCTTCTGATCGTAACCTTTTGACCACATTCATCCATTTCCCTTCCCCTCTACCCTTGTCTCTGGCAATCACCAAACTGTTTTCTGTTTCTATGAGTTCAATCTTTTTCAGATTCAACATATAAGTGAGATTACTTTTGCCTTTCTCTGACTGACTTATTTCACTTAGCATAATGCCAAGGTCCATCCATCTTGTTACAAATGGCAAGATTTCTTTCTTTTTATTGATGAGTATTATTCCATTATATATCTATATCTCTGTCTCTATCTCTATCTATCTGTATCTATCCCTCTCTCTCTATATATATATATACACACACACCACATCTTTGTTCATTCATCTGTTGATGGACACTTAGGTGTCTCCATGTCTTGGCTATCATAACTAAAGTTGCATGAACATGAGTGAGGAAAACTCTTCAAGACAGTAGTTCCAGTGGTGGCATTGCTAAATCGTATGATAGTTTTATTTTTAATATTTTGAGGAAACTCTTTTTTAAATATTTGATGTTTTCCATAGTGGCTGAACAGATTTACATTCCATGGGCTGTTGTTTTCATTCACAAGGTTTTTAGCCATTTGTTTTGGTTTTCCATAGCTATGACATTAGTTCAGTCTTATGTGAGTAAGTAAAGCCCAAACAGTGGTTCTAAATGAGGATGAGGGTGGAGGAGTTGTGGAATCAGCCTGGGGAGGTTTTTCAAACTGCACATTCCTAGCTCCATTATCTCTGCAGGGATGCGGATATTTTCCTACAAACTCCCATTTCAGAATCACTTATCTAGAACACATCCGCAAGTTTTTCTTTGCTTCCAATTGGCAAAATTTAAACTAATACTTGAAAACTAACATTTTTGTGAAGTGAAAAACTATATGGAGCATTAGAATGTAGTAGAAAGGAGGTAATATTAAAAAAAAATACTTTAGACCTTAGAGTTTCACAATCTTTTAGTTTAACAGTATTTTGAATCTTAGTTCGACAATCCTAGTTAAAAAAAAAAAAAATAGAAAGAAACTTTTAAAAAATCCCAGTCATATATATCCATAAGCAACTGTTTTTTCTTTTCCTAGAATTACTTCTTTAGGCATAAGGAGGGTGTGTGTGTGGGGGGGGGGGTAGATACTGTGCCATGCATTTGTCAAACAACTATTTTTCCTGCTACTATCACAATTTCAGTAATATTCATTAAATATCATAGCACATGTGTTGTTGTGCTAGGCACTATGTGTGCTTGCCAATGGCACAATTATCACCCGTTTCCATCACAAGCTTTTCCAGTCCTCTGTGGGAGGAACCAGTGTCTTCTTTTTCACTCTCTTGGTGGGTGGTCTGTTGATTGGGGCTGACACTGTGCAGTATGTACTCATTTGGCTAAGCTGTAATTACACCAAGCATGTGGCATTTCTTGCTTTGTCTACAGTAAGATTTAGTGATATAGGAGATGAAGAACTTATTACATATACCTCAAATATTTGATGCAGGAGTAATATGTTGGGGACAGAGAAACTCTATGAATAAAAACCATCTGAATAAAAACAAAACAAAACAAAAACCAAAAGGAAAGAGCTCAGGAGTATATGTAATAAGGAAATGACTAGCTCAGATGTGTAGCAGCAGCACTGCAGATTTTGAAATTGAGAAAGAAATTATATACCACCTTTTATTATTAGTTCTTCAACTAGAGAGGACTCTGAGGTCAGGCTGTAAATATTAGATCTGTCTGTGTCTAGAGCATGATTGAGGATGGTGCTCTGTGCAAAGTATATGTTTAGGGACTGTGTATTAATATACCAACAGATTAATTTAAAAAAGCAGACTTTTGTGCTTGGGTGATATTGGAAGTTAATTTCAATTTAGCATTGAGTATGACTTTGATGTTTTAAAACTTATTTGTGAAACCTACATTTAATTGTACACAGCCTTGTATTCTTTGTTAGTTAATATAGATTTCAAAAGTTTGGAATTTATTATTATGGTGATTAGCACAGACTAGTTGCTCAGTAAATAATAGATGAATCAAAGAAATCCAAGGGAAAAAGGAAGCTATAGATATGACATTCCCCCCAACACTCCCACCACTGCTTAAGCCTTAAGCCTAAGTAATGGATTTGAGTGAGCGACTATGACAGGAATAGTGAGCTACCTACCAAGGCAGGCCCTCCTCTGCTTTAGTAAAAGGAGGATAGCTAAACAATGCCCAGATGTCACTTACACTTTTCTCTTGTCTTTTGAGCAGGAGTGACTTGTTTCAATTTGGGGTGAGATTTTTCAGAAAGGTGTGTCTGGGGTTCTCTACATTCTCCTTCAGATTCTACTAGTTGGATAGAGATGATGATGTGACTTTCAAGGAGAGAAGAGCCACACAATAGACAAGGGAGAAAGCTCCACTAGCATGGATATTAGCCCTGGATTGTGCAAATAGGAAATGAATTTCTATTTCTTTGCATTCATTAAAAGTTTCAGACCTTTTCTTCCCAGTAGTTTAATTTATCCTAACCAAGGCAGTTTTAAAATTTGATTATATATTTACAGATAAAAAACTTCATGACTCAACCAATAAAATACTAATCAATGCTTGAAGTAGATTCAGATATATATTAGGTGATACATAAGGATAAAAAAATGAAGGATATTGTGATCACTTTTAAAGAAGAGAGACAATTTTAAGCATAGGATTTGGGGAGCAAACATGCAGGACAGAGACTACATATCACACAAAGATCTGGATTTCTGGGTGCTCTAAGATGACCTGAGTTTCAGTTTTGATTTTGCCATTCTGGTAGCTGTGTGATCTCAGAAGCCTGGGCTTTGGGTTGCCATCATGATACAAAGAAATTTAGACTACAGCTACTTCGAAGGAAGCTATATTTAGAGAAGAGACCCTGTTTTTAAAGTAAGAGTTGCTGTAGTTTCTTGGCCAACTTAAGAATGTAATCAGCTTTTAGTTACTTTGTCCTATCATAGCCTGCCTCTGTTGCTATGTACAATATTCATTCTTTGTGAATTGCAAGTAGTATTTCATTAGATTTTCTCCAAACTATTACTTATTAGTTTCTGTCAGCCTCTTGCTTTAGAATATTATTTTTTAATTTTCAGAATCAGTACTACATAGAATAATTCTATTTTTCTATATTTAGTAGTATAATGAGTAAATGAACTTATTTGTATTCAATAGTAATTGAATAAATTAAATAATATTTAGTTGTATATTGGATAAATATATTTTCCCCACATCTAGGTCTAGGTCATAATGTCTTTCCTGTAAAATGAATATGCTGGATTACTTACTCTTTAAGGTTCTTTTCTAAAAAATAGTATGTATTCTCATAGCAGGAAGTTGGCCTAAGTTCACTAAGGGGAAACACTGGGCAAAGTAGAGGTGAATAAGCTGGTCAGCATCAAGGCAGCCATAGGCAGGGAGGATTTGTTTTCACTGGGGAATTCCTGTTTATCTAATAGCAACACTTTTTGGATTTCATATTCAAATCTAACACCTTTTGGATTTCATATTCGTGGTCAGTTTTTCTCTCTACAGCTTCCCTGTTTTTTCCCTGCAGTATTTCTCTCTGCAGCTTCCTTGTTCCACTGCATCATGCTGGCATCTTCTTTCTAGGGAATACTTTAACCCTATCCAAGTTCCTGAAAAATCTTTACTTCTCTCTGTGAGTAGGCATTGACAAAGCCCAGCAGGCAGGGGGGCTGTATGCAGTACCTCACTTTTCCAGTAGGGGCGCTGGCCACACTATGTTTGGTTTAACTGAAATTCCCTTTGGGTTTAAGGTTCCGTTTGTGAAATGTAATTTTTGCATGAAATCTCTCCTTAAACACATTTTTATTTTATTTTAAATCCTTAATGTGTTTTATTTAATACACATATTTTATATACAACACTCTTACAGTAGTTAGCAGTTTTCATCTAAACCAAATAGTACTTAAGGCTCTGAAGTTCTTAATTATGGAGCAAAGCATTTCATTCAAGACATAGACCCTTCCGGAAGTGCCTGGCTGGCTCACTCAGTTGGGCGACAGACCCTTCGTTTCAGCTCAGGTCATTGTCTCAGGTCCTGGGATAGAGCGCTAAGTCGGGCTCCATACTTAGCAGGGAGTCTGCTTGACGGTTCTCTCTTTCCCTCTCTGTCCCTCTGCCTGTTTTCCCCTCATGCTCTCCCTCTCTCTCTCAAGTAAATAAATCTAAATCTATCTATCTATACCCACCCAAATAAAGTTCCTAATTCTTAAGAACTACCATCATCTTTGCCCAAGAATTTGTTGTTGCCCTAACTGGCCTGACTCTGCCAGTAACCATCTATATTTGCCCATTTTTAAAGGGTATTTATATTTAACATGTTATGAATGAAGCATTTTCCCTTCTCCTTATAGCAAGAGGGAAGTCTTGACATTACAATAGCATTATCCATTACACACATAGTCTCTGGCAGCTCTTTCTTCCTCTCCCACTGCCAACACACTTAATATGTATACAGTGGGATGTCCAGGTATCCAAGGTTCATTAAATACACAGTAAGAAGTTGAGAAGGAGAAAAACAGCTCAAAGTCTCTGTCAATCCGTCCCAGAGAAGTTAAAAGGCAAAAAGGTCAAAGTTTCCCTGTGTATGTTTAAAATTTTTTTAAATGAAAGAAGACACTTTTTATGTTCTGTGTGTCCAAGTGTTAACAGGATGAGAAACACTTTTTGTTCACATTCCCTTGTAACCTTGAACTGGGAATGTTGAAGTTCTTGCCTTTCTTTTTCATTACATCCTAAAGAAAGGTCATTCCAAATTCACTTGGCAATATCCAGACAAGCTATTTCCTAATCCTCAAAATAGCTTTTACTTTTGAGTGTTTCCCAAAAGTCTTAAAATACATTCATGAACTGTATATATACTTCATTTACTAAACTTTTGGGTTAATCCTTAAGAGAAATATAAAACTTGAAGAACAAAAATATTATAAATCTAGATGAACAGAAAAGCACATTAAAAATTATGTTTTTACTAATAAATATAAAGTAGTATAAATTCATACTGAGAAGAGAAAGACACCAATACCAGGAAGTTTAATTTTGGTGGTTCCTTCTATGGTTCATAATAATGTATTAACTTTTCAACCATAAAATATATATTCTTAAAATATTTTATTTATTTATTTGACTGACAGAGATCACAAGTAGGCAGAGAGAGAGGAGGAAGCAGGCTCCCCGTCGAGCAGAAAGCCCAATGTGGGGCTCGATCCCAGGCCCCTGGGATCATGACCTGAGCCAAAGGCAGAGGCTTTAACCCACTGAGCCACCTGGGCGCCCTTCAACCACAAAATATTTTTATTTAAAATAAAATTACTAAGATGCAAATAAGTAACATTATTATGAAGTGATTCAAAATTACAAGTTCTTTTCCAAGGGTTCTGTGTGGTGCAGATTTTCTGCCAAGGTTATGCATTCCATTTTCTGAGATAGGAAACTCATTTCTTTCCTCACTCCACAAATACCTGTTGAGTGCCAACTGGTATTGGGCTAATATTGTGACACAATAGAGGAAGAAATAGGCATTAATCCAATAATCACATATACACATCTATGTAATCACCATTTGTAATCTGTATTATGAGGGAAAAACATAAGGAACCCTGAAAGACCTGATTTTGGCTGAATCATAGGGAAGAAACTTGTGAAGAAGTAACCACTGAATTATGATTTGAAGAATGAATAGGAGACAAGTAGGTAGAAAGCTAGCCATGTCAGTGTGTGTGATGGTCCTGAGGTGGGAAGTAGTATGGTATGTGTGAAAATATGAAAGAAAGCCACTGTGTCCAGGGGACAGAAATTGAGGAAGGAAGTGTCCTTCAGGTAAACTGGCTATTAGAGTCTGAAGTCTAGCTAAGGAAAAATAAACATCTGAGTTATGAATTAGTTCACACGTGTAACTTCCAAAGTTTATTTCTGAGTTGGGATAAATGGTAGCTAATATTTTCTTCTGTTTACCCATTGAATTTAAAATTAGATTTCCATTTAGTGATAAAAATTGAAAGGATTAGGGATAGACTTGGAGGAGTCACAGGGAACTTTCTGGAGCCATGGAAATATTTTATATCTTATTTGGGATGCTTGTTATATAGGTGTGTATGTTTAACAACTCACTGAATTAAATTTTACCTCCATTGGAAAAAACAGATTATGGGCTAATATGAAAAACACATCAGCCTTATTTGTGGTTAAACAAATTAAAATAAAAATAGAATTAAAAAATAAAATCTAGCTAAGGATTGTGATCTTTATTCTAAGGCTGAAGTAACTTCTTAAAGTGTTTTAAACAAAGAGGTGGCAAGACCACATGGACATCTAAACAAATCACTCTTGGTCTGCTGTGAAGGATAAATCAGAGGGGGAGATGACAATGAATGAGGGAAGACCAGCTCAGGGCCTATTCAAATCGCTTGTGGGAGAATTGATAGCAGTAGTGGTGGAGGGAGAGGGAAGTAGGGAGGTCCAAGGGACTTCTAGAAGATAAAATCAAAGGAGAGATCCTAGATTTCTCACCTAGTGAAACTTAGAAGCATGGAGAAAAAACCTAAATTGATGAGGCACCATCTTCTCCCCTATTGAAGAGCAGGTAGCATTTATGTGACATCAGCAAAGGTGGCTGCTGAAGAAATTAGATGAGTAATTGGCCATCACGTGGTAAAAGTTTCACTCAGAAACAGGAAAGCCAAAGTTATGGCAAGATAGCAGCCAAACTAAGGTCGGCAGCAACAGCTGGGAGTTCTCTTGGGAAGGCTTGCTGAATGAAGCAACAAAGCCTGACATTCAATACTTGGTTATATATGGAGTGGCTCATGATTTCCCAGGCAGCTCTGCTCATGCCCCAAAGTAACCCAAGAAAGTGAAATCTGCTAAGTCACCTGACTTACCTTTGGGGCAGTTCCATGTGTTCTCGAAACATCTCTCTTTCTAGGGTGCAACAGGATAGTCAAGGTTCATCATCCTTCCCCCACTAAATGGAAGCTGCTGTTCTAGAAAGATCTTGACACGGGGAGTTAGAAGACCTGGGGCTAAAGGGTGGCTCCAAACTTCTCTAGTGGTGTGCATTTTAGAGGTGGTTTCCATCATAATTAAAATGTGATTGCTAAAATCTATAACCTTGCAGAGCTGCTGTGAAGGTTTTGTATATGACAGGTACTCCACAAATGTTAGTAATAATAATCATAATAATGCTAAATAACTTTTATTATTAAAATATCCTTTCTCTCCCTTCTTCCTTTTATATAATTTTTCTTTTTGATCTTTTTTTTAACTGCCATAGCTTCAGGTATACCCTTATTTGACAAATGTTGCATGCTCATTAGGTATCAGACACCATACAAGGTGATGAAGATAGAGGGGTGAAGATCCACATTGTCTTTATCCTTTAGACCTTATGCTTAAAGAGATGAAGGCTAGGACTACTCTGTGACAGAGACTACCGCCTATTCACCAAAAATTTGAGTCCTTTTTTCCTGGACACATGGTAGATTACTTTCCCAGCCTTTCTTGCTGCTGGGTGTGGCCATGTGACCCATTAATGGAATATAAGCTTCTGTTACTTCTGGACCAAGATTTTTAAGAGGTAGATGTACTTCCTCTACTCTCTTTTCTCATTTTGCTGGTTGTTTGGATGCAGATGATAATAAAGGATTCCAGGAGAAAGGCAAAGCTGAAAGATGGAGGGTCCCTAGATCCCTGATTTACCATGTCTTTTTGTCACCCAGAAAGACTTGCCTTAGACTTCTCCTAAGCAACAATAAAAATAACGTCTATTGTGTTTGAGTCATTAGGAAGTTTTGTGCTTATTTGTTGCAGCAGTTAGCTACTTTACTACATTCCTCTTCAGTTCTCATTTTCCTTCTCTATTATAATCAATGACCTTAATACATTTTTGTTGTTGTTGTTGTCATCAAGAAGTCACTGTATCTCAGAATATCTAAAACAAAACTTATAATCTCACCTCCGAGACATTTTTTTGACCTACCTCTCTCTAATAATGACCTCGTTATAGGCCAATATATATAAGCCTCACACAGAGGAGTCGGCTTGACCCTCTCTTTCCCTTTCTGAGATGCAGTCAGTTACCCATTTCTCTACCTTTTCTTTTATGATCCTTCTAGAATTTGACTTTTCCTTTTCAGCACCTCTTATACCATCAGTATCACTAAGAAAGGTATCTCTTTCAAGAGGTGAAGGGGCTTAAATTCAAGTCATGCATCTTGGCACAATGTTGCATCCGCTTGAAGGGATGGTTTTTTCATAGTTTCCATAAAAGTGTCAAAGGAAGGATTTCCTTTCTACCCTGACACAAGTTCCTTGAGAGTGCCAGAAAGCCCTGTGACTGACACACTAATCAAACCTCTAATGCTTCAAGCTGAGGCGATGGTGAGCATCCACAAGTTTACAACATTCTCATCAGTCTCCCCACTTCCAGTCTATCCTTCAAGCCTTTGCTTTATTAATCTTCCCAAAGTATAGATGTTAAGTATTTCTGCTTACGAAGTTCAGTGGCTATTCCTTATCTAACAGAATGAACTTGCAGTCCGTGTATTCAAAGCCTACCATGATCTAAAATCATCTCCCTTCTCTTATCTCCCTTCTCTAGCCTTCTATTATTCTTTCCCATATTTCTCAATGAAAACAACATTGGCCTTTTGGGAAAGAACATTCCTTGTTATACTATAATGTCCTAAGGATTATGGCACATTCAGCCACACTGAGCCTATCTACTCAATGCCACCAGAGCCCTCCAAAAATTTGACAACAAACATGTCCATACATTTTGGAGATGGGAATAGAACTGTTCTTGGTTGAGAACTTCTATACCACCAACAAAAAACAATATTTATTGAGTGTTTATATCTATTATTCCCTTATTCAACCTATAGGTGTTATTTTTCTGATTTTTTAAATGAAAGAACTGGCTCCAGGAAGTGAAAAGACATAATTAAGAATACATAGCTATTGAGAGAAGGAGAATTGGCTACAAAATGTACACTTACATATTATATCCAAACTGAGCTACTTGGCATCCCTAAAATCCTTTGTTCTACTTTGACTTTCCTCATTCTGTTGATTCTGCCTAGAACATCTCCAGATTTCTTTCTAGATATCCCTTTATTTAATCATGACCTTAGTACCATCCCCTTCGGGAACTTTTCTTTGACCACACTAAACCAGGGATCATTTCTGAGTCACTGTGGTGCTTTCTCCTTTGGTCAGCCAGCTTCACAGTCCATTTTGGACTGTGCATACTGCTTCTCTCCCATGTTGGATCATATACTCCCTGAGGACAGAGCAATATTTGTTTCATTGTTGCTTAAAATATCTAGCATACATGTGCCTTGCATGTGCTAAGCATTCTTGAAAAAAGAAAAGAAAAGAAAAGAGGCCCAGTGATATGACAGAATGGGAAAATCATGGACTTTAGAGTTACTTTCACATCCAGGATATATCACCTGCAGCCATTGGCCTTGCACTTGTAATAGAATCTCCCCAAGCTTCAGTTTACCATCTCTAGAATGATTGACTCCAACTGATTAAAATGAATAGATAAGAATATATAAAATACATAAAATATTGAACACATTATAGGACAAGTGATAGGACAAATGATATTAGAAGTAATAACAAAAACAATTAAATATTAGGCCTTAAAAAATTAACACAAACATTTTTCAATACTGACCTAGACTAGACATTTTCCAGGAAGTCCAGGACTGCATTATCTCTTTCTGACCATGCCTGGGGCTGGTGTTTATTAAATGGTTTTGGCTTGAATGCTCCCTTTTCCCACACTATTGAGGTTGGTTCTGAGCCTGGGAAAGCTTAGGAAGATAGAGAAAGATTTCCCTAATATTCCCTATTAAGCTTCTGTGCAAACCTGGTTCTCGAGACACAGGCAGGGTTGTGAGAAGAAAGGGTATGCTCATTCTGATCCTTTCTCACAGGAATTTCACTAGAGCATTGCACATCTCATTGTAATTCTGCAAAATTGTAATATTAATCCATCTGTCCATCCATCCATCTGACTACTATTTGACATTTTTAAGTTTCACTTATGTACCTATATCATCCCAGGAACTGGGAAATACAGTGAGGAGAAAGACATGTTCCTCATCTCAAGAACATCACAGTTAAAGCGGCAAAGGAGAGATGAACCTAATAAAATGAACACTGTCATCAACTGAAAAAGCATATACAAAATTCAAACTCTCCTTGAATCTTGATTCCTCTGTTAGCATTGAGGACTATTTATACTGTTTAAAATAACTCATAAAACAGCCTGTTTTTTCTAATAATATTAAAGCAAAACAGGACCATTCATTACAAAGGCTAATCCAATTGTGAAGTTAGAGGGAATAGTCCACATGAGGCCACCCTTATTTCTGATATCATTTGCAAGTTTCAGAGATCCTTGAAACTGTTCATAGTTTGATAATTCACCAGAAAAGATCACAGAACTCACTAAAAGCTGTTATTCTCATGGTTATGGCTTATTACAAGGAAAAAATACAGATTAAAATCAGCCAAAGGAAGAGAGACACAGGATAGAGTCCAGGACTGAACCAAACATGGATCTTCCCCATGGGGATAGGAGAGCATTACTTCCCCAACAACAACACTGCGTACTGCCAAATGTAAATCTATCCCCACGATATTGGTGTCCAGAGTTTTTTTTGTCAGGGCTCCATCATGTAAGGATGATTTTGCCCACATGGTTGATTTCAGTCTCCAGTCTCTACAAAGTTCAACTGACACCACATGATCCAAAGCTTTTACTCTGAATGCATTTTTAATGTCTGGTGTGGCCAGCCCCTATTCTAAATTACATTAATACACTATTTAGTGTCACTCAAGGGTGTAGACAAAGACACTTGTGCCAGGCATGATGTTCCCAGGGCCCAAAGATTCCTCTGAGTAACCAATGACAAAGGCCAGACCTCTCTATGGGCAGGGCTGAAGTCTTTACTACAGATCTATTTGCAGTGTTTTTAATGAGAAACACCTCACAATTTATAGTAATTTTAAATTTTTATTGTCTACCCTAATCATCTATCTAAATGGGTTTTGGGAGTTTTGCTCAAAGGTTCAGAATGAAGTTAGTAAGATGAGTTTAGTGGATTATCAGATATATTAATTAAAATGTTATTTGTAAATAGTAAAAACCTGCTGGTTTTGGTTTAAGCAAAAAAAATCAATCAATCAATCAATCAATCCTGGGATTTATTTTGAGGATTAGGGTAGTTCATGAAATTCAAAGCCAAGAAGCTATCCTTTCTTCTCTTCTTCATGTATGTGCTTTTTTCTTCTTCTAGTTTGGAAAAAAATTGGTCACTCCAAGATTCAGGATACACATAATTTAACTTTTGAGTTTTGAGAACCTGATCATTTCTCTCATGGCCTTGATTCCAAATTTCTGCCAGAAAGAATCTGAAACACTCAACTTGGAGGAGTTATTTACCTCTGGCTGATCAGCTATAACCAGTGATATGGGGCCACAAAGCATAAATATGTGGCTAGTTGTCCAGAGAAATATGGCAGGGTAGATATCCTACTATCTGTTGACTATTGAGATCCACATTGACTACAAGGGAAGATCATTCATTAAATGGAATGTGGAGAAAGGTTTATGATAACTTAAAAGAAAGCTAGGTAGACTAATGGTTAAATCTTGAGATTTCAAGAAAGCTGATTATAGTTCTATTTTGTGGAACATTTATAGTACCATGTTATGTTGGACTGTGCATTATGGTGAAAAAGACATGACATTTGGATACAGAGGAACCCCATCTCAGTCTCTTACTAATGTTGAAGTTAATTATCTTTTTGGAGTCTTTGTTAACTTATTTATCAAATAGGGAAATTCCCAACTCATGAGGTTGCAATGAATAACAAATGAGATCATGTATGTGAAAACACTTCCTAAAATGTTAACCACACATTAATTATTATCTTTTGAAAATAATCCAAAGATTTTTCTATTTTGTATATTTGAGAAAATATATACTTTCAATGAGTCTATTGAGTCTTTTGAACTCAGAATTGTTTATGGATCTAGGTGTACAGATTTATCACCCCAAAAAGTATTTCTTAGGGAGCAAGAATTATCCAACCATATCCTCATCAAACCAGATGACTGATTATTTTAACAATGAGGATATGGTGAATTAGTAGTATTGCAACATATTTCAAAAAATTTCTTTAAAATCTCAGAATTCTTTAATTCAATTCAAAAATGTTGAGTGGTCATTATGTGCAAAAATTTTTATTTTTTTTTAAGAAGAAAGAAGCAAATTCATTTAATACCATGATCTGGAAGATTTGTTTACTTCTTTAATACCTTTTTCTGATATGTTATAAATTTTAGGCATAATTGCTTTACCAAACAGTTACTGATTTCTTTAATGAAATGATTCACTTTCCCTGTGTTGCCTGGGTAACAAATGAAACTGCTATAGTTTCTCTCACTGTGGTGTATCTAGCAATTAAAATAAATGACTATAAGCACCAAGTCTACTCATGAGAGGATGTCCTACCTTTCCCAGGGTTCTTCTCCCAATGATAACTCTGAGATCATCCTAGGAAGTTTTAAACTATCCAATAGGCCTGTCCTAGTCACTGTCGTCACAGTGGGAGAACAGGAGAGCTTTGGAGTTGCTCTGAACTGCCACTGAAACACAGATATATTGGTCTATAAGGTGCTATCTTCATTACTTACTGAGGAAAAAAATTCCTCAGTGGTGATAGTCACCACTACATGACTATCCCACTCATGGTTTCTCTAGATATGAGGGAAATAAAGAAAATCTGGTTCTCCTATGCTACCCTCACCTGTCCTAGCTGCATGCTCACATAGCTTGGCTCAGGCCAAGCACACTGGTCTGAAGGCTTTCCAGCTTCAGTAACAAGCTGTGTCATTTCTCTCTGAAACCTTCACATCCCAGCACCGGAATGTGTGACACTCAGTGCAGAGGAGAAACTCCATCTTGTCACAGAGATAGAGAAGACACTTCATTTATTAGAGACAGTTTGGAAGACAAATATTTAATATTATGCCCTATGGTTTAAAGCTAAAATAACTCTCCCATCTCATTTACAACTAACCAAGTCTGTGCTATACTATTCCTCTTTATTATTACTCATATCCTTATTTTCTCTTTGTAACTGTGATCACACAATGCTTGGGACAGCTTGGTTACATAAAGAAGATAACAAATTCGATGAAGAAACTCAGAAACGGAAAGCTGACAAACAGAATAAACAAGTTTATCATATTTCCAAAGGGAGAACATGACGAGTTTGCCAAGGGGACTGCAGAATTTACTAACTTCAGGCTATGTGAGTGTGTAAAATAGTTTCTAGGAATTTCGGTCACTTCCTCACATAACACTGCTAAGTTACAGAGGGATCAGACAAATAAACACAACATTGACAAATAACTCCAAACACATTTATGGGCCATTGGTGTTATCCACCATCTTTGATTGTCCCTCACTTCAATGTATTCTTTATTTCCTAATAGAAGAATATCATGTATGTTTATTATTTAAATCAGGCAGATTTCCTCTGAAGACTACATTTTCACATGTCTTCATTGATACAATGAATAATGGTTTATTTCAAAGCTGCCAAAACAAAGCACAAGTAAAAAATCATAAAAAAGGTATTAATCATATTAATCATATTACCCTCTATGTCTTAGACTTATTTGGATTAAGGGTTCTCTGTGTAAAAACTTACTTTGATTTTAAGTTTGGTGCAGTTACTGATGCATTACAACTCTTTAGCAGCCCTGAAAGACTGATAAAACAATACCAGGGCTTAATTTGCTTTTTCTGGAATTCTTTAAATTTTAAGTGCATCTCCTTTTCAACCTGGATGTCAATAGTTTGGGAATCAAGTTGTGGCAATGCCTCATTAGTGAAACTTCTCTAATAAATGTGAAATTAAAAATAAGAAAAACACAAATTTAAACTACAAAATTAAAGCGAAGAGATTGTTTTATTGTCTTTACTTCATATCTCTAGGCCTTTCCACCCAGAAAGAGAAGGACATTCCCCGGGGCCAATAAGGTAAGGTATTTGGTTTGTACATCTCTGCCTTGAATGTATCAACCACAGTTCTCCTCTGATAGGATTTTACACTCATTATTCATATTATCCATATAAATAGGATAGGAAGGTAGGTAGAAGTAAGTTCTTTATGCATATGGTAAAATAAGTAAATTGAGGCCTATGTTTACACAAAGTTCACCTTAGTTTTGAAGAGCAATTTAATAGATTTCTTTAACCATCATGCTTTGGGGGAAGTAGACAGCCTGTGTCCAAGATTAGTCATGAGCAATGGAAGGAAGAAGGGAAAGTGATCTTAATGAAGACTTCTGCCTTTCCCTGGTGTATATTCTGTCTTCAGCTCTGAGAAAACAAATTTATATCATCTCTTCTGTCATCAAACTTTCAACTCCACCTTCCCATTCTTTGCTATCAGCTGGTGACCTCACTTATTATTTCCCTGAGAAAACAGAGGCATTCAGAAGAGAATGACCTCATCTCCCATCACTAAATTGACCAACCTTTACATATGCTTGCATGTCACCTTCCCTCCTGTTACAGTGATGAGCTCCATGCTCCTATAAGTCCTCTTGTTCCATTCCTTCCCCAGAAACTGTCATCTCCTCTCTCTTACATCATTATTTTATCTTTCTCTAGTAGATTATTCCCATGGGCTTCAAGTGTAATAGCTCCTGTCTTAAATAAAAACGAATCCTCCCCTGACCCTACACACAACTCCAACCTTTTTGTTGTTGTTGTTGTTGTTGTTGTTCTTAAAAAAAAAAAATCCTGGGATGACTCATGTATACTCAATATATTTTAATATTTTGAACCCACTTTAATCAGATTTTTACCACCATTATCTCACAGAAACTGTACTTGTCAATGGAACCACTGGCTTCCAACTTGCCAAGCCACTGGTCAGTTCTCTGCACTATCCTCTACCCTTGTCTTGGTTGTGCACTCAGCAGTATGTGGCACTGTTGATGGCTCTGTCCTTGGAACACTTTTTCCCTTCAGTACCTGTGACATTGCTTTCTTGATATTTGTAACTTCACTACTCCTTCCACTATATCAGCTCTTCTTCCCTAACTTGATCTCTAAAGGTTGGCTCATCTTAGGTTGTAGACGTCACCCTCTTTCTTCTTTTTCTCCTCCTCCCCCTCCTCCTCTTCCTTCTTCTTCTCCTTCTCCTTCATCTTCTTCCTCTTCTTTTCTTTTCTTTCTTTCTTTCTTCCTTCTTCTTCTTCTTCCTTTTTTGGGAGAAAGAAGACATGCATGGGGGATTGAGGGATCAGAGAGGAGGGAGAGGGAGAGAGAGAATCTTTTTTTTTTCTTAAGATTTTATTTATTTATTTGACAGAGATCACAAGTAGGCAGAGAGGCAGGCAGAGAGAGAGAGAGAGAGGAGGAAGCAGGCTCCCCACTGAGCAGAGAACCTGACGCGGGGCTCGATTCCAGGACCCTGGGATCACGACCCGAGCAGAAGGCAGAGGGCTTAAACCACTGAGCCACCCAGGCGTCCCGAGAGAGAGAATCTTAAGCAGACTCCATGCCCAGCATAACCCTGACTCGGGGCTGGATCTCATGACCTTGAGATCTTGACCTGAGTTGAAATTAAGAATTGGCCCCGAGCCACACAGGTGCTCCTCCATTTGCCTTTATTTACACACCTTTCCTAATGAATGATCTTCTGTGTGATCATTTACAATACCTCGGTTTGCTCAACTTTATATTCTTCAGCTACAACCTTCTTCCTGATAGTCTGATGTTTGTATGTAAACTGGTTATTTTAAATTTTCCACTTGGATGTCTAATAGACATCTCCAGTATAATATGTCCAAAGTAGAATTCTTTTTATTCCCACCCAAACAGAATACTTCCAATTTCTCCAACTGAATAAGTGGTATTATATTTTGCTTAAGTCCTCAAGCCAGGAATCATAGTAGATTTCTCTCTTTTCTCCATACTCCACATGCAATCCACCTTCATCTGCCTTGCAATGTATCTTGAATCTGACCACTTTCCTTTGTTGTCACTGCTTCCACCTTTTTTAGAAAAATTGACTGTCATTTTATATCTGGACTCCAATCATGACCTCCTAACCAGACTTCTTATTTTCCTCTGTAGTATCCTTATCACCAATTTTTCACTGGTTCCCATTCAGAAATCTATTTCTCTATATTATCAGACCCTTGAAAAACTATCCTACCACTTTCTCCTTGGTTCTTTCCACTTAAGCCATGTTTGCCTTCTTGACGTTATTCAAACCATCAGTGCTCCTTCCTGCCCTTGAGTATTTGGAGAACTATTCCCTCAGTGTAGAATGCTGTTCTCTCTCTCTCCTTCACATAATTCAGGTCTCTGCTCAGACACTACCTTTTCAAAGAGAACTTCCCTGATTGCATGACTAAAAATGTCATCATCCTTCTCACCTGCTGTTCTCTTTCCCCATGCCCATTTTATTTTTTTCATAGCCCTTATCACATTTGACTTTGCTACTTAGTAATTTTGGTTGTTATTTTTCTGTCTTTGTCCATAAAACGTCCATTCATTGTTCTGTTTGCTGCATTCTCTTTTTCTTAAAACAAATTCTTCTTTGGGTATCTGGGACACCACTCTTTTGGTATTTCTGAGCTCTTCCCCAGCCTGATTTCAGACATCCTACTGCATAATGCCAACAAAATGGTACTGGACTAAGGAATGGGAAGATGCTAGGCTGGAAGGATTGGAGGATTATTTGAGCTGCTCAGGGAAATCAGAGTGGCTATCAGCAAATCTCAAGGTATGGAGGGCTAAGCTAGGGCCAAAGTAAGGTCAGATTTGCAGCTGGGAGTTCTCCCAAGAGAAACAACAAAATTGGATATTCAGTGATGGTTTTAAAGTGGAGTGACTCAAGTTTTCCCAGCTCTGTTCTGGAGCAATCCTTCCTGATCTTAAAGGCTACATGCTCTAGGAGTACATAAGGTTCTCAGATGAAGCCAATTACTTTTATTTTCCTATATATCTTTTTTGTCATCTTCTCTCCCTCTGTTATCTGTCCTTTCACTTTGTAAGGCTTAATTTTAGTAAATAAGAGCAGTAATGCATCATAGAATAGAATATGTATGACAAACTTTTAATGCAAGAACCCAGGAACAAAATGATGAGTAAAAATAGACTTTCCTGGATCTCACAGACTAGTGCAAGAGATAAAATGTAATCTCATATGTGCATACACACACACACACACACACACACACATGGATACGAGTTATGGAAAGAAAGAATGACTATACAATAAAATCATTCAATAACCTGGATATCTGTGATAGTTTCCCAAGAGCTCATACTGGAAGATTGAGTAAAAGCTAATAACTAATTTGCGTCACATTGCTCTCCATTTATAAGTTGGTACTCCTGTCTGTGCAGAACCAGAAGTTGAGGTATTTCCCCTTCAAGTTATTTCTTAATATTTACCAATAGAGTTGGCAACTGTGGATCTAAGGTCAAGTCCGGCCAAGTAGCAGATGAAGGACTGGGAAGGGTGGAGTCTCTAGAGTTTGTAAGTTATCAAATTGATAAAAATGTTTAAAAGTTTAAGTTCCAGTTTCTATGGAGACAAAATGCCATATTAGAAGTTATATTTTGTGTTTTGTAGCCTGAGGCCATTTATTCTCCAGAGAAGACCCAGGGAAAAAAGTGTCATATAACACCTTCCTGGTACTATGGCAGACATCACTATTTATAGTCTTGTTTCTTTCTGAGCCACCCTGGCTCAGAATCCTTTTCAAGAATGTCTTCTGGGAATCTTCCTCCAACCAGTTGCTATTGACATGAAAGATAAATTCTATTTACTAATGTGACTCTGGGTGGTATATATGCCAGTAGTAGTATTTATTAATAAACTCAGTGTCTGGATGTATCATGTTTTGGTGAAGTTATGGTGTCCCAACAACCAGATCCTGAGACTCAATGATAAAAAAAGAGATTTGACATCCTAGAGCAATAATTTTTAAACTTCAAAAGAACATCTTATACTTTTTTTTCTAATAAAAAATTTTAGAAGTGGTATTGAATCATAACTGTAACATACAAACCATATAACACAGGAATTAGCGGGTTTGCAGCTAAATATGAAGCCCCAAACACTTTTTTCCCTATAGAAAATGCTGAGGCATTCTATGGAATTCTACTTCTCATGATAAACATTCTGAAAACCACTGTCTCTGAGGTTTGTCTTCTCATGATTTTTTAATCATAATTCATAGTTCTGGAGCTCATGAATTATAGGATTCAAGCTAAACTGTCAGTCTTAAGCTAGGGTCTTCAAAGATTTCAAGGATGGCTTTGATCTGAAATGTCCTCATGTCTCACATCTTGGTCAATAAAGCCATTTAGCCACAAATCAATCAAGATGAAGATATAACAGTTTGGATCATGGACATTCTTTAAAAATCTAATAAAATCTATTGAACTTCCTTTTAAAAATGTATACACAAATACAGATACAGATCCAAGTCCAAGGAGTCTATGGACTTTCAGAAGCCCCATGCAAGAAAGTCCTGACTTAAAGATAGAGTCTGGGAGATTGAGTTCACTGGGCATCTACAGAAAAGGGGGGTTTAGCTTAGATGCAATCAGGAGTATTAGACCAGACCAAGAATTCTTCATATAATAATATTAAAAATTTCTCATCTTTTAAAGGACCAGTGCTTATCAGGGAAGGTCCTGAAATGTTCTTAATGTCCAAAATATAAATAGGAATTTGTCTTTAGTGTTGCTCCCTCTCTTCTCTGCAGTCATCCCCATTAAAAGTTATTCTTAAAGGAACTCAGAAAATATACAATGAGATGACGATAAGAAATTGCAATTCTGCTTGGTAATTGAGCTTGTATTAGATTCAAAGGCAAAGTTGGATCAACAAGAACATGGCCCCACTCACCTGTTCATAAATGCTATCCTGTGCTGGTCCACCAGGAGAACTTTATCCCAGTGAGATGAGATGGCATCCTCTAAGACTGAGCTCCGGCTTCTTCTTCTTCTTCTTTTTTTCCTTCTAATTTTTATTTATTTTCTTTTTAATTTCTTTTCAGTGATACAGAATGCATTGTGTATGCACCATACCCAGGGCTCCATGCAATACATGCCCTCCATAATAACCACCACCAGGCTCACACAATTTCCCACCCACCTCCCCTTTAAAACCCTCAGTTTGTTTCTCAGAGTCCCCAGTCTCTCATGGTTCATTTTCCTTTCCGATTTCCCCCAACTCCCTTCTCCTCTCCATCTTTCCATGTCCTCCGTGTTATTCCTTATGCTTCACAAGTAAGCAAAACCATATGATAATTGACTCTCTCTGCTTCATTCAGCATACTCTCTTCCAGTCCCGTCCATGTTGATACAAAAGTTGGGTATTCATCCTTTATGATGGAGGCATAATACTCCATAGTGTATATGGACCACATCTTCTTTATCCATTCGTCCATTGAAGGGCATCTTGGTTCTTTACACAGTTTGGTGACTATGGCCATTGCTGCTAATGGACACTGGGGTACAGATGGCCCTTCTTTTCACTATATCTGTATCTTTGGGGGTAAATACCCAGTAGTGCTATTGCAGGGTCATAGAGTAGCTCTATTTTTAATTTCTTAAGGAATTTCCACACTGTTTTCCAAAGTGGCTGTACCAACTTGCATTCCTACCAACAGTGTAAGAGGGTTCCCCTTTCTGCAAATCCTATCCAACACATGTTGTTTATTGTCTTGTTAATTTTGGCCATTCTAACTGGTGTGGTATCTCAATGTGTTTTTTTTTTTTTATTTCTTATTTTTTTATAAACATATATTTTTATCCCCAGGGGAACAGGTCTGTGAATCACCAGGTTTACACACTTCACAGCACTCACCAAAGCACACACCCTCCCCAATGTCCATAATCCCACCCCCTTCTCCCAACCCCCCTCCCCCCAGCAACCCTCAGTTTGTTTTGTGAGATTAAGAGTCACTTATGGTTTGTCTCCCTCCCAATTCCATCTTGTTTCATTGATTCTCTTCTACCCACTTAAGCCCCCATGTTGCATCACCACTTCCTCATATCAGGGAGATCATATGATAGTTGTCTTTCTCTGCTTGACTTATTTCGCTAAGTCAATGCGGTTTTGATTTGAATCTCCATCCACTGAAAGTGAAGGGATGGAGAAGCATCTTTTATGCCAATGGGTCTCAAAAGAAGGCTGGGGTAGCAAACTCTGGCCTCTTGAGAGTTGCTAAATTCTTCAGGATTTGAACACTTTTCTATGCTTTTATCACCAAGGGCTAGTTTTGTAACCTACTAGAAAGATCATGAGTTGTGAAACCACCCAAAATTGAACACCTGTGCTTTTAAGTTCTGATTCTCTTTGATGGGAGTAGTCTTGACCCTCTTCTTCTATCCAGAGAGTAGTCATGAGTTACTTCATCTAGTAATGCCAGTGTTGGTCAAATAGCCTGCATTAGTCAGTAATTGGCTGATGGGTTCTTTGAGAGGTTGGATCAGGAACTCCAGTTGCGGTTTGGTGAATAAACTTAGGGGCACGATCAAGAGATCCCCAAAGGAATAAGAGTGGTCAAAAGAGAGAGACAGGTTATTGCTAATAAGGAACCAATAATAGAAATAAAGGTGCTCCTTCCCTACATAAATAGTCCCTTATGGAGAAACTTAGAGATGAATGGCATGTCAAGGAGACAGGGAGGAACTTCCCCAGACATGGAATCGTGGTAAAATACTGGTAAAGCCATGTAAGCCATGAAGTAAAGGCTGAGATATGGTCCAAAAAAAAATTTTTTTTTTTGCTGATGCCTATTGTTGGTCAGCAGAGTGCCTCAGCACAGTTTGCTTCAGCATCAGATTGTTTTGCTCAACCAACTGGCTTAGCATTTCCAGAGAACTTCTTGGCTATCTCTGCACCTGGTTTTAAATGGACCATTTCTTGGCAGACTCAGGTTCCCCACTGACACCATAGCACTTGAGACTTTTGGGAATCAACTTGAAGAGAAGATTGGAGCCCCCTAGAGAAAGAAACCCTTGGACATATACCCAAGGAGTTAAATAACAGAAGCAAGAGAGAAAACTGGAAGTTACTGTAACTTCATTTACAGCAGTTAAAAGGCTTTAGGTATCAAAGGAAGAAAAAAAAGGGGGAGAATGTAAATTTGAAGTTAGAAGACCAGAGAATAAAAATCTACAATTTGAAGGGTTAGTAAGATGCTTATTATGTACAGTTCTTCAAATTGCGATATACAAAATGCAGTAAAGAAAAAGTTAACCATTTTTTAACCTTAACTTTTTAGTAAAATCATGTTTCCACTGAGAAAACATATTTAGTGGGAAAGAGGTCATGTCTGTGTCAGTTATGGAAAATTTTATTTGCTTGGAACAAAACACCCCAAGGTACCACTCTCTACCCTGTGGCAACTTGCCTTAATTTTATAGCAATCTGCCCTTAAGGAAGTCAACCTGGGAATGGTGCTTTTCAACTTTCAAATATTCATGCACTCTTTGTTAAATGAACATCTGCTGCCCTCAGGACTGCCTGTAAAATCACTGGGAGCCTAGTACAAAATGAAAATGTCAGGCCCCTTGTTCAAAAAACAATAAAAAAAAATGTTTTCCTTTTTTCCCAAGATGTTTCAACATGCCTTGGTTTCTTTGTTATTTAACACCAACCTATCTGGGCAAAAGTGGATCTTCACTGGCACAAGAGGAAGTCCTACCCTTCCTAACTCATGCTTAGCCCTCCACTTTAGGACAAGACAGGCTACATTTGCTGGGCAGGATTGGGGGAAGTGTGAGGGTAGGGTGTTAGGTAGCTAACAATCTCTCCTGGGGAGGGAGAAGGGAGAGGCAGCAGGAGGAGGCTCCAAGTTTCTGGTTCACTCTCCATTCTTCTATTGTACTTCATTTACAAAACACAAATTCAAAGATAAAATTACTAAGTACTTAAAGGTGGCAATTGCGGATCCTTGAGCCCTAGTGCTGGAGGGGACAGAGTGAGTTCCTTATGAGTCAAAGTTGTGGGGCTCCACTAGTCCAATTCTTACAGAGCTGTCCCCTGCCCCCAAGCCATCCTAAATTCGGAGATATTCTTCTTAGTTGAAAATTGCTTTGTCATAAGGCAGTGTAATGTGTTGCTAATGGGTTGGTAATCAAAACCATCTCAGGAACTCCTCACAAATAAAGATTCCTGGGTCACAGTGCAGAGATTTCTCCTGGTTTGTATATTCATTCCTTCACATATTTATTGACACCTACTGGGTCCCAGGCCTTGTGGTAGGTGTTATGAACAAGATGGAGAAGACAATAGTCAACATCTCTGTCATCATCCCTTCATGATGCATAGGGAGAGATTGAATTTACAGAAGTAATAAAAATCTAACTACAGATTATAAAAAGGGAGAAGGAAATGAACTAAGGAGAATCCTGAAGAGGGTTCCTAGAGGGGAAGACAGATGGTACTCCAAGGCTGAGTGGGTCATTCCAGAATATTTATTTCTAAGAACTTTCTCAGCCAATTCTAACTACTAATCAGGTTTGGATTTAACTAAAAGTCCAATCGCTGCCTATCCTCACCATGCTAGAGGAACTTGGCAAATCTGCTTCTATATAGAAGACAAAATGAAATCACAGAATAATCTTATAATAATGAATATAGTTTTCCATATCACAAATTCTATCTTATCTTTTAGCTACGAATCTGCAAATCTATTAATCTTCCAAATACAGTGATGTCATATTTCATAAGCACCCAACAAGTACATTATGGGCCCAGGCAAGGTTGTAGTGTGTGACAGAAACATTACCCAAAAAAACATATCTCTTAATTCCCAGTCTGTAACAGACCACAGATGTCATCACATGTTTCCAACACTTAATACTGAACAAGAAACATCCTTATTTCCTTCATAGAATTACTTAAATCTGTCACAAGGTAATTAATGGATGCTGTGGCAAATCAGTCAAGTTGATAATAGTGATTTTTTTTTAATACAAAAAGTTGTGGGAGACAGTGTAGTTTTTCAAAATGCATAACTATACCTCAAATGCATGCCTCAATTGGTCCCTTCTTCTGTTTTATTATTTTTCTTATTAGAGTTTCACAACTATACCAGAACATGGGTAATCACACCTCAAAGTCAGCTGGGAGCCTGCTTCTCCCTCTGCCTGCCCACCTACTCTGCCTCTCTCTCTCATATGAGCTTCCTCTCTCTCTCTCTCTGATAAATAAATAAGAATCTTAAAAAAAGAGAGACACCTAACATACCAGTACACAAAAAGGTCAAAAGTAAAAAAAAAAAAAAAAAAAAAAAAAGGAAAAGATATACTAAACCAATATCTGCCAAAATAATCAAAGAGTAGATAGAGAGATAGATGATAGGCCAGTCAAATAGACTTTGAGGTGAAAGTTACCAGTCATAAAGAGGACTGCTACAAGATGATAAAAATTTAATTGATCAATTGTAACCTGTATAGACTTTGTAGCATGGCTTCAAAATGCGTAAGGTCCTAATGGAACAATCCACAATAAGAGTATAATAGGTATAACCTTCTCTTAGTAGCTGATGAATCAAGCAGCAATTTTTTATTAGTATATGAAAATTTGGATAATGTTATTAACAAACTTGACATGAAAGATAAATAACCCTAAATGAGAGATTACATCTCAGTTTCGATCATATGAGGAGCAGTTGTCAAAACACCCCACCCTCAGACAGAATTTCATAGAATTTTTATCATCTAGACCATTTTACAGTAAGTTAAACATCTATAATAGAGATGTAGAAAAAACTAATACCTTTGAAAATTAATTTTAAACAGGCTTTCTAAATAATTGATAGTTAAAAAATGAATAATAGTAAATACACATCCACATTGCAAGATCTAACTGAAGCATATTTTATAGTGAATTTATGGTTCCAAATGCTTATACTAGAAAAGAAGAAAGCTGAAAATAAATGAGCTAAGCAGCTTAGAAGTTAGAAGAACAACAAAATAAACACAAAGAAAGTAGAAGGAAGGAAACTATAAAGATAAGAGTGAAAATTAATCAAATGGAAAACAAATATACAGTAGAGAGAATCAGCTAAGGCAAAAGGTCAGTTTTGGAAAAAAATGAATAGACATTTTTAGGCTCCAAGAAAAGATGAAACAGTACAAATAAACACCATTAGAAATAAAAAAGAAGACAACTATAGTACTGCAAAGACTAAGAAGATAAAATTGTAGAATAATACTTTCCAAAATATGCAAAAACAGCTCAAAAAACTTAGAAAAACTACAACTTAACTACCAATTCAAGAAGAAATAAAATGTGTTTATCTGTTAAATAAATTTAATCGAAGTTAGAAATGTATTCACATAAAAGCCAATTCCAGATTGTTTTAGAGCTAATTTAATTCAAAGAGTTAAGAAATGCAATTTTATTTTTACTCCAGTGTTTCTGGAGAATCAAAAAGAGGAATACACGATCCTCAACTGTCTTTATTATTTTTTTTTTTTTTGGTGAAAATGGTATAACTTCATTACTTAAAATAGATAAGGAAATGAAATGAAAAATCACAGGCTAATCTCACTTCTGATCATAGATACAAAATATGAAACAAAAAATTACCAAGCTAAATAAAAAATTAGGTCAAGTTTGAGCTGCGTTGTTGTGGGAATAAAAGGATTATTGGACATTAAAACTACTCATATTAAGAGATGAAAGGAGGACACCTTCTCAAAAGATGCATAAGTTTTAAAATATTTAACACTTCCCATGACAAGGATGTAGAAAACTTCTGAATACATTGGTTAGGAAGGTGTCCCAGAGTGGGTTCCCCTACCAGCAGACACAGAGAGAGAGGTTCCAGAGAAGAGTATTTGGGTAATGATCCCAGGAAACTTGGGTGAACCCCACAAAGACTGAGCAAAACAAGCGTCTGTCATCTATCTATTATCTATCTATCATCTATCTATCTATCATCTATCTCTCTATCTATCTATATATCTACCATTTCAGATATGTATATATAGGCATTTATGGAAACTTTACAATTTGGCCAAATAGCATCGTGTATTGCTTAGGGATATCTGTATATAACAGTATAAAGCAATTCAAAAGGATGATGCCCACAAAATTCAGTAAAGTATTCAGCTCTAATGTTCAGTGCATAGGAGATATTCTCTCTCTCTCTTTTTTTTTTAGGATTTTAAAAAATTTATTTATTTGAAAGACAGAGATCACAAGCAAGCAGAAAGACAGGCAGAGAGGGAGGAAGGGAAGCAGGCTCCCCGCTGAGCAGAGAGCCCAATGTGGGGCTTGATCCCAGGACCCTGGGATCATGACCTGAGCCAAAGGCAGAGGCTTAACCCACTGAGCTACCCAGGTGTCCCAGAAGATATTTTTGAGGAAGAGTAAATAAGGGTCTGAACTGTATTAGTGAAGCTCTCTTTCTTAAACTGGTTAGTGATATAAAACATGTTCTTATTATTCTGCAGGCTTTTCTAAAAACAACTTAAAAAGAAAACAAAGAATAAAAATATGCTAACCATACACATCAATATCAAGGAACTAGAGAACAAGGCTAATAATATGCAATAGCGTATAACCAGAAGATTACTAAGAGAGGCAAAGCCTTGGCAGAAGTGATTGTGTGTGCGTGTGCGTGTGTGTGTGTGTGTAGAGCATATGTTATTAACTATAGAAAATATGAGATTTTATAAAGATCATATACTAATACATTTGAAAAATTATAAAAATATAAAATGCTGGAATTGACACTGGAAGACAATTTTTAAAACTTGTCTACATTAATAACCATTAGAGAAATTGAAGTAGTGGAAATATATCCTACAGGTCCCCAGTTATAAACCTCAGGCCCAGAAAGTCTCCAGGTGAGATTTCCTAAGCTGCTCCAGAAAACAGAACACTTGTTCCAGAAAACTAAAACAACTAACTTTTGAAATGAGGTAAATATAAGCCAACTTCAGAACTGGATTAGTATAACAGCAAGAAGGTAAATTATGAGCCTATAAAATTATAAACACAGATAGAAAGCTGCTGATCAAAATATTAGGTAACTAAATGCAAGAAAGCTTTAAGAATACCTTATAATCAAGTGGGGCTTGTCATTGGAATGGAAGAAGCATTTAATATTAGTAAATCTATAATTTGCATATTAATCCTTAGATTATATCAAAATTAAAAATTGCTTTATGCCAAAAGATACAATTCATAGTGGGAGAAGATATTTCTAGTGTATACAGTAGACAAAAGATTATTATCTATAGTATTATTAAAAATCTAAGAAAAAGGGCGCCTGGGTGGTTCAGTCATTAAGTATCTGCCTTTAGCTCAGATCATGATCTCAGGGCCCCGGGATCGAGCCCCACATCCGGCACCGTGCTAGCTAGGTCCATTCAATCTGCTTGTGTTCCCTCTCTCACTATGTCTGTCTCTGTCAAATAAGTAAAATCTTTAAAAATAACTCTAAGAAAAATCATTGATACAGAAAAATAGTAAATAATATATATGGATAAATCACAGAACAGCATTTGTGAGTAGGTAGTTAACATATTAAAAATTCATCCTCACTTGTAATCATGGAAATGCAGGTTGAAACCAGCAAGCTAGCATCACACTGACAAAAATTTTAGAATTTCACAGGTGGGTGAAGATAAAGAGAGGAGTGCTGTCATGTACAGCAGTGGTAGTGTACAATTATGAAGCTACTTTGGAGAGCAATTTTGCAATTCATGGCAAAATTGAAAATACTCATACTGTATGGCCCAGCTATTTTTCTTGTAGCTTTATTCACTAGAAAAACACATCTGTGTGCAGTGCAATATGCAGAAATATGTACATTGCCAACTTGATCGCAAGAGAGAAAAACTGGAACATCAAATAAGGATGTTGATCACTAAAATGTGTTGAATTCAGACAATTTATTCAGCAACCAAAATTAATAACATTGATCTATATATATATCGATATGACTGGAATACAAAATATAATTTTGAATAACAAAGCAATTAGTTAAACGATAGAGGTGTATATCAATATGATGGAGTAAATCACAAGCGTAATATTCTAAAATGCACTAGAAGGACACACACTAAAGTTATGATGGTGGACACTTCCTGGCAGAGGCGAGGAGGAGGTGGGATGGCAATCGTGGTCAGAGGGATCTTCAGTTTTATCTATAATTCTTCAACATTATCCGCTTTGTCCTCTTCGGACTTTTTTTCTATTACCCTCCCTCCTCTTCCTCCTGCCTCTTTTCTTCCTTTTCCCTTTCTCCTTTCCCTTTTTTCCTTCTTTTTCTTTCTTCATTCCCTCCTTCCCTTTTCCCTCTGTCCCTCAGTCCTTTCTCTTCCTTCTTTTCTTTTGATACAGGCTTATATGACTTACCTAGTTTTTTAAAAAGCGCATGTAGAAGTTTTTTGTTTGTTTGGTTTTTGGTTTTTGGTTTTTTGCAGTCAATATAAGCAAATGTTAACAGCTTTCCGTTCTGGATGGTGGGCATATTATTATGTTAGTTCTATTATTCTTTGTATTTTTTTGGTCTTTTAAATGTTATTTTTCAAAATAAAAAAAAATGAAGCCTAGATTTTACCACTGGCAGATATTTTTGGTGAACTACTTTATACTAATTTCTAGAATTAGTTTGCGTTTAGTTATCACTGTTAATTAGGAAAGTTTTATTGTGATATCTATAATTTTTCAAGCATGTCCTGAGAACACTGGATTCTGATGATATTCATAATAGTCATGATCATATTCACGATATTCAGTTACTATTAAGGAAAAGAAAACTAGACATAAAATATATAGGTCAATATGGGAAGTTTTACTCTTTCTGAATACCAGAAATGAGAATGTATTCTCAGGGATAGAGGGAATGAGCTCAGAATTTTTTAAAGGAATCTTTAACTGGCCTTGAAATAAAAGTGTATACATTAGTTCTCTGATAAAAAATAAAATTCTTGGGTGCCTGGGTGGTTCAGTTGGTTAAGCTACTGCTTTCAGCTCAGGTCATGATACTGGAGTCCTGGGATAGAGTCCCACATCTGGGTCCCTGCTTGGCAGGGAGTCTGTTTCTCCCGCTGACCTCTCTCCTCTTGTGCTCTCTCTTTCACATACTCTTTCTCAAATAAATAAATAAAATCTTAAAAAAAAATTAACTTCTCCAGAATGGACATGGTCATGGATAACCTTGGTAATATTCAATGCATGCAAGATTTTTTGTGACCAGAATCAGAGTGAAAATCAACTCCACCAGGATAATATCTTGACTTGACAGTGACATCATTTTCTTTTGAAGAACCACAGTAGCTCTCATGTATAGTAAGTATTGCATATTGCTGAAAATGATATTCATGGTGTTACATGACTTGACAGGTGACCGGTATTAAAATTGCTTTTATTTTTCCTAAACACAAAATACCCATCTGACTTTGATTTCCAAAATGGCTTGGCACTATTCATTCTAGAATGTTTTTGTTGAAAAATTTTTTTATTCCATTTGGACAGTTGTTTGCTGGTGATGCTCCTATCATCAGAAGAAAAGTAAGGATGAGATTCTAAAGGTCTTAAAGCCAGGAAAACCAGGGACGGGCATAAAATAGGTCTGGCTGTGCAACAGCTAGATCAACACATAGAGGATAGACTTTGGATCTGGAAGACAACCTGTGTTGAGCTTCTGGATGTGCGTTCAGTCTTCTTTCAGCCACTTTGATCTCATTTGTGTAGCATGAATAATTTTAAGCTCTCTTGTGGTTGTGGTTCCTTTGAAGATTAATGAAATAATGGGTATAAAATGCTAATTGTTATTATAGGGGTTATTTATCACAATGACACTTTGTCAGTTTCTCTCTAATTTCACTTCCTTGTGCAGCAGTATCTATTCTTTTCATCCGAATTTTATAGCATTTTCCCTTTATGATTTCCTACCTATATTATAAGCTTTTGTTCTATTATTAACTTTCTGCCTCTCAAATCCTTTGTGGAATATAAAATATAAAGAAAATTATAATTTTTATTATTTATTAATAACTATAACCACCTGATTTAGATCCCTTGTGAACAAGAGTGAATGTGGGCCAATTAAGTCATTCAATTTATCATGAATATATGTGTTCCTTTCCCAAACAGATGTAGGGGGTTTGGAAGAAAGAATCATATCTTTCATGTCTTACAATTTCCCACAGTGCGCAGAGTGGTGGTTTGGTATGTTCTAAATTCTGACATTCAACAAACCACAAACAAATTATACTTAATTGCTTTAGTAATAAAATATTACAACCTTAAACCTATTACTTGCCTGTATTACACCTTACAAAAAATATATGATCTATTTATAAATGTTTCTACTAGGAGTTACATCACTCGTCCCTGCCACCCCCTCCCCACTCCAAGGATTTAAACTTGTATTTTTATCTCCAAAAAACTCTTTCATTATTCTGGACACAGGCTTTAGGATGTTATACTACTACAGGTTAAAAAGTACAATAAAAAGAAATGTTCTAGTTATGTGATACTCTGGTGCTGCTTTTGACGTAGAAATGCAGTGTTAAAAATCCAAACAATGGTTTTTATTACTCAGTTTAAGTGGCATTATTTAAACACTTAACTGTATAAATATGTGGTTGATATTTCTGAAAACACTAGTCAAAGCTAATATACATAGTGTTTTCAGACACTCTTCACTTGAATAAGGTTCTTTATCTGGCTACATTTCACTCCATATTAATAGAAGCTGAATTATGAAGAAATTCTGAGTCAAATATACAAATATATTTTAGTTTTTAAAAAGTGAATATGTACCTTGTATATGAACCAATGTTATAACTGAAGAAAGTAGTTCTAGATTAAGGATAGGCCCAAAAATCTTCAATGTGCTTATATTTTTAAATCACATATAAACCAAGAGGATTTGCCAACATTGAAAATTTAGAGTTTTGTGAGGCCCTGGACATTTGGGCATTTTTCGCACCCTATCTGAGTCATGTTAGTTGACATGTCCAAGTTTGAAATGACTTTGAATTACAGATTTTTTCCCACTCTGTTTCAGACTTTAGCTGAGTCCAAATTGGCTTGAAATCTAACTTGGTAAAGTTGAAAAATAGGCTTAAAAATAAACTTTATAAAGATAAAAAATACTTTTCACCTTCAATAATTTTTAAGGAATCTGGAATTTCAAGTTTGAGGTTTGACTAGCTTTATCTTTTTTTTTTTTAACTTGAATTTTGAGTTTAGAGATCCAACATTTGATACGAACTTCTATGTATAGTCTTTGTTTTTTCACTGAAAATCTATGATAAAGAAAAGAAAAAAATAATAAACATTAAAAGCAAACTTTCAGTAGGATAAAATTGACCTAAATATTCCATTAATAAATTTACTCTAAGTTTGAGAGTAAAGAGAACATTGCTCTCAAATAATAAGAAAAAAATACTCATGACACATTTAAAGTTTATCTAAAGAGCTGTCATTTGATGAATGGTATGGCTTGATGGCCAGAACTCTTACTCCAAAGTTGAAAATCAAGTTGTGACAGTGGATGTCTCATTGAATACTACCTGAATGATAAAGACTAGTAATACCTTATTTATATAATTTCACTGCAAACAATTTTTAACTTTTTATTACTTAAGAAAACAGAGTACCACAGTCAACCATTGTCAGTATTATTCCTGGAAAGATTTTTATTTTTTAAATCATTTAACAAATTTTCTATTGTATTAAAATATTGCAAACCTACCATAAAAAATTCAGAATGAAATAAAGATAAAAAATTTGAACTCCCCCACCTCTCTATTTTCTAGGAGAGACTATATTAACCTGTTGATGTGTGCTTTCCTGGTTGTTGAACGTAGTTAACAGATAAGATAAAAATATGTGAAAATATAATCTCTTTCTCATGAATTAGATAAGGACAAAAGAGTCAGAATAATTATTTCTTTTCTGCCTGAGCTAATTGAGTCTATTGGGATGAAGTTTGCTGCAGTTATTTGAAGACAGTTTCCCTGATCAGTTTTTACTATCAATTTATTTCTTAAAGTTATACCATTTTCTCTAGTGTAGAGAGCCAATTCTGAAATAATTTTGGATGATGCACATCATAGACATATTTGAGAAGACAAATTTTTTGATTGGTGCAAACTTTATTATACTCACAATTTCCACCTGAAGGATGTAGTAAATTCACATATGGACCACTAAGTTCTTATTGGGATGTTTATGATTAAAAAATTAATTAAAGAATACGTATAAACAAATACAGTGGTATTTGTCTGTAGAGAAAGAAACTCAAGCTGCCTAACGAGTAAGTGAAGATAGTTTAATCAAATTAGTTGTGCGACAAAAGTCAATATGAAGTTTCCAAAGAAAATTTGTAATGGCCTATCTTGATGTCAAATTTGTGAGCAGATAGACACAGCCTAGCATTTGCCTCTGGGACATACATTCATAGCTCTTTGGAAGAGCTTCTAAATCTCAGAAAATGCTGCCCCTATCCATAGTAAGTCACTTCACTCTAATAATCTTTGAATTTCTAGCTAAACTAGCCACTAATTAGACACAATTGTATCACTTAATCCTGCTAACACTAAGTAATCTACAAATACATAGTCTGGAAGCTCCTTGGCCAAGATAAGACTTGGTCTCAGATACCCAGGTGTTCTCGTGGCTGGAAATGCAGAATTCTAGGCCATGGCATTTCCTTCTCAGATTTCTTGCTTGCACTGTGGGTTTTGTCCCTCTTTTAGTACCTCATCCCATTTTAAAAAATTATTTTGAGTGATCTTATTCTTTGCTTTCTGCTCTGTTTTTGCCCAAGTTCCTATTGTTCAGTGTCTGTAGTCTTCTAATTCCCATTGCTTTTGATTATTCACCTTGACCTACTTATCTATACATCCCTCCATTAGCCACCACTCCTTTAGCGTTTGTCGCCTGACTTTGGTTTCTCCTGGTTTAGCCAATTTCACACCTGTGCTGCTGTGCCTTCTTTGTTTTGCCATGGCTATCTTTGTCCTGTACCTGTTTCCCTTTTTTAATCTTGCTGACAGCCATTAATAATACTGTCACCCAGAGTATATGGTCATCTGCTCTCACACACCCAATATAAAATGGTAGACTAGGCATTGGGTAATGGGTAGACATTCCACTCAAAAAGGGGAAAACAGTTGGTATAGCAGTCACTGATCTGTAATATACTGGAAATGTGGCTGGGCATATTTTGTCAGTTTTTAAATTAGGAATCAGTATTTTTTCCTGAAACTAATTCTCTGTGGATTTTGGTTTGCCCTCAGATTCTTTGTTCTATTTGTGATTAATCCTTACTTTCTGTAAGAAATGGCCCATGGTACAACTGGATAAATTCTGATTCCTCTTCCTGCTCAAAGGCTTCTCTTCATTTTGCACTATGTCCATTTCATTCCAAGCTGATATAATTCCTTTAAACACTTTATGAGCTTCCTGTGTACCAGTTAAAAACCTACTCCATCAGATAATGGAAACAATCCCCTATTTCTTCCAGAGAAGCCCTTCTCTATTTTGGGCCCTCTATGAGACTGTGTGAGAAGCCTTATTATTTAACAGAGGATATCACAAAACACGCCTTAGACTTATAGAGCCATTTGTTGGAAAATATCTCCAAGGTACCATCTGAAATAATTCTAAAGGTTTAAAAATTTTAGTGGGTAGAAGAAGAATCAATGAAACAAGATGGAATTGGGAGGGAGACAAACCATAAGTGACTCTTAATCTCACAAAACAAACTGAGGGTTGCTGGGGGGAGGGGGTTTGGGAGAAGGGGGTGGGATTATGGACATTGGGGAGGGTATGTGCTTTGGTGAGTGCTGTGAAGTGTGTAAACCTGGTGATTCACAGACCTGTACCCCTGGGGATAAAAATATATGTTTATAAAAAAATAAAAAATTAAAAAAAAATTTTAGTCACAATCACATTTTTCCAGATTTGACATGTATCCTAAGACCTTTTGACCTTGAGAACATTCCGCTGGAAGAGACTGGAAATAGTTTTATTTTTGAGGCCATGGTTTCTTTATAATTTCCTTTACATAATTTTGAAAATGGAGAAATTTCTTCTTTGTCTTTTCTTGCTCTATCCATGCCTTATAATATATTGCTAAAAGAAATCAGTTGGCACATTTTTTTTTTTTTAACATTCTGCCTGGAGATGTCCTTGGCTAGATTTATCAGTTTATGAGGCACATTTTCTATTTTTTATGTTACTCCAGACAATAGTTTCTATAAACTTTATCAATAAGAACAATGATGTTTTTTCCTCAAGCTACCAATAACAGTTTTCTCCATTACCTTTAAGCTCTCATTGACAATTCCTTCAAAGGCCTTTATACTTCTGAGAGCAGGTTCTTTAAGGTACCTCCAGCTTTTGCTCAGTTCCCAGTCCCAAAGTCAATGCGTACGTTTTGGGGTGTTGTTTACTGCTGTTTTCAGCAGTATCCACTTTCAGCTAACAAATTCTGTTTTAGTTATCAGTGCTCTGTAACAAATTACCCCCCAAATTTAGTACCTTAAAATATATATTTTTTGTTTTGTTCATGGTTTTATGGACTAGTAATTCAGAAAAGGCTTAGATGGGCAATGCTTGCTTGGGATATCTTGGCAGTTGGGATATTGTTGTCTGAAAGCTCAGTTGGGCTGAATGTCTAAGATGTCCGAAGCACATGACTAGCAATCAGTGTCACTATTCACTGGGAGCTCTCAGCTAGGGCTTTTGACTGAGTGCCTTCCTGTGGTCTTTTCAGCATAGTAGTTTCAGGATAGTCAGACTTCTTTCATGATGTCTGGTTCCTTCCAAAGAGTGTCTCAAGAGGACTAGATGGAAGCTATATTGCCTTTTCTAACTTACTCTTGAAATCACACTGGTTATTCCTTACTCTATTGGCAGAAGTACTCATATGTCTTTCTGGTTTTAAGGCAATGGGGCATGGATCCCCACCTTTTGATAAGAGAAGTATCAGGAATTTGAGACCATGTGTTAAAACTACCATACCAGGATAAACATATTGACAAATTACCTTGACAATATGTTTATTTACCAATTAGACAGTGGAGAAAACTGCTCACTCGAGCAATGCCCTTCATGCCAGGCTGATTAAATTATTTCTGCAGCTGGTCCAAATGTGGTCAGTATAGCTGTCTGTCTTTTCTCCTAACCACAGGACTGATGAAAAAGCTGGCTGTAAAATATTAGACTCAGCATCTTGGCAAAAGAAAACAGGGCTCTCAACAAGGCATATCTGGTGACAAAAACAATTTTCAGAACTTTATCTTGTGATGTAGACATGTGGTTTACCCAATATATTTTTTTTCTTAGTTTGTTAAATAACTTCGAGACTCTGCTACCTTTCTTAAGGTAGTGATAATGGGGTTCCACAGTGTTTCACAAGAATAAGAGTCTAAATCATAAGAATGCAGATTTAGATTTTCCTTGCTGGAAAAATTATGGAATTCCACCACAAATAGCCATAGGTATAAGATGTCAAGATTGTCTTTAAATGCAGAGGGGACACTTGAGAAATTTATAGGAAAGCTGTGACCTGAATGGGAAAGATTCTGCAATTTTGCAACAACTTTCCTGGGCTTTCTCATTATGGTAGCTGGCATGACTGTTGCTTAGATTGGCAGAGCATCTTCACATAAGAGTAGAATTGCAGAACGTCCAGAGTATTAAATTATTAAGTTAATGTAATACCAGAGAGGAATTTGAAGTGCTGAAAATTATTTCACTGAAGATAAAGATAAAAAGAAATCGGAGTCTCCTCATCATTAATCCTCTCATCCTCTTATCTCTCTCCAGATCAGTCTTGTCCTTTCCTGGTGGTCTGGTGACTTCCCCCTCCCCTGCCTGCTGGCCCTCCTCCCAATTATCTTCACTGGAATACTGGGTCTTCCAATTCTTCCCCACATTGTTAAACTTTCTATAGGGTATTCCTGTCGCCTCAACTTAACTGAACATTAATTTGCTCTGATGACACTCCCTTCCTCAAACTGATTGGGAAAAGAATCTGTACATTTCTTTCTCCCCTAATTCTGGGATTAGAAGATTGAGCCATATTTCTCCTAGCTCTCTATATCGGCATGAACCTTTAATTCCTTCTTCTTGAAACACTTTTGTCTTGGCTCCTGATGCATTATTCTCTTTCATTATACCTTTTCTTTTTTTCCTATTCTTTTTTCTTTTTTTAAATTTATTTGTTTATTTGAAGGAGGTGGCGGTAAGGCAGAGGGAGAAAGTCTTCAAGTAGACTCCTGCTGAGTGGAGCCTGACCTGGAGCTTAATCTCATGACCCATGAGATCCTGACCTGAGATAAAACAAAGAGTTGGATGCTTTACTGACCAAACTGTCCATTATACATTTTCTTTACAAACTTTCTGCCTTGGTTCCTTCACTTTGCCCTACCTTTTTGAGGATCAGTATTCTTCTGGATTTTTACCTGTCTAAAACTATGTGCATCATCTCCAACTTTTTATATCTCTTCTCTGTCCCCCACCTCATTCCCCAATACTCTTACTCTTTTTCTGTAGTTTTTATTTTAGTTAATGATATATCCACCCATTTGGCCACCAACCTAAAAACCCTAGAGTCAACTGTCATGTCAATCCATGATGACATATGGTAGATGCTACTTCTAAAATATTTCTTAATTCAACATTCATTAGTCAATAACTGCCATTGTTTTAGTTCAGATATCATCTTCTCTAATCTGGTCTTTGAATTCTCTTACTCGATTTCATGTTCTTCAGTTTCTTGCACAACCAACCCATTCTCCCTATTGAAGCCACAACGATTTTTCTAGTACACAAGTAGAATCATTTAACTTTCTTTTTTTCAGAGTACCTGTCAGTTCTCAAATCTCTGCAGGACTAAATCCACTAAACCAGCCTAGTTTTCCAGTTTCATATCCTGCTTTCTCTTCCTTGTCTAATGGGATCTCTTTCCACTTGCTTAAAATAGAGTATGATGTGTTCTCTAACACTGCATGTGTGGACTATAGACTGTATATTCCCAGCATCTGGAGAGTATTTTCCATCTTTCTTCCTTTTTTATTTTTAAGATTTTATTTATTTATTTGAGAAAAAAAGAGAGACAGAGAGAGCATGAGCAGTGAGAGAGGCAGAGGAAGAGGGCGAAAAACAGATTCCTTGCATTGTGGGGAGCCTGATATGAGGCTTGATCCCAGAACTCTGAGATCATGACCTAAGTCCAAGACACTTAACCTACTGAGTCACCCAGCCACCCTCAATCTTCCTTCCTTTGAGAAACAATTCTTTTTGAGACATGGTTCAAAATCATCTCCTTTGAGAGTTAGTTTGTTTGTTTTTTTACTATAGCACTTAAGGAGCAGAATAGAATAAACAATATTTTTTGAGTGTTAGGTATTGGCCAAAGCGTTTTTCCAAGTATTTAAAAATTATTCCATTCAATCTTCACAATAGTTAATGCAGTAATTACTATTGCCCCTTTATAGATGAAATCAAGGGGGTGAATTTTTTTTGAGTTTACTGGGGGAAAGATTGTGTCCACTTAGTTCTGTGGCCTTCACACCTAAGTCACTGACCACCTACAGTAAGCACTTTGGTAAACGTTTATTGAAGGAAGAAGAATGGAAAGCTATTCCATAGAGCATGAGTTACAAAGAGGCCAAAAAATCTGTAAGAGAAGTTCTCAGAAAAATAGGAATTATTGCAACATAAGATAGGAATTTGGAGTAGAGGCAGAGGAGAAGATTTTTTTTTTCCAAAAGGAAAAGCAATACTTTGTGCTCTAGGTAATAACACTTTAATGTTGTTATTCATGGGAATACATGAACATAAGGATTAGCAAAGGATTAGTTTCTGCATATAATAATGTGTGGAATGTGCCATCTGCTAAGGTACCAAGTGAGAGCTAGATAAAAATAAATATAATAATGCTTTATATTTTACAAGTTAACATTGTTTTCAATGTTTTATATTTTTCCAAGCTGACATTATTTCTCAGAATGTTAAAAAACAAGATCTTATAATTTTAGCTTTTGTCTCTTTAGTCTGTCTTACCACATTTATAACTCAGACAAAATTTGAAAGCCTTTAAATAGGAATATGTATTTTGATATATTTTGGGAAATTAAAAACTTAAGGAAGTTTCAAGACCTTTTAAAAATTTTTTTGATAGGTATGAATTAATGTTTATATAACTAATATTTGAGGTTCATGTAATTTTGCCTTGTATTAAATTTTAATCTTTCTAAAGTGCCAAGTCAATCAGCATTTTAAAATATTAGACTATGAAACTATTAAAACATTGGTGAATATTTTTTAAAAAGGAAGAGATGCAAAGTAAACTTGAAGAAAAACCATGGGTATTTGTCATGTAAGACCAATTGCATTTACTTTTTTCTAGTATACCTCTAGAATAAGTCAGGAACTCCTAGAATTTTAGAGTGAGGTTTGGAGAACATTTTACTACCAACCCTTGGTTGTAAAGCAAGCAAGTTAGGCAAAATTAACTACAGTTAATTTAGTGAGAATTAACCAAAGCAGAATTAGAACCAGTGACTCTTACCCAACACATTTCCAAATCCTTGATTTCTCTTTCTTTTCACTATTGTCTATAAAATAAAATGAGTGCTTTATTATCAATGGAAGCACAAACTATCTGGCTGATGACATTGCAGCATTGGCGTTCGTTTGTTAAGGAAGGAGGGATTCACTTAAATTGTCTCTCTATCACTTTCCCTAGAATAGCCTCAAAAGGCCAAACACCAGTGTTAGAGGCATAAAATGTGATAAATACCCTGAAAATACAGTGTAAGACTCTAACATGAGGAGTTACCAGAAACATAACTTAGAGCAATTAGGAAGGATGTGCTTATCTTAGGTCTTCCCAGATTATATATAACCCTGCATTTTAGTATAAAACTGCCAAAGTTAGTAATAGTTTAGTTTATTTTGGGGGGAAGGGAGGAAAGACATTCAGACAAGTCAATTAAGGAAGAAATTCTTGCTTAAAATGCTTGTGATTATAAACGTTCATATTCCCTATGTATTAAATAAAAATTATTATTTGTGCACTATTCACTCCTTTTCATGCTCCAGTCTTGAGTTTTACTCCAAAGGGTGGAAGGATCTGCTTTAACTCAGAAGGTTTTTGAAGATTTCCAGAACCAGGGTCCTTGCATTTCTCCCGCTAGTACTTATCCAAAGCAGAGGTATCCGGCTCAGGGCTTTTTGAGAGAAAGCCCTTTGATTGTCCTGCATTTGGCCAGCTTCCAGCATTGCTGCATGATGATTAAGTGTGCTTTTACCCAAAAAAGTTCAGAAAAGCTTAAATTATTCTTGAAAAACAGAAAGCGTTATCAGACTTTTTACACAATGTAAAGCCCAGATAATGTCCAGCTTTCCCTACCTCTAGACAGATGCGGCAAAGTGACCAATCACCAAGAGCACGGAAGAGATACAGATCTAAAGCCCAGAAGTGCAGCGTGCATTACTGATGCCTCTGTCAGGTACCCCAGTGCTCGTTTATCTAGTGTCATTCCCTGCCCTCTCCTCTGACCTTTCCAAATATCCAGATATTTATTTGAATTTTCATTAAGCCAAATCTGGGTCCTTCTACTTTCCTTATTGAGGAAAGGGAGCTGGGTGCATTTAGTTTTGCTCTTTTTGTTTTATTCAAACCAGTACAGAGACTCTGATACACACCAGGAAAGATTGCTAGAATGGAAGAATGAACTGAAGTTCAGGTGCCAAGCAGGGGATGGGGAAAGAGAGACTCTTTCAAATTAGGAGATGATACAACTAGGTTCTTGCATGGCTTTGTGAGAGACTTATTATTTTAGGGAATAGTTTATAATTGCTATCTATTACACTGCTTATAATAGGATGTCCCATATTTTAGGTATTTTCTTACAGTAGAAAACTAAAAACCAATTTCTATCTTTCTCCTATCTTCCAAACCAGATCATTTTCTGGTAGTTTTCTTAACTCTCTTACCCTCAACTTGGCCCAACCTTCACATGCAAGCTTTTTTCTTTATGAGACATCCTGGATGCCAGCTATAAAGAGTCCTTGTCCCAGTTCTGAAGGGACAGTCAGTTTCTTGGCTTCCATTAAGCTACATGCTCAGGTGCAAGCAGACAAAACACCTTGGCACACCCCCATCCCACCCCCCAGTGTGATTTTGTTCGGAACCCACTGGAACAACGTTGACTAAACCTGAGCTGTCTTATTGGTTTGCTCTTGGAGTTGGCCACCGATCCTCGTTTGATTTATCCACTGTTATGTTTTGATCTCTCATTCCCCTTCAGTGCCGGTCCAGAGTCAAGAAGAATCATGCAGTCATTCATTTACTGGATTAACACTTGCCAGCTACTAAGGGATATAAAATAAATGAGATGGATGTGGTCCTACTCTTCAGAACTGCTAAATTTGAGAATATGGATAAGTAAACAGGTAATCTAAATGCTGGGGAAGAGGAAAAACAATGTTATTAAGTATCATTAAAGGAGGATGCTTAATCCATCTGGGAAGATCAGGGAAGGCTCTGAGAAACAGTGACGGGTAAGTCAGGACCTAAAGGGTGCGTTGAAGTCAGCCAAGTGAGACCTGGAGAAAGGGTTTCAACAGAACCAATAGCATGAGTAAAAGTCTGGAGAAGACAGTGCCTAATGTACCTCAAGAAAGGGAAGTGACTGAGCAGGAGGGGGTCACAGAGTATGTGTGTTTGTCAGAGTATGTGTGGAGCTGGGAGCTGGGAGAGGGGACCGAGGATGGGGAACAGTAAGTAGAGGCTGGACTTTGTGAGGCAAGAAAACCAGTCTTCACTTAACCTTAAGGGCACTGGAAAGCCACTGGAGAGGGACATGGCTGGATTTGTGTTTTCACAAAGGTCGCACTGGCCAAGGAGGGCAAATGGGCTGGAGGGCACAGTTAGGAGGCTGGGCACTAGCAGGGTAAGAGGACATAGAGACATGTCCAGGTTCAGTAGTACTGAAGGGTGCAGGGAAGTGGGCAGACAGGAGAGAGGTTTAGGAAGCAGAACCAAAGGATTGATGGCCAATGAAGTGTAGGGAGTGAAAGAATGGAAGGAGGCACCCAGGACATCTTTGTTTCTGGGTTGAACAACTGAATGAATTATGATGCTTTTTTGTGTGTGTGTGAGCTAGAAAAGAAGAAGCATTTGGTTCTTCTGATTCTGGATGATCAGCCATAATTTCTTAACCATTCTTTCTTTGTCCCCCTTTCTCACCCTAACTGTTTTTGTCTTTCCCCCATTTCCCTATTTTCCTGCAGGCAGTGGCCAAACTTAACGCGAAATACTTTCTCGCTTTGTTGTGTTTTAGAGGTGCTTAGTTTTTCTCCCATGAAAAACCTGACCTTATCATGTTCATGCATTTGTACATACTTCTCTGTCAGACATGTTCCCCACCCTTTATCTGTCAGGTCAGATTTGCCAGGCTCTTAGGCCCAGATCAGCCCAGACCACCGCTGCAAATCCATTCCCAGCGTTAGCAGCTTTACTGCATGGTTCTACCCCACTTCTACATTTGCTCGTATCTCCAGAATAAGACTTAGTATCTGCCGTATTATCTGTATCCTCTCTCTTCATCTTCACAGCATCCCATCACCACACACGGGTTTTATGATTATCTCCCCAAAGGCAGCTCATTGTCACTTTCACGTCTCTACTATTATCATCAAAACGAGGGACTTGCAAACTTTGGGTGTTCAGTAGGAGTTGGATGATGCAATATGAGTGAATTGTCCAAATGCCTTTCTTTACAGATTGTTTTCAATCCATCCATTGAAAGGCCCATTGACTTCAAAACTTTTTTCTCAGTTAATCTTATTTATGAGCTAGTTTGCCAACATGCCCTTGAGTCTTGTAATCATTGTCCTCTGATAAGAATAATGAGGCTGACTGCAGGGCACCCTTGAGTTTGAAACACTCCTTACTTTTTCTTTCTTTTTTTTTTTTTTTAAGATTTTCTTTATTTATTTGAGAGAGAGAGAGCACAAGCAGGGGGAAGATCAGAAAGAGAGGGAGAAGCAGACTCCCTGCTCAGCAGGGAGCCCAGTGTGGGACTCAGTCCCAAGACCCCAGATCATTACATGGGCCGAAGGCAACCGCTTAACCGACTGAAACATTCAGGTGCCTGAAACACGAAGTTTCCCAAGAGTGGGCTAGTGCTGTGTCTGTATAATGTGGACTGCAGTTCTCTAACATATCACAAAATGCTTCAGGAACATGGGGTTAGTTGTGACATCTTAGAAAAATTACTTAATCTTTTCTAAGTCTTGGTTTCCTCAGATAGAAAATGGTAATAATTTCTATCCCTTTAGTTTGTTGCAAGAACTAATTGAGCCAAAGCCTACAGAGCACTTAGCACAGTACTTGGAGTGGTAAAAATGCTCAATAAATGTCACCTATTCTTAATGTCTGCTCTCCTTTTAATTGTTTAAACTTTGTACATTTTTATAACTTCTGATTATTTTAAAACATTTTATTCTAAGAGACTTGTGACTGTGTGTATGTATGTATGTGCATGCAAGGATATGTGCCTTTAACAGCTGTTGATGAATCCACGTTTAAAGTAAACAGTGCATATAAAATGCACTACATTGGTCAGGAAAGCTCTCATAGTCTGTACATTTGCCTTTAGCAAAAACCTTATGAAATCTCTATGCCAATTTTTTTTTTTTACATATTTTTCTTGCTCTAGTGGGAACCATATCTTTTATTTCTTTGGACTTGTATGGTGCCAATTACACTGTTTTTGTGCTTATTGGGCATTCAATAAACATCTGAACAACTCTGGCCTTGCCCCCTTGACCTGCAAATATGGGAGAAACCATTCAATTATGCTAGTTGTGTCTACAAAGAACCATGAGCCTCGGGAGGGAGAGAGAAAGAGGTTAAGAATGATTATTTCCTGGGACGCCTGGATGGCTCAGTGGGTTAAAGCCTCTGCCTTCGGCTCAGGTCATGATCTCAGGGTCCTGGGATAGAGCCCCACATTGGGCTCTCTGCTCGGCAGGGAGCCTGCCTCCCCCTCTCTCTCGGCCTGCCTCTCTGCCTATTTTGGACCCTTGCTTTTAAAAAAAAAAAAAGAAAAAAAAAAAAAAAAGAAAGATTATTTCCCATCAGTGTGGGAAATGTTGAGTGAGAATTCTCTTGGCTGTTTCTCTGAAATTGGAGGGGGTTCTTTGTCCTCTTCAGTTCTCTATGTGGTGGTACTCAAAGTGAATTCTTGAGAAACTAAGGGGAAAATGAAAGTTGAATCAAGGTTCCTACACTACCCTGTATGTCTCCAGGATTCAGAATCTGGGTTCAGAAATCATGAAGCCCTTGAGAGAGCCATATGCAGGATGCCTGCGGGCCTCAGTCAGTTAAGCACCTGCCTTCGGTTCAGGTCATGATCTCAGGGTCATGGGACTGGGTCCCTCATTGGGCGCTTTGCTCAGCAGGGAGTTGGCTTCTCCCTCTACCCCTCCTTCCTTCTCATGATCTCTCTCTCTCAGATAAATAAATACATAAAGTCTTAAAAAAAATCTAAAGAGCCATATAGTTACAGGTACAGGGTAATGTTCCCAAGTCTTACAATCTGCAGGCTCCTAGGAGTATCCATTCTCCAAAAGTAAAGCAAATTTCCTCCTTCCCTCTCTCCTTCCCTTCCTCCCTCTCTCTCTCCCTTCTGTTCTTCTTTCACTTTAGGAATTTTTTACAATGTTGGTAAAAATGTTTCATGATTATTACAAAACTTTAAGCAGTGTAGTCAAAGTAGACTTCACCATCACTCTTTTAGGACAAGGATGTGAGGTCTTATTTTTGTGGCTCCTGCAAGCAGTATAATGAGAGTACCTCTAACACAGGGTGGTCCTGACTGGCTTTAGAGGCTTCTTCCCACCACAGGGTTACCTGTGATGTGTATTCCGTGTGCCTGGCTGAGATCTTCATGGTAAGGTTTTGTTATTTCCCTCTCTTAATTGGGAGAAATTTACCTAGATGTGAGATGACAGAGTGATGACATTTATTGATAGCCTGGACTGCCCCTGCTGGTCTCACTTTTTCTCCCTCTCCACTCTGTGTGTGTCTTCTGTGTCTCCCTGCTGGTAAGGCTTTTCTGGGAAGGAGCATAAGACTTCATTCCAGATTACATGCACGGATAGACTTCTTAATGGAAGAATGGAATGGAATTCATAAGCCATCTTGAAAAAGTTATTTCTAGGAAAACACAGAGAGTTGTACGTACTTGCACTCCTTCTACTTCCCTTTTCTTTTAAAATAGACATACCTACTTTAAAGGAACAGCTCATTTAAGTTTAATTGCACAAGATACCCATGGGAATGTTAGAATTTGGATTTCAAAGTATTGTTCATCTTTTCTTGGTATAGACTATGTCTTACTAAGTGTTATCCAATAGACATTCCAGGGAAGCTTTTGAGTTTTTCCTTACATTAGGTTTATATATATGATGTCCAACTGGCCGAAAAAGAAATGGACCAGAGCAGGGCACATAGCAAGCAAACAGTAAATATTGCTGTTGGATATTGGAGCCAAGCCCACACCAAGCTCTTCAGAAACTGTGTGACTTGGTGAGCCTGCTCCCTTACAGACTCCTTTAATATCAGACAATTTCAAGATCAGGAATGTCTTTGAAGTTTTTAGCAACCCCCATCATTTACTTTGCAGAGAAGGCAGTATCGCTGGGCGTGCACAGTGTTGAGTGAAAGTTACTTGTGTCTTCAGGAGAAGGCCATGCTGCTGGAAAAGAGCAAATGTTATCTGAGAGGCAGCAAAGGTCTGCGAATGCTAATTTTTTTTTCCTTTCTTTTTGTAAGATTTATTTATTTATTTGAGAGAGAGAGTGCACAGGCAGGAGGGGCGAGGGAGAAGGAAAGAGGATCTCAAGCAGATTCTGCACTGAGCACAGAGTGCCACATGGGGCTTGATCTCACGACCCTGAGATCATGACCCTGAGATCATGACCCGAGCTGAAATCAAGAGTGGGTTGCTCTCAGCTGACTGCACCACCCAGGCACCCCTGGTCTCTTTATCTTTAAAGGTTAGATTAGAATGTGGTCACTTCCAGGGAAAGTTGTGGTGACCATTATATTTTACTGGTGTTATTATTGGTATCATTTCATAACATCATTTCATAATGAGTGATGTGTTAAAACCTATGTTGCCTCAAGTCAGGCAAGAATGTTTTCAAAACCACTAACTGCAAAACATTCATCTTTTAACAGCTTTTTATTTTCTGCTAAAAAATTGCATTGGTGAGTGATGTTTTTTAAATGATTTGCCCATTTCACAGATTTTTCTAAAAAGGATTTTTTGAAATTTCCCCACAGTTTGCACAGAAAATCAATGGTAGATGAAAGCTGGAAACTCAAGGATTTCTTCCTTCAGCCTCTGCTTAACCAATTGGAGACAGGCTGTCTCCAGACTCTATTTTTTTTTTTTTTTAAATGCCTATAAAGTGAATGAACTCAAGGAACAGTCTAGCATCCTGCTGAGATTAATATGAAAAAGGACAGGGGAAGAAAAGATTCCTCATTAATGGATTTATATCCTAGTGATAGGGCTAGAGGGTGGAAAGGTCATTGTGGAAAGTAAAGTGAAATATAGAGCTTGCAGAAAAATTATCTTGTTATCTGACTTAGAGACATGAAGCTGCACGTTACCCTCTGTTCGTTTATTTTTTTCTCCTAGTTTTCCTTTTATTTTTAGATAAATGTGAGTCAGACACATGAGACAAGAGTAATTTTTAGAAACTCTCTTCCTTTGTAAGCTTTTGAGAGCAGAGTTTTGCACATTTTATATGGTCTGATTGGAAGTGTTATTTGGTATAAAAGGACAACATCTAAAAGCAAGGCTTTAAATCAGAATTTGTGAATAAGCTGGCAAAACAACTGGAATACATTATTAAAAGTGGAGCTTATGAGGCCATTCTTGGGCACAATTTAAAACTCAATTTGAAAATTGAAACTGAAGTTCTCCAGAGATAACCGAAAGGGAAAAAAAAAAAAAAAAAGACCATGTACCTCTGAGAGCATTTCTTACTTTAACAAAGAAGGGGGCTTGATGATAGTTCCTTTACATATAAATAACTTCACTTAATTTTCAACAATCACTTGGTCAGGGGTGTTTTATTTAAAAAAGAAAATATGTAGATGAGAAACTTCAGGTCCTGACATCTGTGTTGAGTGCAGTCTCAGTTACAGAGTGACAGTGACCAGGATTCCGACGGTTTTGTCTGACTCCAGGTCTCTGCTCTTACCCAATCTGGAAGTTCTGTGGTGTCTGCTTATTCCAGCCCTGGGATGGAGATGAGTAAAGTGTCCTGTGTCCCAGAGACCTCACAACAAGACACACACACAAATGATAAGATACAACTCATGACTCAGTCATGCTCATGTAGATACATGGCACTGAGATAGCACGAGGTTGGGAATGATTCGCTCTTCTAGGGTTGGGATGGAGCAGGTCAGCCAAGATTTTATGGAGGCTGACAAAAAGCCAGTTGAGTGGAGTCTTCCTTGTGGACAAGGCACAAGGGTCATGAGAGACAGGGGAAACATCTGCACAAAATGGCTTAAAACAATGGCATTAGAAGATATATTTGTAGGATTGCCAGATACAATAGGGCCCCAGTTAAATTTGAATTTCAGAGAAATATCCAATTATGTGTTAGCATATCTCATGCAATAGTTAGAACATACTTATATTAACATATTTGCTGTTGTTGTATATCTGAAATCCAAGTCACTGGGCATTCTTTAGGCTCATTTGGTTAATTTCGCCCTGGTATGCCTTTAGGAGTCTTTGGAGGGTAGTGTATGAGGCTGGGAGTGTATCTTGTGAGGAGGGATGCTGAGTGACTTAGCCTGAGGATTAACGATGGGGGATCTACTCTTTGTTCTATGTGGAATAAACTGTATTCAAAACAGAATTCCCCTAACAAAAGAATATCTATTTATTCTATGGCTGGGGTGATTTATGCAGAGCTAAAAACAACAAGGAATTGAAAAACTATAGAACATTTTCTAGTGAAAAGGACTTTTCTGTTCAAAGAGTCATATAATAAAATGACCTTCAACAAACTTTCAAAGAGATTAGCAGTGTCTGATTATTCTTTTCTGCAAAAATGAAAAAAAGAAAATGAGGATATTTGAGGGTAGGGGGATGAAATAAATTCAGCAGAATACATTTATATAAAAATATGGTATACTTGTGTTCCCTGTTTAATTTTTAAGTGAGAAAAAAAGGCAGATGGAATTGTTTTATCCCTGTGCAAATCCTTAAAATCCTAAAACTTAACCAAAATTATTCTGCTCTGACTCAGTGACCTGGAGTTCTCCCCAGAGTCACAGAAGGAGTACCCCATGAGGACAATTAGGAGTCACCCTGAGGATGGCAGGTAGCATTTTGACATTCATTTGAATTTTGCAAGGTAATGGATTTAAAAAAATATATATTTGTTACCATATTTTTGCTTAACGACGTCTGTCCAATGTATCTGTGACACGGAAAGGTGTAGCATGTTCCCTACCTTGGTAATGTTGGCTGAAATGAAGCACCAAAATATTTTGATGGTTTGTGAAAGCAGTGACTGCATACCAATTTAGATTTTTCTCTCCCTCCTCATTAAATATGTGACTATGTCTTTTATTTACTTTTCTCCTTGCTCCAGAAAGGATTTAAGGCAGCTCATAAATATATGCGAGACCTATCACTCCTACACATGTGGCTGCTCAAGCATTTTGATGAGCATACATTTTAAAGTTAAATGTAAAGACTTCTTCCTTTATGATTTGTGTGTGAATGTGCTTCTGGGGAAAGTTATTTTACATTACATTTTACCAACAATATTTTAAAATTTTTTATTATTTTGTGGTTTCTAATGAATAATGGCATGGATTCTATGTGAAGTATATTTTGAGAACTACTACATATAAAATTTCTATTTGACCTGGAGACTTTTTTGTTGGTTTTATTGTGGTTTAATAGGAGATGTCACTGTCTTCGCTTAAGCCTGTCTTCCCTTTAAATGAGGTTAAGGAAAGACAAAAAAGTCTAACCATAGTAAACACAATCTGAGTTTGGCCATCAACACTTTTATGTAAAAACCAGATAAATAACCAAAAGTAGATGCTGGTCATAATGAATCATTTGGATTCATTGTTTTCCTGGATTATTTTTACTTTAGTAGTCACGCTATTGTTGCTTAAAAAGAAAGTGCCATTATTAATTTAAGGATGTGAATTGACAAAGAGTAAGTTTAGTCTGCTTTTAAATCATGGTGTATTTGAGATCTTAACTTACCTGAGGAAGGATTTAAATAACAGCAAGGATGGTTTAAGGGCTAGAGTTTAACATATTCGAATGGGTTGCTTTCTGGATGTTGTTTTCAATGGTTTGGCAGACATCTTGTCAAATGAGCAGGGGTTTTATCAAATCTGGCGATGGGTACACAAGGCTCCAGATGAGCTGCACAAGCTGGACAAGTAGCTGAATCTCACAGAAGGAATTTTAATAAAAATAACCAATAAATACACAGCCTGTACCTGGGTTAAGAAAACAAAGTGGGAAAATAGCTCATATTGTTAATGCTGGAAAAAAATTGGCAGTGGCTTTTTAAGTTATAGTGAATTAACTATGAGTCAACAGAGTGGTGGGGCTCCTATAAGTTTAAAAGAATTTAAGTCAATTTTGGAGTAAACTTTTTAAGCTAAAGAAGTGGTAATAATCCTAGTCAACATTCCACAATAGTCCAAAAAAATTTTTTTTTAAATCCTGAGTTCATATCTAGGTACCACATTTTAAGAGAACATGCTTTTAAAAACAAAAGATGTACTTTGTGAGAGACTAGATATAAAACTGTGTCAACAGAAGGAAAACTGCTAGAACAGTAGATTTTTTTTTTTAATCTGGAGGAAAGAAGAACTTTATCATTAAAGAGAAAAATGGTTATTCTCTTATGTCAAATGCATACACAGAACAAAACTTAGAAATTTCCATATAAGGCTAGACTTACAGTCACTCTTGTATAGATAGAATGGGCTGTCTGAGAGGGTCAGCACCTGTCACCTGTGGGACAGGCTGAATAGAAATGACTTAACACAGGAGATCTAGTTCCTTCTATATCTGGTATGCTACAATTATAAGGATCTTTAGAATATTTATATATATTATCGTGGGATGTGTATCTTCTAAAACAATCAGTTATTTCAGGAAGTTCAGTGGCATTATGAAACAAAAAACAATCACATGGATAAAGCAGCAGGTTGATTGAGGGAAAATTTAAGTTATGATGTTCAGTTATCAAGAAGATATGGCTTGTTTTTCTGGTAATTGGATCATCTTGTCAACATGCATGCCTTTTCCATATAATTCTCAGTATAAATGGGCTAAATGAGTTATAACAAATACACATAAAACCCTGATCAAAGCAGTGTGTAAAGTACCTTAACTGTAAAATTCCATTACAATCACAAATTTTGTGTTGGTTACATTTATGTGCTAGTGTGCCTTTCTAGTCTTTAATCATACAACGAAAATCCTCTAGAAAAACCTTGTCAAGCCCCAGAAAATGGTTCACTTGTTTCCAAGAACATTTGGTATTATAAAATATCCATATAACAAAGTAAGTCAGTCACTTAGAGTCTGTTTTAATAAGATTCATAAAATCAATTCTATGATTCTTTTTTTTCTCTTACCTATCAACACCCCTTCTATTTCATTTTAGCTAGTCACCAGCTGGCTTTTTTCCCCCCCACTACAAAATGACTCAAAACTGCAAGATAATTATACAAAAAGAGATTTGCTCCAAAAGCTACATGGAGCCAACTATGTCAGCAATGGAAAGAACTAGTACATTTTGTTTTTGGAAAAAAAAAAAAAAAGAAAGAAAAGAAAAAAGAAAATCCAGACCTGGCAATTTGCCCACTTAACCCCCAAATACTCTTGACCACTGAATTCTAAGTGAAGAAACTCATATTTTCTTTTTTCATTTATTTCTAAAACCGTAAGTTATATATTTGGGTCATCTTTAAATAGGATTCCTTGTAATATTAAATTAGATTAAAATGTAATATATAGAATGTTAAATTTTCATGCAATATTGTGTATATTAGATGGTATTGGACTTGTTGTAACTAAGGAGTCAAAGTCATAATAAGTTTTAATATAAGGGTGCCTGGGTAGCTTAGGCATTAAGCATCTGCCTTCGTATCAGGTCATGATCCCAGGGTCCTGGGATGGAGCAGCACTTCGGGCTTCCTACTCAGTAGGAAGCAGCTTCTCCCTCTCCCACTCCCCCTGCTTGTGCTCCCTCTCTTGCTTGTGTCTCTCTCTGTCAAATAAATAAATAAAATCTTTTAAAAAAAGAGCTTTAATATATTCCTGAATTAAAATCTCTTGGTGTTAAATTCCAGTAGTATCTTGGTTTCTTTCCTTTCTTGATATCTCAGTATTATTACAAGGTACACTTAGTTCCAGAATTTAGAAATCAGTTATAAAAACTCAAACCAGATTTGTCCAGCCAGAGTTGCTTCCTTAACTTGTCTTCAGGAAATAGACATGAAGGCAGGAAAGCAGGTGGTGTGCTGTCTTCATTCACTGTCTTATTTTCTTAATAAATATAAGCCAGTTCAATCTACCACTTTCCAGGTTAAAGAAAACATAACAAACAAAACAAATAACAACAACAACAACAAAAACCTTGTCAGAGCTGAATGTCTGAGGGTACCCTGAACTAACCCCAGGCCTTAAGTTATGAACTCTAAGTGGCTTGGCAAAATGTATGAGGGTTAGAAAAGCGTGTTGAGAGAACTTTAGATCTTTAGCTCTCAAGAAGACTAAAAGTGATTCTGCCTTGTTATCTATCCCGTGTTCTGACTAACTCCTACCATATCCAGGGTCTACTCTAAAATATTTTCGTGCATGCTGTGTTATCTAATGGAAAGTTACATTTGTACGTTCAAAGCATGGAGTCTTGAAAAACAAAGCACTGCTAAAATATGAGGTCTTGCGGTTACATACCATTTTAATAGAGCCACATACTAAGCACCATAACTTTTAATTCATGAAAGCCTTTAGAGCCTACGTGTTGCATAGGATTGAGTTCTATCCTAATTACTTTCTCAGAAAAGCCAGTGGAAAATTAGATGCATCCCACCAGGCAATAAATATATCACACTAAACAAAATTTAAACTGCAGACAATCAGCCCCTTTTCTTTGTTCTTTCAAAGGAGAAGCAGATTAGACCTTTTAAAAAAAGATCAAGAGCATTTTATGGGAAATTCAGGAAAAAGCTATTTGGACTGAAATCAAAATGTTATGAATAGTACTTTCTAAGCAATGACACGTATCAGCAGTATTTGTAACCATAAGAACAATGTGATAAATTTTAATCACTTGGGACTCCAGCTCTGTGGGAAGTGCTTACTACACAGACATCATTTATAGGTTTCCAGTTATGACCTACATCTCCAAGACATTTTAATGATAAGTGGAGAAAGTAGATAGATTGTCTTCCTGGAGTGTTGAAGTTCCTGCTTGTTGTCATCCTCAGCTCTATTAAAGAGCTGAGGCTTTCAGAGGTACTCTTCAGTCTAGCAATCAGGAGGCAAGACCAAAAGGATGGAACTCTCTAAGATAAAGTATGCCAGAAACGTACACTCCTCAGGATTTCCTGTGGGAGTCTGACCAAAATAAAGCAATATTAATAAATATAAATTCTGGAACACTATTATCAGCAGAAACAGGGTCTTGAAATGTACCCTTGAAATTCCTCTAGTTTCCTCGGGCAGGTCAACTATTTCAATGTAATTCTACAAAATGTTAGACCTCCCTACGGGGACAATTGCTTTAAATTATATTAAAGACTCAAAGATTGTAATAGACATGCTAAAGTAAGGAGTTGAATTTGTTGGATGCTCCAAATCTTTGAGCTCACTTGGGGTCCTTTGGCTCTTTGGCCTTCACGGCATTTTGGGACAATAAGATGTAGTTTTCAAACATCTCAACATCAAATAATATGCAATTGGTCAATCTGGTGATATTTTCCTCCATCTTTATGGCATATTTGGAGAGAACGGAAGCAGAGGTAACACAGATGAAATTAAAGAAAGATGAAAGAAAAAAACCTGAGAAGTCCTATGTTTTTAAACCATCAAGAATTGTCATTCTCAGTCAGATTTCATCCCAGTAATTTAAAAAATATGCTTTCCTGGAGCTCAAAATCAAGTGACGTTTCCTAGTCCAAGTTTTATCCTAAGGGCAGGACCTTGTGGGACTTGACTTTTTGCTCTTTCTGGGCTGCCATACTGCCTGAAGCAAGTAAATCCAATCTTGCAGTAAGGAAGACACTGTATTTACTTATTTTCTTCTTAAGCATTTGACCACCATCAATATATGGGGAATGGAATAACTCCTGGCTATTTACTTTCTCATTGCATTTCTGACTTCAAAGTATGTTTTACCCCACAGAATATAGTTTTCCTTAGTAGACCTAAGAAAACCATTACACATGACATCCCACTCAAATCTAGTAATTTTAGAACTAGCTGGAGTAAAACCTTTGTTTTACAAGGTTATTTGTGCAGTAGAACTAATCATGAATGTGCTTGACTTCTTCAGCTTTCTGAATAATCAGTAGCTACTAAAGTCATAGTCCTAAGAATAGAAAATGGAGCAGTAATCACTCTTCTTGCCTTCAAGAGTAAGTAAAAAGCAATAAATCTGAAGAGACTTCTGTTTTCTATTTGATAAAATTCTAATGTTTCTTCTTTCAAGAAGGAACTTCTTTAAATGTATGATCAGTGTGGTAGCATATTAGAGATAATCACCAAATGGAATCACTGAACTTGTCATTAGAGCCATACTTTAGATGTCCAAGGATATGACTGTCTTTTTTTTAATTGTTTCCATATTAAAATGTGAGACCTGGTTTTAAGCCAACAAAATACTCAGAATTAGGTTTTGTTAGTAGACACACTAAAGCACCACGACCCATGTTATTTGTTACTTATTCCTTCTAAAGAACCAAAGAGAGCACAGCTATTTTGGTTCTCCAATGCTCAAATCTGACACAGTTTCTAAACAATTACTCCAAGAAAAGATGGCCTTTCTTCAGCCAAATTGAGCTGGCAGTACTGATGATAACCTGGGCCCAAAGGAAAGAGCTCAAGTTAGTCTAAGGTGTTCAAGTCATAGAAGTTACCAATTTTAAGCAACCTTAACAATTTAGGCATTTTCCCTACTTCTCCCATCACAGCAATGAGTGGTTCAATGATATGCTTCCTCTTCTATACCAAGTCTCCATATGCAATAGCTTGTTTTTTTTTTTGTTTGTTTGTTTGTTTTCTTTTGCTGCTAGAAACTCATAATCCAGGTTGGTTTTTATTGTAGTTATTGTTGTTTCTTTCTTCTTCTGTTCGTTTTCTTGGTTTTTAATTTTTAAGGAAGAACTCTTTATCTTAATGGAAAGTTATGTCAGTGGAAATTTTTTTCTAAGTGCTTTTTATTCTCTCTCAATCTACTCTTTCAAGAATGCTTATCTTATGAGAAAAGATCCTGTCATGAACGGAGTGTCTGTAGAGCTGTTGAAAATACTGAATGATTACAATGCAGCAGAAGAATGATATCCAACACCAACTTTTGGGTTAAGTTAACTGATTATGCTTTCTGTGATTAATAAACTACCCCACAGATTAGCCGTGAGAATTAGTTATTTAACCACAGCTATGGCTTAGCATAGATGTAATAGGCTATCAACTCAAGAAGTCTTTTGAACTGTAGAGTATTTTTAGTGTTTTGGTTTCCATCGAAATACCTCTTTCTGTTCCCTATTTTATGACCGTGGATAAAGACAAAGGAAACCCTTCAATTATGTGTTTAATTCAAAGCCTCTGTAAAGCAGGCAAATTCCAGTACATGACAAATTGTGCTCTTTTGGTTTGCAAGACTTTTATTGCAGATCCTGAAGTTCAGACTTACAGAGATGTAATGATAATAATCAGCCATCATCATAGAGGATCAGAGGAAATAAGTAGAAGGAAGAAGGCTCATTGTACTTGATGGAAAAATGATATCTTATAAGTGACAAAGCGTTGTGTCTAATCTTTAGGACTAGCAGATTTAGTCATTGCTTTTGACTTTTTCATTCACAGGGATGTTTATTGTTGAACAGTCAATCCAAACCACACTGTACTTTTGAACTTCCCATTCTAATGGGAAGGCCTTGTCAGAGAGCAATCTGAATTCACACAGATTTGAGAAGTGATGTAAGATACCACATACTGTGTTTAGCAGCCTTTGAAGCTCAGACCCTCCCCAAATATAACACACACATCATTCCAACACTCACAAAGCTTAGCTGTGATGAACAGCTCCATTGAGACTGAAATTACTCAACCAATGTCCCATCCCGAGGCTCACCGAAAATCTCCTCCATGAACAGGACCCTTTGAAGGCCCCTGTGTTCAGGGGAAAGATATGACCACATCAAGGGTCAGAAATCAATATAGTTCTGATTATCCACATTATTATAGTCTGGGACTGGACCTGTGACTTCTAAGCCCATGGGAGAATGATGATCAGGTTTCATAACATTCATATTTAATTGGAGGGGGGGTGGGGATTTTACGTCTGTTCTCCTCAGACTGTATCCACATGAAAACATCATCTGAATTGGTTAGGGTTCCGTGTATTGTATATAGTCATGAAAAATGAAATTTCTATTATGAAAAAACATAAAGCACTCATAAACTTCTCCCCCCCCCCCGATTCCTCTTCCTTCAATTTGTTCCGTATGTCAAAAACAAAGCATGGCTTAATGGGGACAAGCAGATTCTACTTCTGAAATTATGTCTTTGCATCTTTAACGTACAGATATCTTCCAATTTGGGTTGCTCTCCTCAATTTGCAAGAAAGTCACTAATTGGCCCCTCATTTGAGTTTTCAAAGAACATGGTAGAATGTGAAAGATCTTCCTTATTATCTGAGCATAAAAATTATTGTATTCAAAGCACAGAATTTCATTTTCAAGTCAGACAGTTTTAGCCCTCTGTTATTAATGACTGGAATTTTAAAAAACAACAACAAACCACTCAGATATTTTTCCAAGACTCACAATCTGAATCCTTCCCCTTTCGCCAAACCTCCCACTAGACAAGTAGGAAAGATAAACAAAGCAACAGACCCCTGGGTTGTACACACTGACAAGATTGCAGGCCCCAGGATTAGAATGTTTTATCCCCATATCCAGTGTCTCCCAGAAGGACATCTAGTAGGAGGAAAGAGGAAGCATGAGGTTAGGAACTTAGAAAGATTGGGCAGATAGTCAAAGCACTGGATAGATGAGGCAGGCTGTAACTCATTAGCAGACCATCTCCCAGGGGCCCCTGCAAACATCCCACAGCTGACAAAGAAAGCAGAAAGCTTCTGACAGCCCAGGCCTGCACCCGCTGCACCCGCTGCCAGCCAGGCTGTCACTTGAGGTGTGCTGGAGAGAGAGTCCGAGGCATGCTGAGGGTATAAAAGCTATGAATCCATGTTTGCTGGACTGAAGACGTGATGAAAATTGTTGCCGTGATTGCTTTAGTGCAAGAGGCAGATGGGAATGGGAAGGGGAGAAAATGGTACCGTGACATTTCCAGTGCCATTTAAAATTGATCAGATGAGTAAGTGCTTAGCAGGCGCAGGGTACCAGCAGCACGCTTCGGAACAGTAGAGGGGATAGCCTTTTGTTTTTTGGTGAGGACTTTATTAAAAAGTCCTAAGGATTTCATGCTTATGTTTACCCCAATGGTAAATATCCCAAGGATAAAAATATTTTTGTTAGTGAAAGACAGATTTGTTTTGACAGTGCTCTTTCAGTCCATTAAAGAATCATTTACTAATCTATGGCTGTATTTGTTTAAAAAAAAAAAAAAAAAAGAGTATCCTAAGCTTCTGAGAATTCCCTGGCCACACATGAGCCTCAGCCTCACTCACATTAGAAGCATAACAGAAGTTTGATCTGGAAAGATCTTTTGAGACCATCTCACTCAGTGGCTCTGAATTGAGCAGACACAGTGCCCCATTGAATTATAAATATTTTGTACCATCTCTGTACTAGCTAAGATATCATTTATAGTTTTTCCACTATGCACACCATTTTTAAACCTCAGTGAATGTCCGGGGCACCTGGGTGGCTCAGTGGGTTAAGCCTCTGCCTTCTGGTCAGGTCATGATCTCAGGGTCTTGGGATCGAGCCCCACATTGGGCACTCTGCTCAGCAGGGAGCCTGCTTTCCTCTCTCTCTCTCTCTCTCTCTCTCTCTGCCTGCCTCTCTGCCTACTTGTGATCTCTATCAAATGAATAAATAAAATCGTTAAAAAATAACAAAACACCTCAGTGAATGTCCTACCTATAATAAGGAGAAATAAAGCCAAAAGTAATTTATGATAAAACAATGTGTCAACTTCGGTGCAACTATACTAGAAAATAACATGAAGTAGTCCAAGACTTGCCCTTACTCGGACTGAATGAGTTTGGAATTAAATGAAGACAGTATGCAAATACATAGTGTCAATACCTTATTTTCGATTGGTATTTTGAAATATGGACCAAACTATTATATTCTCATAAATACTTAAGACTCACGATGAACATGACAATGCAAAATGTAGTAATATAGGCGTATTTTTTTGGTAACTCAAACACCACAAAAGGTGTTTTATTTCTAGAGAAATAAAGCATATTAAAATGTGATGAAGATACTTTATTTTTTCATGCAAACAAAACAAAATTATGAACAAGTTTCCACCCTATACCTGGCAGACCTTGGAAGGCTGTATGGACATTTTCAGCTGCGACTGTTGTCCATGTAACAGAACATCAGGTATCCTTAGCTGGATCCATTAGATACCAGTATTACTCTACTGTCTCAAATTTTTTATGGGAGCTGTAATTGTTCCTTCATAATTTTGCAAATGTTTCTATACCCAGGGTTGAGAACTATTTTCTTATTTAGTCCTCTCAATGGACAGATTTAAAAATTGAGGCACTGAGAGGTTAATTTTTTTTTAATGATTTTATTTATTTATTTCAGGAAGGAAAAAAGAGAGAGCAAGCATAGTGGGGCACATGGAGAGGCAGAAGCAGGCTTCCCGCTGAGCAGAGATCCTCAGTGGGGGTCTCTATCCCAGGACACTGGGATCATGACCTGAGTGGAAGGCAGATACTTAGCTGACTGAGCCACCCAGGCATCCTGAAGCCCCAAGAATTTACATCCCCCGTTCAGTATCACACAATTAGTTTTTTTCCAGAATCAGGGCTATTCATCAGGCTCATGGATTATTTGCTCCTTAACTTCAGTATTTTCCATCTTAGTGTAATCTCTATGATGGCTTAAATCCTTCCACCCAGCCTCCATCCAAGTTTCTTTTCTTACACTCTGTAGTCCTTTCCTTGGGCCCAACTTGTATACCCACTACACCAGAACACTTTGTTAACGGGCCGCTTTGGTATCATTTTTCATATTTCCCATGCTCAAAGTGTCCTCTCTGATCATCTTTTTTCACAAGTACTCTGTTCCATGAGGAATTCTTCCATACCCACAGCTGAAATGGTCTCTGCCTCTAGTCTGCCTCCGCAGACGCCCTGCCACTGGCTGCCTTGCACCATCCTGAGAGTGTGTCTACCTAGTAAACACCTCAACGGCAGGGCCCACGCCTCCTACTTTTGTCTGTGTCACTCACCACTTCTCAGAGCTGTCTAACGCAGCATAGGAACTTAGATTTGGTTCTCAGTTTTTAGTGTCAATCACGGCAGAGCACACGATCGTCAACCAAAAGGACGCTCGTCATCTAAGTTAAATTATGCAGCTCATCTCTGAGGCAAAACCCAACTTCCAACAATATGGCCATGCTGGGGAACATCTGGGAAAGAACAACAGAGACATCAGTCTGGCTTGCAGTGGTCAGGAAATGAAGTGGTTCATTCCTAGCAACGGCCCATTTTGTATTTTGGAGGCAGAGATATAAACAATGGCAGGCTTTGCAAAAGCAGCTGCAGTCACAAATCTCCCAACAAACTTCGTATGTGCAAACGACAGGAAGGACTCTCGGTGCCATATTGGGCTTCTCAGTCACACACAGGGGCCCTAGCATCTTTTTTGAACACAATGCAGAACAACACATTCATATCCTGCTTGCCATGTGAGTGAAGGTGGAAGAGAAGTGGGACAGGGTCACTGACACCAGCTGGTCATTTGTCAGGCCATTTATTAAGCCCCTGAACAGAAATTTCATCGTTAAACAACAAAACAACAACAACAAATTTTTAAGTAGAAAGTAACCGCCAAATGAAATCTGCACCAGTTTTATAGATTATATCTAACTTCAGGTTTTCTTTTTTCCCCAAGTGTCTGCTGACCCGTTGTCAGGTTGTTTGGGTTATCCCCTTCTCATCTCAACGTTTTATTGTGAAAGTGCAAGACGTGAGATCTCACATGATGTATTAGGCATATAAGTAATCAGGGAAAAATGGGGTAAAAACCCCTGTATTCTTTGGAAATATACATAAATATTTACAAGTGATAGAGTTAAATCCAACTTTTTCTTTCTTTTTTTTTGTGGATGAAATAAATCCCAATTTTTTGTAAATGAGAAACAACAAATTATGGAAAGCTATAAGACAGCAAAGTAAAAATACTGGGGAAATTTATTCATGAACCCCCCTGAAAGGTAATTGCACACAATTTCCATAATATCTAGGGCTCTAACACTGTTATAGACTTACACATCTGAAATATATATTTTTTTACATTTGTACATAACTTTGGTGAGAATTTGATCATTAGGTGCACATCTGGACAGAGATGATCTAAGGTCAACCCTATCTTGAATGTTGGGGACACTATTCAATCTATCAAATAATTTAATTTTTGACTTTTTTCTTTTACTCTTTCTAGAATTTATCTCAAAGTACAGAATGAAAGCAGAGCTTGTCTACGTGTCAGCAATATGGGCAAAGACTGATCTGGTGGCAGTGACTCTCTGGACTAGCCCAGTGATCAGAACGTTTCATTCTTCATTGCTTTGTGTGATTTGGTTAGAGAGCAAATTCCATTCAGAAAAGAAAATTTTCACTTAGAAGAGATATATTAAAATAATTACCCATGGCTCTTAGCATTAGTAGTATTTTTCGAGTAATTGAGCAATCATCTAAAACACTAGAGAAAATGATACAGAGGATGTGGTAAGCTTGGATTATAGAGGATGAGAAGAAACCATTTTATTTCAGGAGAACAGAGGTTGGTCTTCACCAATAATAAAAAAAAAAAAAACCATAATTATTTTGTGCTATTGCTAGTTAGAAGCCAGAGGTTAAACACGATTGGTAATAGTGTGGTTTTCCATTTCATCAGTGGATTTACCGTAATTATCTGGAGGGACTCATTCCCACTGCTGTTGTTGGTTAGCTGGATGGATATGCGGTTAGCATTAAGTGGCAACTCAGTGCAGTAAAAACAAACTAGTGTGCTTGTCTTGTCATACAGACCTTCCTGTGAGAGGGGAAGCACAGGGTGGTTTCTCCTGATGAATGATTAAGAATCCTTTTCAAACCTAAGTATGGACTCATTGGATGATTTTTATTGAATCAGTTGATTACACAAAAATGGACAGACAGTGTGTGTAATTTTTTTTAAAAAAAGCAACATGAATTCTTTTTTGACCAGAAACACCTGGACATTTTACTTAAGACAAGCAAACTGCACATTTATATAGACAAAGACTCTAGAACTGGAAGGGTGGGCTCTGAAGGGATCACATATAGACATCAGTGGAGATGGATTCCCGTGGATCTGGAGCTACTTGGTCTGTCTCAAGGCAATGAGGTCCTGAACCCTTGGGACAAGTCTTACTTTCAAGAGTAATATGCACACATTCCAGAGAAAAATATCTTATACAAACATTATGTAGGGTGAAATAGGAAAAGAAAAGAATATCATTTCTCACTTATTTACCAATTTTGTAATTTGGTAAAATTAGCAAAGAAATGTGGTACCTCATACTCCTTTGACTTAGATTATCGATTTCCATTTTCAAAAATGATTTCTATGAGCAGAGAATATATTGAGAAGGTTTCATGATAACACTTTTGCTTTCATAAACCGATCACCTGGAGCAGTCTCTGAGACCATCTAATGCAGGAAACTATGCCAAAAATCCTAGACTCAGAGGCCTTTGCAAGGTTCCAGTCCTGGGACTCATAACTGAAGGTCAAAGACACATTTCCTTGGCCTTGCTTCAGGGGAAACACGGATGTGTGAACTATCTTTACTGATAAATTCAGGCTCCTCATTAAGATGAAGTCTATCTTTTTTTTTTGTTTTAATCTTAATCTACATTTCAGCATCATGTCTAACACACAATTCTGCACCTGTCCCTCCTTTAACTGAGCTTTTCCCTTCCATGCACCCCCTGGCATTTGCTGTACCCTACTCCTCCACTCGAAATCATTCCCATTCTTTAAGACTTAATCAGCATTGTTACTTCTTTCAGGAAGGCTTCCTGCATCCTTCCAAATCAGTTAATCTTATTCTTTTCAATATCTTCATGCTCCAAACCCTCGATAAGTGCACAGACATTTGAGGAAAACAAGAAAGGAAAAATAAAGTTCTATCATGTATTCAAGATTTTTAAAAGCACCTAAAAATAACTTTCAGTGATTCTTGTACTACATTAATGATACATATGTATGAAAATGAAAGGAATAGTAATTCTACTAATAATTTTAGTGTGTATCCTTTCATTACTTAACTATGTTTGTGCGTGAGCATATGCATGTGGATATATGACATGATTTACACAAATGAAATCACATAATGAAATTTTTTGACCAGTTTATTTTTAATTGTTTGATATATTATTTATATAGTTCCACATTTAAAAAGAGTCAATGGCTGCACAGTGTTTGCTTGTATGAAGATAGCAAAGTTTATTTAACTAATGCCTTATTCTGGGGCATTTCAGGGTGGTTTTTTTTTTTTCCATTTTGTGCTATTATAAACATCTTTATAGCAAAGTTTTTTTTTTTTTTTCACATCCCTTCCAAAATATTTATTAGGTGTCTGTTTTGTCATGGGCATACTTTGATAGTTATACTGTGACATGTTATTTTCTCTGGATAAATTAATAAAATTTAAAAAAATCTGAGTCGAAGTATATGAAAACACTGAAGTATTGATTTCCCAATATGCTTCAAATTAGAATACATACTTATTTTTACACCTTTGTCAAACAAAGGCAACAAGTTACTTTACATTTATTTGGTTTTAAATGTCATTTTGTGTTTAAAAATATTTTGGGGTATTTTATTTCTTTTTTTTTAATTAAAAGTTATCCCTTATACAATTAAAATATCAAGTGTTCATCTCTTTCCTATTATTTTGGAAAGCTTCTTTATATATTGAAAAGATTAACCACTTTTCTATCACTATGTTGTAAATATTTCCTTTTCTTTTTTCTTTTTGTTTTTTAATTTACATTTGGTTTTGTTGTTACTGTTATTTTAAACAAACTAAAAAAAATTTATGAAGTCAGATATTTTCATTTTCCCCTTATGTGTTTTGCCTTTCATGTCATGCTTTGAAAATTCCTTCCTATTCTCAGCTCTTGTAGACCACTAGTTTAGAACAACTTGTATCCTTATGGTTGTATTTTGTCGATTCAGCTAATTTACAGGTGCGTTTCACAGAATTCCATTCTCCTATAGGTCCTAGTTTCCTCCAATTGTCAAAAAAAAAAAAAGGCAATTTGTGCTTTACACTCCGAGGGTTGGCGCAGGGTCACCAGGCACTGTGGCGGCCCAGATGTGCATGTGTCACCATGTTTCGACCAGCTCACCCTGTGGATCCTTGTTTCGTCCTCCATCTTCCCCAATTCCTGCACTTGGCGTGTGTTTAGATTCATCACGCAGTGCCTCAGTTCCTGCAGGACACCTGTGCTGTTAAATCTGGAGACTCGTGTGTGCCTGGGTGGCTCAGTCAGTTAAGCATCTGCCTTCCGCCCAGGTTATCTCAGGGTCTTGGAATCGAGCCCCTGCATCAGGCTTTCCTGCTCAGTGGGGTGCTTGCTTCTCCCTCTCCCTCTGCTACTCTCCCTGCTTGTGTGCTCTCTAGCACTCAAATAAGTAAATAAAATATTTTTTAAAAATCTGGAGACTTGGGGTTGAGTTAAATTCAAAAAGTAATCACAGAAGCAAAAGTATCTTTAACATTGTCTCTGTAATCAGTAACATGGGATATCACATAAGGTATTCAAGTCCTCTTTGACACATCACATTGTTCTATAAATATAGCTTTCATATTAAAAAAATATTAGTACAAGTAACATAGGTTTTGTTGTTACTGTTAATAAGATCTCAATAGATAAATGATAGATATTTAAAATTACTTCTATAGGTGTGTAGGAATTTGCACTTTTTTCTTCATATGTTTATCTCACAGCCTTTCTGAAATCTGTTAGTTCTCATAGTTTTTCAAAAGAGTCTTTGGGTTTTCTTTTAGTCTTTTTTTTTTTTTTACAATTTTATTTATTTATTTGAGAGAGATAGAATGCGTGGGAGGGAGGAGCAGAGGGAAAGGGAAAATAGAGATGTGGGGCTCTATCCCAGGACCCTGAGATCGTGACGTGAACTGAAGGCAGATGCTTAGCTGACTGAACCACCAGGTGCCCCCAAGTCTTTTGGGTTTTTTTAATAAAGAAACACAAATAATGATATCTTGTATTTTATTTCAAAATTTCCAACGTTTTTATTTTCCATAACTTACTGATAATCTAGACTATACAAACAATGCTAATCTATTTATGATTTTAGCAAGGAATTTTTGCTTAATTAGCTAGTGTGGATAAATTAGCAAGCATTAGACTTACTTTTGGTAAAGTTATATAATTGATATAACCAGTGTTTTTCTAAAAGCCTGGATCAATTAGTAGTCATAATTAAAGCCAAATATAATTAGTTATACAATACTTGGATTTTCTAATAATTTGCAACCAATTGACATGGTGAATTCTGTGTAATAAAACAGGCATCACAATAATGGTAGAAGAGAAATAATTAAATGAACTATCTAGCTGACTTTCTCCCAGGTGCTGAAGAACCTGTCGGCTGGTCTTGTAAGGTCTTGGGAGCCAGGTTTTCCTCGAGAAGGAGGTTAGCCTAGCCCCCTAAGGGTGGGAGGCAGAGAAAAAAACAATTTGGGGTTTCTGGAGATTCAGCCGTGTGTGTGTGTGTGTGTGTGTGTGTGTGTGTGTGTGTGTGTGTGTTGACAGTAGACCGGGGCTAGTCTTGAGTTAATTGCAAAATAATAGATCATATTACAGGTTTCTTCCCCTTCCTTTTGCTCTTTCCATGTTATGTTGCAGTGAGTGTAGGAGCAGCTTGGGTGGTAATTACTGTCCACGTTAAGAACTGCTGCAGGGAGACTTAGCTATCATGTAACTCTTGTTTAAATCTCTCCAGTGTGGGATTTGATGTTAAGCCTTCTAATGGACAAGTAATACTTCTCTTGGGAAGAGAACTTTTTCCTGTCACTAAACTACAGTTTGAGGAATAGTCTTCATTCTTCAAACATGACCCTTATTCAAAATAAAAAACAAAAGCAAAAATGAACTCTTCCTCATACAACCTCTACATCCAAAACCATAGCTTCCTGGGCTAGGCCATTTTCATAAAAAAAAAAGGATGAGTATTTTTCCCCAAAAGCCATTTACCCATGGAAACCCATGGTCTCAGTCTTTTCCCTGCCAGCCTCTTTGCTTCAGATAATCTGGAGAGAAGCAGGATCTGATTTCTTTGCATTTACTGGCCTAAATAACTTAATAATAAATGTGTTAGAGAAAACTTTTGCTAATAATTAAATCCCCTTAAGTATGTTTCCTATTCTCATTGGCTTAGGGAAAAACTAAAGGTAGAATTTATTTAATAAACATTTAAAAATAAATTGGAAAATTGGAAAATTATGCAAGAAAATTCTATTGAGTATTTTTTTTAAAGATTTTATTTATTTATTTGACAGAGAGAAATCACAAGTAGATGGAGAGGCAGGAAGAGAGAGAGAGAGAGGGAAGCAGGCTCTCCACTGAGCAGAGAGCCCGATGCGGGACTCGATGCCAGGACTCTGAGATCATGACCTGAGCCGAAGGCAGCGGCTTAACCCACTGAGGCGCCCTCTACTGAGTATTTTATATAAATTGTAAATAGCTATGTCTGGCCCTAAGTACTGTTGTGAACTGGGCAAAGATTTTTGGACCTATCCAAGATTTTGGTGGCAAGAATCAGCCTATATCTCATAAGGCCTATAGTTCAGTTCTTACAGCATCAAAGTCATACTTTCATTTCTTCACCTGTTTTCTGCTCACCTCTAGGAGTTTTATAGAGACTGTTTTTATCATAGAAGAAAAGAAATGGTTGACTGGCAAAGGTTAGTGTTCAGACTTAGGAAGAACTCAGCATGAGACACAGTAAGAATAGGGTGTCCTCAGTGCCCCATATCTGACAGTGTGGCTTAGTGTTCATGTGTAGGGTTTGCCCTGAGTGTACAAATACCTGAAGAGATGGATATTTTTCTCCATAATCATAGCACAAAATTCTCATTGAGTTTTGACTCTTGATATATATCCTAAATGTCAGTTTTCTGTCATTGCTGTTTGCCTGTAATTGACATACTTCATTAAGTTCCCCTCCTCTCAGTCTAGCTCAGCACAGGAATCAGATCTCACATCAGAAGCACTGAGTGCTGTTAGACATGAAACTAGCATGCCACCCACCTTCGCACTTCATGCTCAAACTCACATAGCTTCCACTCCTTCAAAAAGCACCTGTCAAGAAAGATTTCAGCAATAACCTGAATAGTAACCTTCAAGCAAGTCAGTCAGAGAGCTCCAGCTGAAAGCATGAAACCTGGATTTTTAAAAATAAAAAGTTTGATAGATGCTCCTAAATTGCATTACAAAATGCCTTCATAACAGGGAAGTAAAGTCTTCTACAGAAGACAAAAATTGATTCTTTATTGTCTTACAGAACAAGGATATAAGTTAATCATACCTATTAAGTAGAATGGAAAACCCAGCATTCTTGCAAATACTAGTGGACAAACACCAGGGAGGTCTCTTGTGTTTCTTTGTTTTCTTCCTTCTCTTATTTTTCATTTGGATATTTTATAAAGCCTGATAAAACCTAAACATTTGATGTCTCTTGATTAAGTCATAATGTACGTATTCAGACAAATAAAACAGTCCAAAAGATGTGCTACAGCCTGAATGTTTGGGCTAAAACTGGATACGCAGAATAATCAGTTGTCACAGGCAGAAAATACTTTTCCTTTGAGAATAGTTTTTTTGTTTTTTTTTAAAGATTTTATTTATTTATTTGTCAGAGAGAGAGAGAG